>NC_138224.1:40829870-41423182 GCF_964197995.2 Scardinius erythrophthalmus | reverse complement strand
CGGATATGGGTCAGAGTTGAAAGAAAGTGTAAACGGACGGTAAAAAAATCGGATAAATGTACAACACGGACACTCGGCAACGGTTTCCTCCATAGACATATTCTCCGTGTTTACTTCCTGCCCTCCATCTGAAATCGCCCCGCCTTCGCGCGTCATCATAATCACGTGACTGAAACCCAGCTATTGTGACAATGTGCCACTACCCTTAGAATTTTCAGTGTGTAGTTGCTATGGCTAGTATAGTTACTAACACCAGTATGCTTTTCTCTTTCAGGTACCCAACTCATCTTCAGTACATTGAACTTCTGTCAAAAGTAACAATGGACCACCCATTCCTTAGGGAAAGTATTGGGTCTGGATATGCAAGTTTTCAATTGTATTAATGTTATTCAAAATGAATTCATAGTTTTACAAATTAATAATAATTAGAAATTAATTATTGGGGATACCAGTTTTTTTTTTTTTTTTTTTAAAGGATACACTTTCTAACCAAGTAGGTCCATCTGGTATTTTATTCCATGGCAGTAAAACGTTTTATGAGGAAGAAGGCTCTGTATTTTTATGATGCGTTAAAATTCTAAAAAGTTTTTACATCTATCCACCTTAATCTGCTCAGTCTAAACAATTTGCGCTGCCATGACGACGACTCCGGTTGCCTACTTCCATTCGTAGCGCTTGACCTGTACTAGCAGCGAGAGAATGAGTTCAAGCTCCTCATGTGCTGTTGTTGTTTGTTTTAACAATTCAAAGAAGATTCCAAACTTTTTAGAAACTGAGTGTTTCGAGCATACGATAAGAAGGAGATAATGCCCATGTCCGGTTCCGTATCAGATACATTCAATAAAGTAAACGTTTAGAGTGGTTAGCGTTAAAACTGAACTTCTCTCGCTACTAGTACAGGTCAAGCGCTACGAACCGGAAGTAGGGAACCGGAGTCGTCGTTATGGCAGCGCGCATTGTTTAGAGCAGAATAAGGTGGATAAGTTAGGGCTGGGTACCGAGTTCGATATTTAGGTACCGACCGACTTGCCTCGATACTATCGCGTTAAATATTGTTGTATATACTAAACTCGCGCACATACTCTGAGACGCAAGCACACAAGCACAAACTCTCTGCGCACATACTCATATGAGACACACACACAATATACCCTAAAGATGTGGAAAAGTCGATCAAAAGTGTGGCTACATTTCTCCAGTCCAGGCTCGATGCCAACAGCACGATGCAGTATTTGCGGTAAAATAATTGTTGCAAAGATCGGTACCACGACAGATATGATGAAGACTTTGACAGTGCACTATGAAACACAAGTTAAAAAACTTTGTAATAATGCGGTTCATGGATTCACGTCTGTATGCACCACTTCTGGTATTTTGCAGGTTACTCAGCACGGTAAATTGCAATCGAGGATTTTTTTAAATCAAGTACTCAACATTAATCGAGGAATCGTTACAGCCCTAGTATGCATGTACCCAAAATGTAGATGGTCAAAAAGTGTATACATCATAAACTTGCTATATAGGTTCTGCAATGTGACTGACTGTTAGCATGAAGTAAATCTTTCATTAAAAACTACAATCTCTTTCCCCCCTTTTTCAAGGATTCCCTGCTTGAATCACTGAGAAATAAGTTTAAGAAGGAAAGGCGGCCGCTTGTTGCCAACAATGAAATACAGCGAATGAAAGAGAGATGGGCAGGAAGGAAGCGACCTCTTCAGACAGCTGAAGCTAATCCAAGTACCACGGTAAAAATCTCAAATTCGGCAATAAACTTTGCAAAATTGTAAAATTGCAATTTCTGCAATAATCCATGGACATCAGAGACATCTTCTTTCCTATTGGTTGTTGTTCGCGAAAATCCATCTCATTTGCATAAAGTTGAAATTTTTCAATTCTGTCGCCAACGGTCACTGTCGCGCTCCTGCCGCCAGAAGTCGCTGCCAGTGTCGGCACTGGCGGTGTGAACGGGGCTCGAGCCAGCTCTCAGATTGTCATAGGGATAGGGATGTACCGATCCAATACCAAAAATTTTGGCCTTCAAAAACCCTGATAAATGTAATTTTCCAAAATGGGAAGCTCATAGTATAATCAGATGTGTCTAATGTTCTACTGAAGAAATGGTTGCAAACTGTACTTTGTATCAAACATTACGAGCTTTGTGTAATTTGCCCAGTTAATTGCATAACTTTAATATGAATCCCTTACCTTTTGATACTGATTTTACTGTGAGCTTCCTATTTTGGAAAAGGACATGTATCATGATTTATGCCCCATTGGATTTAAGTCTGGTTAAGTATCTCAATACTAACGCGATCACTACAAGTCAATGTCATGCCAAACAATGGTTAAATGGACCTGGGTTCATAAAATGCTAACCTGTCCTTTAAGGTTCCGACGAGTTGATTGGCCACTATAAATATGGTGGGATAACAACTAAGACTATACTTGTTTGTTTTTTTGTAGTTATAATTTAGTCTATGCAGAATGACCATTAGGCCTTTTCTCCTCATAGTTTAAAAGTTGCTGGTCCCAATGTTGTAGTTTATTGAGAGCCCCCATTTGTAACAATTTAACTACCCCAATAGGTTGATGCAGGAGAAGACGAACGAAGCATCAGGGAACATCTGAGAGTAATTAAGGAGGAAACCGAGAAGCTTCGACCAAACATAGAGCTTCTCAAAGAAAGAATGACGCTGATAAAATGCTACCAGAGAAATTTTGTGTCCAACCACAGCACAGAGGAGACTATCTCTGAGTTCCCGTGTTTCAGACTGGCCAAAATGGTAAGTACAGTAGTGTATTAATTGCCTCCTTATTTAATTGTAAATATTTAATTGAGTTATGACTATATTTCAATGTCTTTTCTACTTTGCCTTCATCTTAACATAAGCTCCTTTGGGATCTGAGAGACCATACCAAAGTTGATGTGGACCAACAAATTCTCTCACAGCTCTCTGTAATGGCACCTCGAGTCCTTCAAGTTTCACGGAGTCCCCTGAAGGAGACATTCAGGCGTGTGATTGATGACTGTGAAGATGGCAGACTGAAAAAAGGTAATTAAATCTGCACTGCTTAGATTTTCAGTGTACCACTCATAGGGCTGTAACGATACACCAAACATCCCGTCCCGCCCTGGGGCCTCATTTATAAAACTTTGCGTAGGATTTGCGTCAGAAGTGGTGTACGGATGAAACATAGGACGTGCGTACGCACAGAAATATTCGGATTTATAAAACCGTGCGCACGCCTACGCAGTTTTCCCTTAATAAATCACAATCAATTCTAAATGTAGCGCAGCTTTTGCGGCTTTATGTCACACCCATAGTTGCCTATAAATAGTCCGTGAAACGCCCAAAAGTTAATATTAATCGACGATGAATATTAACTTTTGGGCGTTTCACGGACTATTTATGGGCAACTATGGGCGTGATCGATTGCGAAATCATGGCAAACACAGAGAGGAAAACCAAGAAACGTAACTTCACTCAATGTGAAGTAGAAATTATCGTTGGCGAGGTGGAAAAGAGAAGTAAAATGTTGTTTGGAGGGCACAGTGTGGGCATTACTAATGCCAAAAAGGCACTTGAGTGGCAAAAGGTTGCAGACGCCGATAATGCTGCAGCCTCACAACCTCGGACAGTGGCCGAAATAAAAAAGAAATGGTCGGACATCAAAGTCGTCGGACAAAAAAAAGAGTCTAGTGCTCCATCGCCAGTGTGTGTCTGCCACGGGTGGAGGAAAGGGGATACGGGAGCGTTTTATTACCATCCATTTGATTGCGTCTGACAAGCTACGAGGATGAATTGCATAACATGCCAATATTATTGCAGAACATATTTCACTTTTCTTTTTGCAAATATGTGTTAATTTGCATTTCTGCTGTAATTTTCGTTTGATTTTGTTTGTTTTAGACTGCAGATCGATCAAACGTGTGTTCGTGGCTGTTAATTGTAAGACTTGTTTTGTGAAGTCTTCGTGTTATTTATGAGAGGCAGAATTGACATTTCTTTTACACAACTGTCTACAGTTTCACACACTTTCACATGTTTCTTCATCTGCCGACGGTGTCGCCATTTCTCATTTCACCCGTTTTTGTGCGTACGCCTGGGTCAGAGTATGCGAGAAGGACCGCACATTTTCCCGTCAAGTTTGCTTTTTATAAATACCAATTATTACGTAGAGAGCTGCGTACGCCTTCTTTTGTGCGTACGCAACGTTTATAAATGAGGCCCCTGGTCTTATGGAGCGTCTGGTAGTGAAAATAATGAAAATGTTTTTAAGTTGCCCAAATTAAGTTTATAAATATATCGTTCACGCTCTATGGAAGGCAGGGTGGACATATAATTACTCGACATATTTCATCTAAGTGATTTCTGAAGTTATACACTTCTGCCGGCTGTGTACGGACGTTGTTTTGTGCCGCTATTTTGTATTGAAGTCTATGGGAAGTCTGGCTTGTTTTCCCCTAAAAAGGGGCGGTTACGAAATTGACCGTTAAGTTCCCAGATGTGCCGGTTGTATGTATACCGACCAACATTGAGGACTCAGCGGAGAGGAGCATTCGATTGGGTCAGTTTTAAGGCGATGGTGGAGGGTCTCATTCGCCATCGGGAGAGAATTGCCAGGGAGGTGGTCCCGAGTCCGGTGGGCCTGAGTCCAGTGGTCCCAGTTCTGGTGGTCCCGAAACGGAGGAGGAGAAGGAAGACTCCCTCCGTGACTGTCCCGGTGGACCTTGTTCCGGTGGTCCCTGTTCCGGTGGTCCCGAAACGGAGGAGGAGAAGGAAGACTCCCTCCGTGACTAGGGCCCTATAAAATCCGTTTTATTTTTTCCCAAATTCCGTTTTATTTTTTTCCAAATTCCGTTTTTTCCGTTTTAATTTTTGCAAATTCCGTTTTTTCCGTTTTAATTTTTGGGAATTCAGGTTTTTTTTTTTACCCTTTACTGTTATTTTAGTCTTAAAAAGAGTGTTTTTAATGTTAATGATTAAAATGTACACAAATAAAATAGGAATGACCCTACATTTATTGAGGTAACAAACAAAATTCTCATTTTAAGAGGTGTTAAATCTGGTTTGGTTTGTTTCAATGTAGGCTATTAGGCTAACTAACACGAACCACGAGCAATACTGTCAGGCTTCCGGGGTGGATGAAGTAGGAGACGAACACGAAGATAACGACACAAAGGTTTTAATTCTCAATATACACTGATACAAACAAAAGGGGAGCGTGTGCTCAAAATACAGAAAACCTAACATTCAACATTGACCGACACTTGAAGACTGAAACACTCAGGGCTTAAATACAGGGGAGAACAGATCAGGGAAACAAGACACAGCTGACAAGACTAACGAGGAACCAGGTGATACAATTGAACTAATGAGGGTAACCATGGAAACCAAGGAGTGGCGGGAAAACAGAACAAAGGAAGACATGTGACCAGTGACAAAAACACTCAAACAGAACAGAACTGTGACATAATTCCCCCCTCCCGGTAGGCGCGTCCTCGTGCCGTAGACAGACCAACAAATAGGGTAGGAGGGTGGGCGCCCTGGAGGCTGACAAGGGCGTGGCTTGGCAGGACAGGGAGCCTCCAGGGCGGAGCTGGCAGTTCAGGTGACCAGGGCGAAGACAGCCTTTCAGGCGGCCATGGCGGAGAAGACCCCTTGGGTGGCCATGGCGGTGCAGACCCTTCGGGCGGCCATGGCGGTGCGGACCCTTCGGGTGGCCATGGCGGAGACGACCCCTCAGGTGGCCATGGCGGAGACGACCCTTCGGGTGGCCACGGCGGAGAAGACCCTTCGGGTGGCCATGGTGGTGAAGACCCTTCAGGTGGCCACGGCGGAGAAGACCCTTCAGGTGGCCATGGTGGTGAGGACCCTTCAGGTGGCCATGTTGGTGAGGACCCCTCAGGTGGCCATGGCCCCTCGAGTGGCCAGGACGGAGCCCTATGGCCCCCCCCAAAAAAATACTTGGGAAAAGTCCCGGGTACCAGAGAGGGCTCGGTGCAGGGCAGCGACGAGGGCTCGGTGCTGGGCAGATCCAGCGACGAGGGCTCGGTGCTGGGCAGATCCAGCGACGAGGGCTCGGTGCTGGGCAGATCCAGCGACGAGGGCTCGGTGCTGGGCAGATCCAGCGACGAGGGCTCGGTGCTGGGCAGATCCAGCGACGAGGGCTCGGTGCTGGGCAGATCCAGCGACGAGGGCTCGGTGCTGGGCAGATCCAGCGACGAGGGCTCGGTGCTGGGCAGATCCAGCGGTGAGGGCTTTGTGCTGGGCAGATCCAGCGGTGAGGGCTTTGTGCTGGGCAGATCCAGCGATGAAGAAGGCTCTATGCTGGACGGGACCAGCGGTGAAGCCTCTGGGCTGGACGGGACCAGCGGTGAAGCCTCTGGGCTGGACGGGACCAGCGGTGAAGGCTCTGGGCTGGACAGGACCAGCGGCGAAGAGGGCTCTGAGCTGGGCGGGACCAGCGGCGAAGAGGGCTCTGAGCTGGGCAGGACCAGCGGCGAAGAGGGCTCTGAGCTGGGCAGGACCAGCGGCGAAGAGGGCTCTGAGCTGGGCAGGACCAGCGGCGAAGAGGGCTCTGAGCTGGGCAGGACCAGCGGCGAAGAGGGCTCTGAGCTGGGCAGGACCAGCGGCGAAGAGGGCTCTGAGCTGGGCAGGACCAGCGGCGAAGAGGGCTCTGAGCTGGGCAGGACCAGCGGCGAAGAGGGCTCTGAGCTGGGCAGGACCAGCGGCGAAGAGGGCTCTGAGCTGGGCAGGACCAGCGGCGAAGAAGGCTCTGAGCTGGGCAGGACCAGCGGCGAAGAGGGCTCTGAGCTGGGCAGGACCAGCGGCGAAGAGGGCTCTGAGCTGGGCAGGACCAGCGGCGAAGAGGGCTCTGAGCTGGGCAGGACCAGCGGCGAAGGAAGCTCTGAAAAAAGGTCAATTAAGTCCTTACGGGTTTCTCTCTTTAGAACACGCGTAGTATTGTTGTACTATGGTGCTTTACTTTTCTCTCTGACCTTTTTTAATCTAATGGGCGCAACAATATCCAATGATCCAGAGAGAATGGTGCTCATAGTGCTAGTTAATTCCTCAAGTTCATCTGTTTGTTTGGGTTCACTGAGCAGCTGAGACAGATCCGATAAGCTGTTTGAAAAATTATCTATGGTGGATGGAAGGATTGTTCTGCCTAATCGATAACGCGGCGCAGCATGATATATTACAGGAGTACGTAATATGCAAGTTACCATGTAATGGTCAGTGACATCGTCACTTTGTGGAATGATATCTATATCGGTTGGATCGGTTCCATGTGATATAATTAAATCGAGTGTATGATTAAATCGATGAGTCGGTCCGGTAATGTTTTGCTTGACCCCAAAGGAGTTTAATAAATCAGTAAACGCAGCCCCTAACGCATCATTTTGATTATCTACATGGATATTAAAGTCTCCAACAATTAATGCTTTATCGAAGTTAACTAATAGGTCTGAGAGAAAATCTGCAAACTCTTTTAGGAAATCAGCGTAAGGCCCAGGCGGTCTATATACGGTAGCCAAGGCTAGAGATAATAGGGATGTTTTTCGAACATCTAAGAGCGTAACATTTAGTACAAGTACTTCAAATGAAATAAACTTATGACCCGTTTTCTGAGTAACATTGAGAAAATCTCTATAGATTGTTGCAACACCGCCGCCACGACCATTCAGACGGGGCTCGTGCTTATAGGAGTATCCTGATGGAGTAGACTCATTTAAACCGAAATAATCATTTGGTTTAAGCCAGGTTTCAGTAAGGCAAAGTACATCGAAGCTATTATCTGTGACTATTTCATTTACAATAACTGCCTTAGGTGTGAGTGATCTAATGTTTAGAAGACCTAGCTTTAAAAAAATTTTTGATTACCAATAGCAACATTTTCTGGTTTAATAACAATTAGATTTTTTCTATATCCTGCAGTAGATTTATGATTTGATCTCACTAAACGAGGAATAGACACAGTTTCTATGCAATGTTCTAAACTATTTATATCAGTTAAATTGGTGCAGCAGAGACTATGATTTGGACTTTTGGTTACTAGTCAAAAGGTATTTAACATTTTGGAGATGTTATCTGACAGAAGATCCGATCCGAATCTGCTTGGGTGTAAGCCATCATCACGGTAAAGCCTAGGACGCTCCCAAAACAGATTCCAATTATTTACAAAGAGAAGTTTCTGCTCATTGCACCATGACATTAACCATTCATTAAGCGCAAATAATCTACTAAACTTTTCATGACCTAGTCGGTACGTGGGAAGCGGTCCTGACACAATAATCGTTATATCAGGCGATGTGCTGCGTACCGTATCGATCAGATTCCTGAAGTCTTTCTTCAGAACTTCCGTCTGGCACAGCCTGATGTCGGCCCCTCCCGCGTGCAGGACAACAGTTCCGACGCGCTCGTTCAAAATCTCGGGAACGTGAGCAGCGATTTCAGAAACACGAGCACCAGGAAAGCAGTGACTATGCACCTTACTTTTATTTAACGTAGCGTGTACGTGTCGAACGATGGAATCGCCGATGATCACAGCATCGCGTTCTGTTTCGCGAAGAGGGGAGAAGCGGTTTTGTGTGGATATCTCGAAAACCGGGAGGGTCGGAGAGAGTTTTCTTGGTCTAGACCTGGCTCGCGTCTTCCGCTGCGGAAAAATCCAGGCTTCGTGATGGCATGTTGGAGCCGGAGTGAACGAGACCATGGCTGATCGCGACCTCGACGTTCGGGACCGATGTTGAGGAACGCACGGAGTAGACGAGGTCGGAGTCAGCGGGTTAGTAACGTTAGTCTCTGATTTGTGTGCCTCGGCACGTGATGTTTCAAGAGCTAACCGCCGGTCTATCAGCTCGGCTTTTCTTACTAAAAGGTCGTGGATCTGTTTCTCAACAGCTTCCAGCTCAGACTGCACCGCGTGCAGCTCAAATGTGTCCTCACCTGCACCAAAAGGTAGACTACTTACATTTGATATATTCGCCATTTTAACAGATGGACAGTAAGTTAAGTTAGCAACGACGCTACCAGTGGTGCTATCAATATTAATACTAATTTATGGCTTTAGTCTTGGATATAATCCGTCTTTTCAGTGGTATGGGTGTAGAGTAGACGCACGATAGGCGAAAAAATGTTTGTTTGTAAATGAGTGCGGAGAAGACGCGTTCAGCCGTGATCCACGGACGTAACCTATAAGAGTATCCAGCGTTGGATCACTAGGCTTGAGACGCGTCTGCTCAACAATCCGCGTTATAACTATGAGGTGAGGAAAAGTAGAAAATGTTCGTTGTAAGTGAGTTTAAAGAGAAATCAAGAATTATAAATCAATCGATGGAGCTCCAAAGACAACAACGAGCTCAGACGCGACGCATGCGCATTCGAAACAGGAAGTCTCGATGTCGTGTAACATGTCAAGTAACATTGACCGACACTTGAAGACTGAAACACTCAGGGCTTAAATACAGGGGAGAACAGATCAGGGAAACAAGACACAGCTGACAAGACTAACGAGGAACCAGGTGATACAAATGAACTAATGAGGGTAACCATGGAAACCAAGGAGTGGCGGGAAAACAGAACAAAGGAAGACATGTGACCAGTGACAAAAACACTCAAACAGAACAGAACTGTGACAAATACAGTTGTTACTGTATTTATTCATCTTTGTTAATCTTAGTTAACCCTAACCCTATATTTGTATTATGTTACTTCACACAGTGCATTAAGCTAACTAATGTAAACAAATACAACTTTTCATTTAAATAATGTAGGCTACTGGTGAAATTAACATTAATAAAGATTAATAAATGCTGTAGAAGTGCAGTTTATTAATAGTTAATGTTAACTGATCTAGTTAACTAGAGTTTAATAAGTGGAACCTTATTGTAAAGTGTTTCCGATTTTGTTATACACCGTACTCGGTTACTAATGTAACCTCGGTTCTCTCTAGAAGAGGGAACGAGTATTGCGTAAGTAGCTTACGCATCGGGAACCCTTTGTCAACGCCGTGTGCGCCGAGCATCCAGCCCATGAATCCCAGGGGAACCGGGGAAAACACTCTGCTGGGAAATGTGGCCGGTCGGAGAGACGGGCCAGCGCAGTACATGCACTTCATGCAGCATATGAAATAGAGCGGCGCGGCCGGTCTATAAACATAACAGTACAAACAGTAGGGCCGGCGGAGCGAGCCCATACAGCACATAAGCACTCATAAGGGTAGGAGAAAACTACATAGTCGGTCTCACATGAAGAGAAAAATTCCCACGCGGCAGAGAATAATGCGGGCGGCCAGCAGCGCGGGCCAGCACCGATAACAGCGCGTAACGGGAAATAGGAAACAGAACGGATCAGCCGGTCTGAGTCAAACACTTCACCCTGAGTAGTTACCAGAATAGCGCCAGCATATGAACGTAGTCTGCACACGGGAGCTGGGCAGAGCATACATGTCACTTATACTGACAATATTTTTGCCTGTAGGGCAGGAACTTCCAGGTTATAAAACCTCACGAATGTTGACGGGGAGGCCCAGCTCGCCGCCATACAAATGTCGTGGATAGAAATTCCGCTGGACCAGGCCCACGACGAGGCCATGCCTCTAGTGGAATGGGCTCTGATGCCCAGAGGGCACTGCAGGTGTTTGGAGGCATAAGCTGCTGCTATCGCGTCCACTATCCACCTGGACAAGCTCTGCTTCGAGGCGGCAAGACCTTTGGTGCGTCCGCCGAAGGAAACAAAGATCTGCTTTGAACGCCTGAAAGCGGCGGAGCGCGTGATGTAAACTCTCAGCGCCCGGACAGGGCATAGGAGGTTATCACTGTCCCCACTATCGGATGCTGGCAGAGCCGAGAGGGAAATAACTTGTGCCCTAAACAGGGTTCCAATAGCTTTGGGGATGTAACCGTGCCTCGGTCTGAGAATGACTTTCGAGTCATTCGGCCCGAACTCGAGACATGCAGGGCTAACAGATAGCGCGTGCAAATCACCCACTCGTTTGACTGAAGACAGAGCTATCAGAAAAACGGTTTTAAGCGACAGATACTTTAGATCCGCGGATTCAAGCGGTTCAAAGGGAAAAGCCTTTAGGGCCGCCAGGACCAAGGATAGATCCCACGAGGGAACCGAGGGGGGCCGCGGGGGATTCATCCGTCTAGCTCCTCTGAGGAAGCGGATAATGAGCTCATTCCTTCCCATTGCCCGGCCGCGCGTCGTCTCAGCGAACGCTGTAATAGCGGCCACATATACTTTGAGCGTGGAAGGGGATCTGCCCTTTTCCAACAGCTCTTGTAAGAAGGAGAGCACCCGCGGGACCCCGCATGCGCGCGGATCCAGGTTTTGAGTAGCGCACCATTTAGAAAACACCGACCATTTAGACGCATAGAGCCGTCTCGTGGAGGGGGCTCTCGACTGTGTGATCATGTTCACGACCCCTTCTGACAGGTCAACGGGTATCCGTTGATCACCCATGCATGCAGCGACCAGCGCTCTGGATGGGGATGCCAGATCGATCCAGCGGCTTGGGAGAGGATCCTTTCTCACCGGGATCGGCCACGGGGGTGAGTGCGACAGCCTCACTAGCTCTGGGTACCAAGTTTGGTTTTCCCATCGCGGGGCTATAAGCAGCACTGAGTGGTGCGTTTCTCTGATCCTCTAAATGACCTGTGGCAACAGGGAGATCGGAGGAAAAGCATACAGCGGGAGGCTGGGCCATGTCTGGGACAGCGCGTCTTCGCTCTTCAAATAAAACTTCAGGCATTGAGCATTGTCTTTCGACGCAAAGAGGTCGATTTCCGCTCTGCCGAATAGGCGCCAGAGAAACTGGACTGTCTGGAGGTGCAGAGACCATTCTCCCGGGGGAATGTTGTCCCTGGACAGTCTGTCTGGACCGACATTCAGGTGGCCCGGTACGTGCGCGGCTTTCAGCGAGCGCAGCGAGCGGTAAGCCCACACGAGAAGGCGTTCTGTCAGCCTGCACAGATTCCTGGATCTGACACCGCCCTGTCGGTTCACATAGGATACCACGGACATGTTGTCCGAGCGGACTAGCACATGGTGATCCCGTATGAATGGGAGGAAGCGCCTGAGCGCGTTCTCGACCGCTATCATCTCCAAACAGTTTATGTGGAGGCATTTTTCCCGGTCTGACCATAGGCCAAAAGCCGGTTTGCCCTCGAACAGAGCGCCCCAGCCTGAGGTGGAAGCGTCCGTCGAGATAATTTTGCGGTGTGAGATAGCTCCCATTGTCACTCCCCGCTGGTACCAGTCGGCCGCTAACCAGGGCTTCAGAGCTGAAACGCAGCTCTGAGTCACTCTGATGCGAATACCGCCGGAAGCCCATGCTCTGTGAGGCACTCGGGCATTCAGCCAGCATTGTAGCGGGCGCATTCGTAAAAGACCCAGCCGAAGCACTGCTGCGGCTGAGGCCATACAACCCAGTAGCCTCTGAAATGTTTTGAGAGGTACGGTGCTGCCCGGCCGGAGAGACGCGGCCAGGCGTCGAATGCAGCGCGCGCGCTGTGTCGACAGGCGGGCCGTGTACTGATATACCTGACCGTCGAAGGCGAATCTCAAGAATGGCCTGTGACGGGGTATTATCAGGATCTGAAAAGCACGCGTCTTTTAGATCGAGAGATATAAACCAGTCCCTCGGGCGAATTTGCGCGAGAATTTGTCTGGTTGTGAGCATTTTGAACGGTCTTCTCATAAGAGCCTCGTTCAAACGTCTCAGATCCAAAATTGGTCTGAGTGCTCCGTCCTTCTTGGGAACGAGGAAATAACGGCTGTAAAAGCCCGACTCGCTCATGGAAGGGGAAACCGGTTCCATAGCCCTTTTGCACAGAAGTGTAGCTATTTCTGCTCAAAGTAGATGTGCTACTTCCCCATTCACTCTGGTCTCGATACGTGCTTGAAAGCGCGGAGGGCGGCGAGCGAACTGCAGAGTATAGCCCTGTTTTACTGTGCTTAGCACCCGTTCTGATGCGCCTGGAATAGTTTCCCACGCTTTTGCGTGTGCAGCCAGGGGCAGAATGGCCTCCGGGCTCCGATCGCCGCGCATCGCGGGCTCGAGAGCTCGAAACGGAGGGGCGGGCGCGGCGCGCGCGCTCTTGGTGCTTAGATACGGCAGATCGCACGCAGCGATAGCTGGCCGTTTTACACACAGTGTCCCGGTGGCTTTAGACGGGGAACATAAAGTGTGAGGCGCGACGCGCGATGGCGGCGTCGGGGCGAAAATGTTCGTTAGTATGTGTGAGCGCTCGAGGGCGGGCACAGGAGTTACATTCAGGGTCGGGCGCGGCGCGCGCGCTCTTGGTGGTTAGATACGGCGGATCGCACGTAGCGATAGCTGGCCGTTTTACACACAGTGTCCCGGTGGCTTTGGACGGGGAACATATAGTGTGAGGCGCGAAAATGTATGTGTGAGCGCTCGAGGGCGGGCACAGGACTCACATTTAAAACATGACCTGTCGTGCAAGGCCGTGTGATAGAGCGGGCAGTGAGTAGGTGTGGGCACGGAGAAGTGGACACGTGACCTACTTTTAACACTAAAGCGGCTTTTGCCTGCTTCATGAGAGTGGGCTCTGTGAGAGACACGGGATGTATAGTGCTTGTGTACAGGGGTGAGCACAGAACGTGGGCACATTCACTGTACTAGAAACACATACGGCGTCAGCCGTGCAACCAGACATTATGCTCTTTTGACATTTTCTGGGTTGCCGTGAGAACGGCGGATGCGCGCAGGCGAGCGAGTAGATACCGGCTCGTTGACTGCGGGGTAAACAGCTGCAGTAGCCGTGGCAACGGGGACTGACAGAGCGTTAAGCTTCGACGGTGGTCCAGCCGCAGGGCTGCGGGATTTAACCGTCTTTTCTTCTCTCGTGTTTAGACGCTCAAAAAATACTCGAGCACCCTGAGAAGGTGTGGTGCGAGGGGCGGGTTCGCTTTCTGTAAGTAAGAAAGACTGGCCGCGAGCTCGGAGAAGCAAGCAGCATAAATTTTATTTTCCCCGAGAGCTGGGATCGAACGCGGGTCTCTCGCATGAAAGCGTATGATTCTGCCACTGAGCCACAGGGGAATCACATAGGCTTTCAGTTAGCGCGAGCATATAAAAAGCGACCTCATGTGTCGCGTCGGCGTTCGTTTGCAGGCGAGCGTGTGTTTAAAACAGGCTCGTTTACTGCAATAGTAATATTTCCAGTCGCCTGAACTTAAGAGGGGACTGAGAAATGTGTGAGGATTGGCGGTTGTCCAGCCGTAGCGAGACTAACACACTCTCTTCTCTTTTCGCCGGTGAGTGAGGCGCGCACGCTGAACGCTGCTCGTGACCGTCCGCTTTGTCATCCCTTGAACGGCGCAATCTGCACGGCCCAACGAGGGAGAGAGCGGGCTTGTTTTCTGTATGTAAGAAAAACTGGCTGCGAGCTCGGAGAAGCGAACAGCATAAACTTTAACTGCCGCGAGAGCGGGGACCGAACCCGGGTCTCTAGCTTGACAGTCTAGGATTCCGCCACTGAGCCACAGGGGAGAATACATTAGTACGCGGTTAGCGTCATCATGTCTTGTGACAGCGTTTGCTTGCAGGCGAGCGTGTATTCATAACAGGCTCGTATACTGCAATAGTAACAATTCCAGTCGCCTGAACTTAAGAGGGGACTGAGAAATGTGTGAGAATGGAGGTTATAGTCCAGGCCACGGCGGGACGAAAACACTCTGTTCCCCTTTCACCAGTGACGCGCGAGGACGGAGTAGCTTTCTTGTAACGTAAAGAGAGCTCAGACCGTCCGCTCCTGCCATCCCTTGTGAGCGGCGCAGTTTGCGCGGCTCGAACAGAGGGAGAGGAAACTCGCTCCGAGACCGTCCGCTCCTGCCATCCCTCGTGAGCGGCGTATTGCACGGCTCGAACAGAGGGAGAGGAAACTCGCTCCGAGACCGTCCGCTTCTGCCATCCCTCGTGAGCGGCTCAGTTTGCGCGGCTCGAACAGAGGGAGAGGAAACTCGCTCCGAGACCGTCCGCTTCTGCCATCCCTTGTGAGTGGCGTATTGCACGGCTCGAACAGAGGGAGAGTACGGGTATCTATCACATTCACCTCATCTCCTGACGCGGCGGCGGCGCGGGCAGAGCCGGCGGTTGAGCGGCCGGGAGGGAGAGGGCGAGAGAGAGCTCGAGGGAGAGGTTCCGGCGAGCTCCTCAGTCACAACAGTCTCCGGTGGTCGCTGCGAGCGGCGCTTCTTATTGCGCGGCCCGGCAGGGACAGGCGGAGCGACAGCTTGGTCGAAAGCTTCAAGTCGAGCCCGCAGGGTCGACATTGAAAGCTCTTCGCACTCGGAGAGTGCGGTGGCGGCGTGCCCGCGGCCCAGGCGGAGAGCGCAGAGAGGTGGCGGTCTCCGTTGCTGAGCGGGGCTCGGCACGAGCCGCAAAAACGAGGCGTTTTTACAAAAACGCCTCGTGCTCTTTTAGAGTACACACAGAAACAGTAATAATGTAAAGGATATGTCGCCGGATAGCGTAGCAGGCACGGATGGCTGAAGGCGGCGAAGACGGCCGGCTTCCTCAGGCGCTGTCCTAAGCTTGCTGGTCGCTGGTTTCAACGGCGGCGGCTCTCAAGATCCAGCGATGCGAAGAGCGTCGCTGAAGACAAGAAAATCAGAATTTTAGCCTGTGAGCGCTGAATATATACACGCTGGCCACGCCCATTCTGACGGTTAGAAGGGTGTGGAGGGCGCGAAGCGCCCTCATTGGTTGCCGCGTTCAGAGCGCTCACCGATAGGCTTAAGCAGTTGCAGCCGAGCAGCCAATGAGCACGCTTATACAGCCTGCCTAGGTCTGTCGGCTGCTGCACTGCGTTGACAATGAATACAAAATTAAGGATAATTTTTTGGCTTCAGATCTCGAAGAAAGAAGACTTTCCCGATGCGTAAGCTACTTACGCAATACGAGAGAACCTCTCGTAAGAGAACGAACCGATTCAGTGTTGGACAGACCAGTTGTTTCCATTCATTAAAGTGAATCGGTTCAAAGGAGTCATTAGTTCGCGAATCGGACGTATCATTAGAAGACTTGTACGCGTGTGATTATCCCGGCAGTTAGGACATCGCACAAGATTTGTCAACACAGAAAACATTTCTGAGGAAAATCGCATATTACTGAAAGAACCAGCAGAGAGAGAGGCCCGGTCGCGCGCGTGTCTTCAAACTGTCTAGATTTAGAAGCGCGAGGGAGTGAGAGAGAGCAAGACACGCGCGCGACCGGGCCTCTCTCTCTGTTCGTTCTTTCAGTAATATGCGATTTTCCTCAGACATACGTTTTTCTCCCACACAAAAACATAAGTTTATTCCAAATATGTAAAATTCCGCGAAATTCCGCGTTGACACTAGATTCCGCGTTAATTTGCCAATTCCGCAATTCCGTCCGCGATTCCGTGATCGCGGAAATTATAGGGCCCTACGTGACTGTCCCCGTGGACCTTGTTCCGGTGGACCTTGTTCCGGTGGTCCCTGTTCCGGTGGTCCCGAAACGGAGGAGGAGAAGGAAGACTCCCTCCGTTACTGTCCCCGTGGACCTTGTACCGGTGGTCCCAGTTCCGGTGGTCCCGAGTCTGGTGGTCTCGAGTCCGGTGGTCCGGAGACGGAGGAGGAGGAAGAGATACCCCTACACAACAACTTGTCCGGTGACTCCTAAACCAGAGACCATCCCGGAGGTGACTGCCATCCCTAATGCGCCGCCTAGGCGTCCTGCTCTGCCCGCGCCGCCCAGGCGCCCTGCTCTGCTGGCCCCGCCCGAGCCACTTGCCCTGCTGGCCCCACCCAAGCTGCTCGCCCTGCCGGCGCCACCACAGCGACCTGGCACATCTGCCGATCCAGAGACTGTTTAGGTCACGTCTGCCGAGCCAGTGTTCCCAGACAAGATAGCCGCCGCCGAGTCTGTGTCCCTTGACAAGATGGCCGCCGTCGAGCCTGTGTCCCTTGACAAGATGGCCGCCGTCGAGCCTGTGTCTGTTCCTGGGCCGTTGTCTGTTCCTGAGCCGGTGTCTGATCCTGAGCCAGTGTCTGTTACTGTTCCTAAGCAGGAGTCCGTATCTGTTCCTGAGCCGTTGCCTGTTCCTGTTCCTGAGCCGGTGCCTGTTCCTGTTCCTGAGCCAGTACCTGTTCCTGTTCCTGAGCCATGCTTCCTGAAGGGTCGTTTCCGCCCTGGCCGCCCGAGGGAAAGTCTCCGCCCTGGCCGCCCGAGGGAAAGTCTCCGCCCTGGCCGCCCGAGGGAAAGTCTCCGCTCTGGCCGCCCGAGTGAAAGTCTCCGCCCTGGCCGCCCGAGGGACTGTCGTCTCCGCCCTGGCCGCCCGAGGGACTGTCGTCTCCGCCCTGGCCGCCCGAGGGACTGTCGTCTCCGCCCTGGCCGCCCGAGGGACTGTCGTCTCCGCCCTGGCCGCCCGAGTTGTCGTCTCCGCCCTGGCCGCCCGAGTTGTCGTCTCCGCTCTGGCCGCCCGAGGGACTGTCGTCTCCGCTCTGGCCGCCCGATAGACTGACATTTCTGCTCTGGTCTGTCCCGCCCTGGTCTGTCCCTCCAGTCCTGCCCTGGTCTTATGGAGTGTCTGGTATCAATCAAACTCCTGAGCTGTGAATCAATCAAACTTATTATAAATAATGTTATGTCATTTATTTATTTTTACTCTTACACAATGTTTGCTGCTTCAATCCAGATGAGTATTGAAAAGCATTTTCCGCGACTGAAAAAGGATGTGTTGAGGATGAATAGCTCTCACACCTCACACCCCCCACTCTGTCGCGATTCTGCCTTCTCACACCGCGACACAGGTTCGTGGATCTGAGTGTCGCGATTTCGGTTTCATATCGCATATCGTTACAGCCCTAACCACTGACTGACACCCTATCTGCCTGAGATCATACCTTCCTGCATGTATCTGTCTTGCGTAATAGTAATGACTAATTACTAGTTAAGGGTAATTAAGAGTAGTACAAATTACTGTCTTAGTAAAGAATGTTTAAAAAACAAAGAAAACCTATTGGGTAAAAGCATCCACCATCTTATGTTAACCTGATGATGTTCTTTTGTTTAAAGGCCTACAGTTGGAAGCAGCTATTCTGCTCTTGCCTGCACTGTTTAAGGAGGACTCGGGGTTGCTGTTTGAAGTTGAGGTGAGCCATGAACAGTTAACTACAGTGTGTGAAGCACAATCTAATCAAAGCACTACACTTATTGCTTATTTTGTTGTGCAAATGATTTCAATGCAAACATTAGTTTTTTGTTTGCTGGTCTACACAAACTATGCCATCAAAGTGAAGAGAAAATTACATTCATTTTCAGTTAATGGCCAAAAGTATTTGAGCAGTTGTATGACAGGAGTTAAAATGAATTATAAAACGGATAGTTCCGGTCCTTGATTCTGATTGGTTGGGCCGCGTTCGAAGCCGTTGCAAATTACTCAACAAACATAACACCTGTGAACGCATTACATTAGTGTTACTGCGCAACTTTTGTTTGTTACTGTCTTTGTTGCTGCATGTGTTCATTGGCAACCTCTGGAACTACTTTGCTTGTCTGAGGAATACATTTTTGTTGCTGGTGTTTATTTTATGAATAAAATAAATATTAAAATGAATATTTTTATGGAGTAACCGTTTTATAAAAGCAATAAGCCCCGTGAAGCCGTGATTTACAGTGAATTTAGAACAGCTAAAGGGTTTTTAGGCACTCCGCCCCTTAGCTGTTCTAAATTCACTGTAAAACACGGCTTCAAGGGGCTTATTGCTTTAAATATTTTTAAGGTTTGCCTTTCAAATAAATATGAGAAGATGGTTAATGCTATTATCCCCTCTTCCCCAGGGCCATGCCCAGACCTGCCCTCCTGACACCCCAACACCTAAAAGGGTGCTTAAAGGCTGCAGGGAGGGTCATCCCATGCAGTATGACCACATTGCGATCATGTTGGATGGCCAGTCAATTACAGAAGAGAGTGAGGACATCTCGATGGCACTGGGCCTCGTCCTTTGTGTGTATTTTCTGTTTGGGATCCAATATCCTAAAGGACTGAAAAAGACAATGACCTTTTTGGAGTGCGTTGTTTTAAAAATGAAGGATACAGCCGGACTTCTTGTCACGATTAAAAGGGTGTACAACTCAATCTGTGCATAGACAGGAGTTTCTCTTTCTGGGCCTCTTCCAGTTCCAATTTCTATTTTTTAGGGTATACAACTCAATATGTGCATAGACAGGAGTTTCTCTTTCTTGGCCTCTTCCAGTTCCAATTTAAAAATTTTTTAGGGTATACAACTCAATCTGTGCATAGACAGGAGTTTCTCTTTCTTGGCCTCTTCCAGTTCCAATTTCTATTTTTTAGGGTATACAACTCAATCTGTGCATAGACAGGAGTTTCTCTTTCTTGGCCTCTTCCAGTTCCAATTTCTATTTTTTAGGGTATACAACTCAATCTGTGCATAGACAGGAGTTTCTCTTTCTTGGCCTCTTCCAGTTCCAATTTCTATTTTTAAGGGTATACAACTCAATCTGTGCATAGACAGGAGTTTCTCTCACTCTTTCTCTTTCTGGGCCTCTTCCAGTTCCAATTTCAATTTTTTAGGTTATACAACTCAATCTGTGCATAGACAGGAGTTTCTCTCTCTTTTTCTCTTTCTTGGCCTCTTCCAGTTCCAATTTCTATTTTTTAGGGTATACAACTCAATCTGTGCATAGACAGGAGTTTCTCTCTCTCTTTTTCTCTTTCTTGGCCTCTTCCAGTTCCAATTTCAATTTTTTAGGTTATACAACTCAATCTGTGCATAGACAGGAGTTTCTCTCTCTCTTTTTGTCTTTCTTGGCCTCTTCCAGTTCCAATTTCTATTTTTTAGGGTATACAACTCAATCTGTGCATAGACAGGAGTTTCTCTCTCTCTTTTTCTCTTTCTTGGCCTCTTCCAGTTCCAATTTCTATTTTTTAGGGTATACAACTCAATCCGTGCATAGACAGCAGTTTCTCTTTCTTGGCCTCTTCCAGTTCCAATTTCTATTTTTTAGGGTATACAACTCAATCTGTGCATAGACAGGAGTTTCTCTTTCTCTTTTTCTCTTTCTGGGCCTCTTCCAGTTCCAATTTCTATTTTTTAGGTTATACAACTCAATCTGTGCATAGACAGGAGTTTCTCTTTCTTGGCCTCTTCCAGTTCCAATTTCTATTTTTTAGGGTATACAACTCAATCTGTGCATAGACAGGAGTTTCTCTCACTCTTTTTCTCTTTCTGGGCCTCTTCCAGTTCCAATTTAAATTTTTTAGGTTATACAACTCAATCTGTGCATAGACAGGAGTTTCTCTCTCTCTTTTTCTCTTTCTTGGCCTCTTCCAGTTCCAATTTCTATTTTTTAGGGTATACAACTCAATCTGTGCATAGACAGGAGTTTCTCTTTCTTGGCCTCTTCCAGTTCCAATTTCTATTTTTTAGGGTATACAACTCAATCTGTGCATAGACAGGAGTTTCTCTCACTCTTTTTCTCTTTCTGGGCCTCTTCCAGTTCCAATTTCTATTTTTTAGGTTATACAACTCAATCTGTGCATAGACAGGAGTTTCTCTCTCTCTCTCTCTTTCTCTTTCTTGGCCTCTTCCAGTTCCAATTTCTATTTTTTTAGGTTATACAACTCAATCTGTGCATAGACAGGAGTTCCCTTTCGAAAGGGAACCCTACACTACGTCAGAATGACGCTATGGGGAACGCCTCAGGCGTGACAGGTGTCTGAAATCAAATATCATCTCACAGCAATCATACTGACCGGCTACAGCCCGTGAATCATTAGCGTGAATGATTAACGTGCAACCTGCAAGTATAAAAAGGGGCGCTTTGTAACATGACAACATCCTTTTCGTCTTCAGGGACTGTTTTTGTCTGTAATTAAAAACGTCTACTCCAGCAAGGAAATGAAACGCACGTCCAAGGCAAGTCCTAAGAATTTTGTCAAATGTGTTGACCCGTGCCCAAGATATTTGTCGCCGGGTGACACTCACGAGATGTGCGTGTAATGTCTGGGTGAAGAGCACGCACGGGATGCTCTCGAGGGAGCATCCTGTGCAAACTGTGAGTGTTTTCCTATGAGAACGCTCCGCTCTCGTCTGGCTCTCTTCTCGAGGGGAAAGAGTTCAGCATCTGGTCCTCGCGGATCGGGTCCCGCTCGTGCCGAGGCAGAGCGGCGACGCGCTTCATGGGGCTCCCAGATGGAGCTCGCTGACAGTCTTGAGAGGGTTGTTCACCTCTCGGACGAGTCATCGGCTGACGAGAGTGAGCTGCAGGTGGATGACGGAGAAGATTCTCCTACTGATACTGCAGCGAGTGCTCTTCAGGCTGGGCAAGAGATGGCTGAGGAGGATGAATCAGATCCTCAACCTCGTCAGCCATCCTGCCCCATGTACGCTGAGTTGGTGGAAGTTATGGAGCGCGCCACTGACAAGCTTCAGTTGCCATGGCGGCGCGCTCAGGGAGAGATCGCTCGCGGCCGGTTAGAGGATCGATTTCTCCCTGAACATAGACCACCAGCTCAACGGAGCCTCCCATTCCTTCCGGATCTTCATTCTGAGATCGAGAGGGCATGGGAGAAACCATACTCGGCCCGTATTCATCGACATCAGCGGGGTAATTTCGCTGATGTTGAGGGGATCGGGGAGTATGGTTATGTGTCGATGCCGCCCATTGACGAGACGTTTGCGAACTATCTCGTATCTGGGCGGGCGTCGACACTAAAAGCTCCGACTCTGCCATCCAAGCCTCTTAAAGTCACGGCTCGCTTGAATGGCAGAGCGTACATGGCAGCAGGTCAGGCTGGTGCTGCCCTTCACACCATGGCAGTGCTCCAAGCCTACCAAGCTGATCTGCTGCGGGATCTCGACCAGGGGACGCTGTCCCCTGAGGCGGTCGCTGAGTTGCGCCGGACCACAGATTTGTCTCTCCGGGCCACTAAACAGACTGCTGCCGCGATCGGCCGGTCGATGGCGGCGATGGTGGCCACGGAGAGGCATCTGTGGCTCAACTTGGCTGATATCGGGGAGAAGGAAAAGGCTCTTCTCCTTGATTCACCAGTTTTGCCCACTAAACTTTTCGGCACCTCCGTTGAGGCGGTGGTTGGAAAGTTTAGGGAGGCGAAGGCGCGCTCAGCCGCATTTAAAACTTGTATACCGCTGAGATCCGGGCCCCGGCCCAGGCAGGCGGGAGGACCTGGTCCGTCTTGGTCCGAGGACCATAGACAGGGCCAGAGGTCTAGTGTTGCCTCTCGTGCGCCCCCTCCAGGGAGGAGTAGGACGCAGAGAAGGCGAGCCTCCCGCAAGAAGAGTGACTTAAGGGAGGTCATTCAGCGCAAGCGGAGCAGCGCTTAGCGGAAGTAAGGGTATGACCTCCCTGGAGGGCTTTTTCTACCGGCCCTCTCCCTCTTCTTTACTCCCCAGGCGTTTGCGTTACACCAGTCCTGGGGTTGGGCCTATGATGAGAACTATGTTCTGATGGCCCGCCGTAGCAACTGGTTGATGTGAGTGCCTCTTTTAGGCATGTAAAAGTGGTGGACCCCAGGTTCGTTGAGACCTTTCTGGTGAAGTCTTCACTCTGCACGCCGCAGGTGAACTTTTTTTGTTTTTTTGGAGAATTTGTGTGTATAACTAACACTTATTTGTATCTCTCTACAGAAGTCTTGTTCCCTGTATAGACCTAGGGGTCATTCTTAGAATAAAAAGGTAAAGTATGGAGACTTCAGGGCCCTGAAGCCTCCCCAGTCGGTGGCTGGAACGATCTAACAAGAAGCTCAAGGAAAATTGGCTTCCGTTTTGAGTATGTGATGGCCTTCCTGTCATAACATTTTTTATGCGTGGTGGGCCACCGCTCATTTCTTTTTAGCCGCAGGGCTGTTAGCCACCCTGGGGTAGAGTAGTTGGTCTTCCTAAAAAAAAAAAAAAAAAGAACTCTTTTGCTTTAGGTTTAGACTGACGCTAGCGCTTCAGATAGATCTTATGTCTTACCTATTGGTTTGTGACATTGGTATCCTGAGTACTTCGCTCCCCTGAGCTCTGTAAGGTGTCAGTAGGTGAGTGTTTTACAGCCTCTCAATCAAGTAGGCTGTGGCTCCTCCGAGCTCTCAGGTAGATCTATGCTTGTAGGTCGACCCTAACCCGGGCCGCCTCTGTAGCTGGCCTAGGCTAGGTTTGGGATGTTGGAGGCGTTCTGCTAAGTATAGCTGCCACATTCATTATGTGTTAGGCTTCCTCCCCTAGATTTCAGCCTCCTCCCTTAAATGGGAGTTGTTGGCCAAGGCCTGCCCCTTTCACTGCATTCAGGGGTGATAGAGTAATGCAGGGTGGTAGTTGAGGTATGATCCTTCAGGCAGGGTTAGGCTGTCTTTCGCTCTGCGATGTGATAGTTTGCTAGACCCTGCCGAACAGAGCTACTTGGATTAGGCCTCTAGAGCTGGCTCCACTCAGCCCGTTGAGCTGAACCACTCGAACTAGGGGTGAAGGTTGGTTGGCTTGCAAGCAAGCCCCGCTTCCCCAGGCTGGGCACAGGACAAATCCCTGTTACCCTTTGGAGCCACTTGCAGGCCCGCTCCCTGTCTAACATTTCAGGGGCATATGGTGTTACTCCCCCACTAAACGCGGGGTAGTTTTGAGTAATCCATTCTCAGCTCTGTATTATCTACCTCACACCACGATGGCTCCGGTTGAGCAGGGAGTTCTAACTACATTTCATTCCGGTATTTGAACTCCGCTCCCTTGAAGCCAGGGCATTGCCATGAGCTGACGCCCATGCATTTAGTAGGTAGGCCCTTGAAATGGGGCCTCCACTAGGCAGAGTGGCGTATGTTGTACTCCCCTGCTATGAGGGTATTGCTTTTTGCTGAGTACACTGCCTTTGGCAATGTGATTAGGTACCAGGATGCTGTAAGCGCTGTAGTAACAGTTTTTCTGCCTTGAAGGCTGCACAGTTAGGTAGTAGGCCCCAGCAGGCCTCCTTGACTGGGTAGCCCCTAAGATAGGGCTCCTAGGCTAGCTCACCTTCGTTGGTTGGCCCTGGTAGTTCGGGCAGAAGACTCACTACCGAGTAGTAGGTCTTAACAGGCCTCCTCGGAGGTGGGTCACAACATTGTGGAGCATACACTAGGTCAAAACATTAGGAAAGTTTGTTATTAGTATGGTTCCAGCAGTGTTCATTAAAGTAGCAGAAAGACTCGCTATCAGCTAGTAGGCTCGACCGGGCCTCCCTGTTAGGCGAGTCCCCAGCAGCAGTACACATCCAGCTGATTAGACCGTTTCAGGAAGTAGGCCTCTTCAGGCCTCCCTGAAGATGGGCTCCCACATTTTTTGTGGGGATCAGGTAGTAGGCTTTACTAGGCCTCCCTGAGGGCTGAATCCCTCATACTGTGGTACTAAGTGGCCCTGAGGTTGAACTATCAGGTAGTAGGCCTCATAAGGCCTCCCTGAAGGCAAAGCCCCATAGACAGTCAACTGGACTGCCAGTCTGGCCCACTGTCAGCTGTGGTTTTCAGGTAGTAGGCCTCTCCAGGCCTCCCTGAAAGTAAGCTCCTTCATGTCATGGTTCTCTGGTAGTAGGCCTCACCAGGCTTCCCTGGAGTTGAGTTCCATCATACTTTGAGTTTCCACTTAATGTGGTTTTTAAGCTTGAGCTCCCACGTTCTGTGGTTATCAGATAGTAGGCTTCACCAGGCCTCTCTGAAGGAGAGCTCCCACATACTGTGGTTGTCAGGTAGTAGGCCTCTCCAGGCCTCTCTGTAAGTGAACTCCCATGCACTGTGGTTATCAGGTAGTAGGCCTCACTAGGCCTCCCTTAAATTGAGCTCCCACGTTTTGTGGTTGTCATGTAGCAGGCCTCTCTAGGCCTCTTTGTAAGTGAACTCCCATGCACTGTGGTTATCAGGTAGTAGGCCTCACTAGGCCTCCCTGAAGTCGAGCTCCCACATACTGTGGTTGTCATGTAGTAGGCCTTACCAGGCCTCCCTGGAGGGTTAGCTCCCACTTACTGTGCGTTTCCACTTAGCATGGTCTTTAAGGTAGTAGGCCTCTTCAGGCCTCCCTGAAAGTGAGCTCTCACGTTTTGTGGTTATCAGATAGTAGGCTTCACCAGGCCTCTCTGAAAGTGAGCTCCCACGTACTGTGGTTGTCAGGTAGTAGGCCTCCCCAGGCCTCTCTGAAAGTGAGCTCCCACGTTCTGTGGCTATCAGATAGTAGGCTTCACCAGGCCTCTCTGAAAGTGAGCTCCCACATACTGTGGTTGTCAGGTAGTAAGGCCTCTCCAGGTCTCCCTGAGAGTAGTTTCACAGTGGTGCTGGGTTTTTGTAAGCTAGTGGCCGCTTACTTTCAGTTTAGCAGACCTTATCAGGCAGCTAGCGAAGGTGAGCTTGCGCCCTGGCTCGACTCAAGTTTTTATTCTCTGCTACGGGTTCCCTCCTGGAACCTCTTTTTCCTGCTACAGTCTGGTTGCCTACCAGGTAGATCTAATGCTCCTCCCCTCACTGAGGGTCAGTATGAGTATGTGGTCTCCTGAGTCTGGTCAGTCGGTCGTAGGCCTCTCATGAGGCCTCCCAGTTAGATCAGTCCTTAGGCCCTCACAGGCCTCCTTAGTGTTTGAAACACAAACACTGGGTTGATCCGTGGATCGAGTAGAGAAACTCCCCTCGCTGGCAAGGGTTGTAAAGCACTATGCTGAGTCATACTCTCCAGGATATTCCGTCTCTGAGATCCGGTCCGAGTGGTTTACTGCCTGCTTCGCAGTCCCTCGGGTTGGATGCCTTCCTAAAGGCAAGTGTCCAGAGGCTCTGTCTTCGGACAGACAGGAAGTGGCCAGACTGTAGTGTCTTATATGGTGACACCAGGTCAGGCCTGCCTGGTGGCATTTCAGGTGGCAAGTTCCCCTGAATAGTGACTGGCTGGGGTTCCCTCAGGTTCCCTAGCCACATTCCCTAGAAGGGACCCCTTCTAAGAAGTTGAAGTTGTGGTCCTTGGCCCTTGAGCAGGCCCAGGTAGACCTTTCACTAAACTATGTTTATGGAGGTTTTCTGTGGCGTCATTTAGCTTGGGCTATGACCGTAGGGAGTGCTGTCACTGACAGCTCAGTGTGACCTGGGGGTGAGTGGTACTAGCGTTCATTTGAATTGCCGGTTCTGACAGTTGTCACTGCCTTTTGGCATGCACTCCCCTTAGCATGGTGGCGTTGGTATATCGTTCCCCATAGCGTCATTCTGACGTAGTGTAGAGTTCCCTTTCGAAAGGGAACGTCTCAGGTTACGACTGTAACCTATGTTCCCTGAGAACAGGGAACGAGACACTACGTCTTCCTGCCATGCCTCGGGGCCTGCCTGCAACAGTCCCTTCAGACGATAGGATGTTGTCATGTTACAAAGTGCCCCTTTTTATACTTGCAGGTTGCACGTTAATCATTCACGCTAATGATTCACGGGCTGTCGCCGGTCAGCATGATTGCTGTGAGATGATATTTGATTTCAGACACCTGTCACGCCTGAGGCGTTCCCCATAGCGTCATTCTGACGTAGTGTCTCGTTCCCTGTTCTCAGGGAACATAGGTTACAGTCGTAACCTGAGACGTTTCTCTCTCTCTTTTTCTCTTTCTTGGCCTCTTCCAGTTCCAATTTCTATTTTTTAGGGTATACAACTCAATCTGTGCATAGACAGGAGTTTCTCTCTCTCTTTTTCTCTTTCTGGGCCTCTTCCAGTTCCAATTTCTATTTTTTAGAGTATACAACTCAGTTAGCAAGTGTTGTTAATGTTTTGTATTTGCAACTGAAAGAAATGAATTAAACTGTTTTGAAAGTGTAATGTGTAATGTATTTTGTTTCTCAGTAAGCTTTTAGTATAGGATTTTGAACCTTTTAAGCCACGATTTGGTAAGACATTAATTATCAATCTTGTAAGTAATTGTCATTTAGAAGCATATTGACTCATCAATTGTAGTATCTGGCATGATAATGGGCCCTACTACCTCAAATGTAAAAAAAAAAAAAAACATAAATGGTTCTATATAGCACCATTTGGCAAATGTGCTATAAAGCTTCTTAAGTGCCATATAGTACCAAAAGAGGTTCCCCTATTATTACGAGCCAAAGAACCACTGTTGGGTACTGTTGAGCACCATTTTTGTTGAAGCAATTATAAACAACCAAGGTGCTATATGGCACCTCTTATGGTTCTACATAGCACCATTTGACAAAGGTGCTGTGTAGCACCTTTAAATATAGGTGCTATATGGCACTTAAAGTGGTTCCCCTATGATTACGAGCCAATGAACCACTTTTAGTGCTATTTAGCACCATTATGTTTAGAGTGCACAGGCCAATTAATGTAACGTGACCTCCCCGGAGACGCCATCTTTGATGGCATAAGCTGCTGTGTTTACAAAGTTTTACAAGCAAATTCGAATATTCGAATATTTCTTTGTTTATATTGTTACGAAAATCATGAAGAGACAAAGTGACAGAGACTATAAAGAGATTATAAAGAGACTCTATTAACACAAGACAGAGAGAGGTACAATGCGAAAATTTCAGTCATAAATGGTGTGGATCCGATTGCGCTAACTCTAACTGTCTGTGTGTGTGTGTGTGTGTGTGTGTGTGTGTGTGTGTGTGTGTGTGTGTGTGTGTGTGTGTGTGAGAGAGAGAGAGAGGCGCGGGCGCGAACGAACAGTGGAAACAATGTTGTTTTTATGTTTTTTAATACCTTGTCATTTTGTTCATACAGGACATCATTCAAACTGCAAAGTGTTAAAGTCCCTGTAAAGTCAAAATTAAGTATGTGTTCTGAGTCTATCACACCACAGAAAAATTTGTTATTAGCCACCCAGCCAAATTTGAATGATAAAAAAAGCCGTCAAGTACATAAAATAAGCTATCAAAATCTTGAAAAAATGAGCAGTAGTCTCTGCCCTCAAACGCTGCGGGCGTGTCCGCTGGCTGCGCTGAAACCACGCCCACTCGCGGGAAAGCTGCCGTCGACACACTCAACTGTCACCGCTACAGCCGAAATGGATGTTCCTAGCAGCTTAATTGGTTCTACAAAGCCATACATGTTTGAGCCTCCAGAGCCAGAATATAATTCAGAGGACATTGACCAGCTTCTATAGAATCATCATCCCCATCGGTCTGCAACAGAATGGTAAGATTTTTTTCTCCCTTTTATGCAAGTTAGCTAGCGTTATATGTAACTAGCATAACCTCACTTAGCCAAATAAAGTTAAGTTAGCAATAAATAACAGAATAAAACATTTTTACGCTTTATAGTTACGGATCTAACTAGCAGCCATCATGGTTGTTTTTAAGTATGAAAATGATGTGCATAAATCCATGAGAAATGGACTGCTGAATATTACTATAACACACAAGCTGAGAAACAGAATATGCTCTAAATATGCTCTAATTGTTCAGATAACTTTTCTGTAATTGTTATAACAGAATTGAAAACTCAAATGTATGACTATCTTAAGTCACACTGTGAATTAAACTGTAGGTGCACCTGTGGAGAATGCAGGACAATGCCCACAGAGGATGAGAATGTCTGCTGCAAAGACATTAATGCTGTATGCAGTAGAGCCCGACCGATATGGATTTTTGGGCGCCGATGCCGATACCGATAAAAAAAAAGCCAGATGCCGATATATCGGCCGATATTATTTATGTGTATATTATAATACAGTAGCAATATTATTTATGTGTATTATAGTACAGTAAGTTTGGACACACTTTACAATTGGTGTGTACAAACTTTTGATGGCTACTAGAGCCCGACCGATAAAGGATTTTGAAGGCCGATACCGGTACAAATATTTGTTGGTTTTAAATATTTTTTTTTTTTCAGAAACGCGCAACAAAACATTAACAAATTTCCCTAACATTAGTTATTATGATAATGCATTTTAAAAAGAAACTTGTTTCTTTTATTGTCACAACAGAACAGAGGAACATCAAAATATATTAAAGTTCTGATAAATAAAATGTATAAAAATACAAACTTAAGATTTTTTTTAAGACTAAACGTTTAGTCCTTTGAACAAAAACAACAATTTCACATTCAAATTGACAACAAATTCAAATTGTCATAATTTACTCTCTCAAGATGTTTTTTTCTTCTGTTGAAAATAAGTTATTTGGATGAATGTGGGTAACCAAACAGTTGATGTACCCCAGTGACTTCCATAGTATATTTTTCTCCTTTGGAAGTCAATGGGGACCAGCTACTGTTTGGTTACCCACATTCTTCAAACTATTAATATTAGAAAAATATTAGAAGGAAATTAATACAGCTGGAACAACATTAGAGTGCCTGTAAATAATGAGATCATTTTTATTATTGGGTGAACTATCCCTTTAAGGACAAGCGGCAGTGTGTTTACAATTTCTACTGTCTCTTTAAGAGCTGAGCACGACACGTCTAATGTACACGCATTTGACAAGCAGATTTTCTCTCAATTTTTGCCTTTACTTTAGACAACCGACTTTGTTTATGTAAGTCTTGTGTGTATTTAACAGTATTAGCACAATAATACTCGAAAGATAACTTAGTCCAGTATCCAGGCGCTGGTAGAAAGGCTTTTAGTGCATGTGAGCTTCACATGTACGCGCTGAGAAACGTACACGTTAGAACAGCGCATCAGCATTTAAAATTAAATGTTTAACCGACAAAGCATTAAAGCACATGCACATTATGAACTTTTGTGAACTGCAGTGTTAACATTTTATGTGAATATAGCCTACGTCGCGTTGTTCCGCTTCACTCTCGGCTTATTTAACCGCAGCAAAACTGGACATGAGTCACGAATTTTGTCATCCTTATTTGAGTTAAGAGAACTGATAGGGATGTTCTTTTAATTGTTATTTAAGCAATGTATGTCTCGTGAGTCGTGACCAACTCACCATGAACACACTTCACCGCTGATCTCACTCGCGGTTCTCTCTGCCCGACTCGGGCTGGATCAGCAGGTTGCAGAATGTGTGGCGCGTTATACACGAGTGTTGCCAACAGGGACGGTGTAGAGTGCCCTCTGGTGGACAAACTATACAACGCCAACACTCATAACATGGTTGAAGGGTGTTTCGTCCGTTTTTATTTTATTTTTGAAAAATTCATTTATCGGCCGTTATAAATGCCGATACCGATAGTTTTGAAAATGCCTAATATCGGGCTCTAGTATGCAGGGCTGCCAACTTTTGAGGGGGGGGGGGGGGGGGGGGGGGGGGGGGGGGTTGAAATTTCAAGATTTCAATTCCATTCTTGTGATTTGATTCCGATTTTGATTCAATATTGACTAATTTGGATACATGTTTATTTTAAATTTTATTTAAAAAAAATAATCTCACCTAATGCTGTAAACATAGAGGGCCCAATCTGCTGGTATTATTAAAGGTTAAGAATAACAAATGAAATTAAATATAGCCTAATGCAGTTTTTGTTATAATAACAATTATTTAATGACATAAGTAAATATATAATAAATATGTAATATAGTATATGTAATATTTTTTTATTCAATTAACATGCTATGGTCATTAAATGGCTTTCGTGAGGTAAATGTAACGTTATGTGACATAATTGTTCTCCTGCTGTTATATTGACCTCTTTCCGTGGTTGAAAAACACTAATTGGATCGATATTATGTATACTTTCGGTAAGTTGTACTGCATCTTTAAATAAAAAAGTAACAGATGATCGGTTCACGTGCACTTGAACTGAGGCGCTCAGTGATCTGCCACGTCACATTTACAAGCGCCAAACGTATTTTTGTCTGAATTTCGTAATAAAATTGACGAATCTAAGAGCTGAGAATTAGTTTAATATTAAAAGTACCTCTTTGCTACGCAATTTTTCTGTGCGTGAGAAAATGGATGTGTGGCGTGAGAGTGTGTGAAAAGTGTCAATTGCGTGTGTCTCACGCTCAATGCGTGAGAGTTGGCAGCCCTGCTGTATGTAAAGATTTATAAATGTGTCTCCCTCCCACTATGATCATTAAAAGTATGAATGCCCAACTAGAAGAGTATTAGATCTCTAGCACTAAAACACCTTATAACACATACTCCAACAGGTTCAGAATAGATGCGGAGAGCTTCCTGAAGAGCCACGGTGTATGACTCTTCATCCAGGCCTTGAGCCTGTCTGCCTGAACCCCTACTCCCTGCAGAATGCCCTAAACACCTACCAGGCAGACCATGGGCCACTGGAGATGAAGGAAAGAGCCGTGTAAGTTAAACAAAATAATTTTGAATGTGTATTTATTGTTTGCTGATCAAATGGCATGCCTGTCTTTCAAAAACTGGTAAGGTTTAGGACACAAGAACAAAGTCACACTGTTTATGCAATCATATTAGGAAATGTTTATTAATGTATATACATGAATGATATGAGGCAGATTGCAGGTTGATGAATCAAACGGTCATCTTCTGGGGTCCCGTTCTGTTAGACCTGACCAAAAATAGGAAAAATAAGACAAAGGCTGTTTTTGTTGTACAAAGACACCTGGGCCCGTATTCATAAAGATTCTAAGAATCCTCTCAGAAAACTCTTAATTTAGCTTAAAAACTTTTACGTAGGAGTCTTAGCTTAAGAGCAATTCGGGACTGATCTGAGAGCAACTCTGAGTAAGGAAAAGACAAAAACTTTTATCTTAGTAAGAAGGCGGGGTTGACCCCGTTGCTATGTATGACACAATCTTTTGAAGACTGTGATTGGTTGGTTGTCCAAGAAGGGGAAAAAAGTGATTTTAAGTATAGGGTCTATTCTAAGCCTTCACTTTGAAATTACATGCGTAATTTTTCCTATTTGACCGTTCTCACACACACACATTATATATATAAATCCTTATTTTATTAACCATGCTGTTGATTTCCTATAAGGTATTTGCTTGGCTTAGAATGATAAAAATTGTTCCACTCTTTCTAATTACACTGATTGTTGGCATGTCTATTTAAATGGTGGTTTGAATGTTGGTTTTAATGTATCAAACATGGAATTTTCCCAGTTGCCAAATATCGTAATGTAGTGATTACTTTCATTTCGGGCCCTATGGCATTTCTGCGCTGTGTTGGAGATATTAGCGTGTCTCTAAAAAGATCTGTCACAAACATGATCCCTGCATGATCTAATTTAAAGCGTCTTATTAACTCACTGTCATCCACTGTCTGCAACACATTTCTTCTCCTTCTTCGTCTTTCTGCCATTTTCTCCTCTGCTAAAGAAACTCTTAAGCCTCTTAAAAGTCCTCGTCCGTGCTCCTAACAATTTTGACCTTAAGACCTCTTTTAAGGGTTAAGATGCTTTCTGAATTACTTTTTTCTTTACTAGGATTTTTTCTTTAAATTTAAGAGTAAACGCCCACATTTCTAAGAATTTTCTTAGAATTTTGTCACTAGGAGCTACTCTTTGCATTAAGATTCTTTATGAATACGGGCCCAGATATTGATAACTTCACAATGTCAGTTTTTGTTGCAATTATCAGAGAGGACCACCGACCAAATACAAACCTATATAAATAATATATTATGTGACATGACATTTTGTTTTTATTTTTTTAATTACAGTCGTGCTCGCTACCTGGCCTACAGATGTTTTGTTTCCTGGTGTTGGGGATACTTGGGAAAGCACAACAGGGTTGTCATACCTTCTTGTGTTGTACTCCGTATTTACCAGGAGTACTCGGATGAAGATGGGGAGTACACAGGCTTTAGGCCTCCCATTTAAATGTAAAAAATATATTGTACTTGTTTGGGACATGAGCCATGTAAACAATTATTCAATACACTTAATAAATTTCAAAGTCAACCATGTTTGTATGCGTCACAACTTACTGTCAAATCTGGACTATCATGTCCATATATATACATTGTGCAACAAGTTGATAATGTAAGTGTGACAGATCTATACTGTATAGATTACCCAAATAACAAAAATTGAATAAAGGCAAGAATAGTATTGTGGAGATGGTAACTTACATGTTGGCAGAAAACAGAAAGGGATTGTGGACTTAGATGGGTGTTGTTAGAGCCGTTCCCTCACAACCGGGACAGCTGAACCTGGATACGTGGCTGGCAATTGCATCGGATTTCCCAGGTCGCTCATACTGTGAACACAGGAATCCAGGAACAGCCACCGCTTTCATGTTAGCCACAAAGGGTGCAGGGTCCTGGATGACCTCGTTAAAGAGGATGTCCATCAGTTCAGTCACATATTCTAAAACACAGGCGAGATCACATAGCATACAGTTTAAGTCATTCATATGGTAACTGTTGACGAACTGTTAAAAGTAACTGCAATAGAAATGTTTTTACTGCATGTCACACTGGCAAACATGCTACACATTTTTCATCAGGTGGTGCCAAAATCTTGCCAGTGGGGTAAATGCAAAAATTCTAAATTATGTATATGTTAGTATGGAGATATCAAAAGACAATTGAGAATTAACTTACCAGTAGAATATTTGGTCTTCACTATGGACACCACATGTTCCCCTCTCTTGGCCTTGGGAAATTGAATTTTGAACTGCAGTTCTCCGGCTGCAGTCCTCGCTTGGGTACGGCCAGAATTTTCATTGAAATGCAAAGCAGCCAGGTAAAGTCTGAAATGAGGATTTGTATGGGATTACTCCAACATAATGACGCCATGGCCACACTGGCCCTCTCGCTCTAAGTGGTGTTGAAGAGCAGAGCGGAAGAAGCTTGGCTGTGGTGTTGCCAACAGCAACACTCTTTGTGGCCACCGTAGTTTGAGAACCTGGAAAATATAAGGATAGTAATAAGAGTTATGTATAGCATTTATATTTGTAAGAGAGGTGGAGCTATGTAAATAGAACAGATTTAAAAGGAAAAAAAAACATCTCTGTACTTGCAAGATTTCATATGACGCATTACATTCATCAGAATGTTACTAGAAGTAAAAAATGAACGATAACCGTACTGTCTGTGTTCCTTGGTGTAAGATAGTGGTCCAAGGAATCACAAAACTCACAGTTCGGATCATATTACTTTTTATGAAACAAATCATAATTTTTCGGATTAATAAGAAAAAAAAAATCATACTTAAAGCTTTAGCTGCTACTCTGATAGAAGAGCAAAGACTAGTAGCCTAGCTAATGAAGTTAAAACATTATCAAAGCAAGTAATCAGTATAAAATGCATTAATTAAGCATAGATAAATACAATATAGTATATAGAAGTTACAAATAAAGTAAGGTTTACTCTTTTATTTCAGGTACAAAAATGTAATAATTATATGTAAAAAAAAAAAAAAAAAATTAACTCGGAGTTCACTCGCTCTCTGAAACGCGCCTCGGGTTTGCGCGGCAGTGAGCACACAAAGCGCGCGAACTGTGAGAACGGAATTAAATTACCTTTTTCCTCTTTTAGCGATGAAATGGTTTGAAATCTATTGAATGTGAAAACAAGCAAGACAACACGTACAAACTAGGCACTTTACCTCTCAACATACCTATATTCTTTCTGTTGGCTAGTGTTCTTTTAGACAGTTGTGTGGCCACAGTCCTTTTCCCCACAAAGTAATCTGTCTGACATCCAACTTCTCGGGTGACTTTTTGCATGTTGTCATACTGGAACTCTATCTCTCTTGTGCTTGGAAGGGACTGCTTTGTGAAGAGATAATAGTTGAAATTACTTGACTAAGGAATCATATTGATGCATAAACAAACAAGAAAAAAATCACGTTAGAGAGTTTCACAATTTAGTAGTTACGGTGGACTACCAACTATAATTATAAGCAAGCACACAAGGCAACTTACACTCATTGGTGGGCACGCACTGCCGATGATGGCACCAGTTGCCGGTGCGACGGGAGGATGAAGGCCGAGGCGGGAGATAGTCGGTTCAGCCACATTCACCAGTAACAGCGGATTATCAGTAAATCCTAGTTGTCTCCGACTAAAGTTAATAAAACTATCTCGTGTAAAATGATCACTACAGAGGCGGGTTTTGGTGGTGATCCTCAACTCTCCATCAAGGTGGCTCTTCACAAAATTAATCCACCTTTTCTTGATGTGATCGTTTTTCGGAAATTTAAACAAGAACACTGATCTGTTTTGAACGCGATCGCATCCAGGTAGTACGCATTTCCGTGACGAAGGCATAGCTAGTTAGCAAACTGTAGGCTGTTACAGAGAATGTAGAAAGCTGTAGTATATAATATTGACAGTAACTCGCGATTGAGCGGCAAACTGATGTGAATCTGCTCTATTTATATTGTTAGGGGAGGGGCCAGCGTCAGGGGCTCCAGTGCGTCATCAAGTAGGGGCGTGTCCAATAGCTCAGGGGGCCTCAGTGCGTCATCGAGCCCCCATTTTAGCCCCGCCTCCACAATTCAGCACTTCACAGTTCACAGTCTTTGTAATATGTTTTAGCAATACATTTCTAACATTTATAATGTGTTTATAATTTTTTTTTAGAATTGCCTTTACAGGGTCTTTAACTTATATTTGTGTACACTCGCAATTAAACACAACATTGTGCACCTGACACAAAGTTCTCTGAGCAAATTCTTGCGTGTTTTGAAGGAGTTTCTTTCCTGTTTATCCTCGCCAGCCATAATCTCCGTCGTTGTTTTGACAAAAGCTTAATTTTCTCACATTCATGAAGTCTAATGACGGGTATACTGTAAAATCCAAATTTAACTGAATCTTCCGCATGATTAGAACATCCATTGACCCAGCAGGAGATGACCATCTTCACTTTTTATCACGAAATTAACTCGTTTCAGCTTCTTCTTTTAATGTTCTGCCTACAGAAATGGCGCCGGGTCGGCAAATGCCCGTATGTTGTGACGTCATGTAGGAACTATGTATAGAAGCAGTCAAACCAACAATAGGGAAACAATATGTAAATGCTGTTACTCCTCCCAGTTAGACTAGCACACATAGCACGTTTATATATATATATATATATATATATATATATATACACACACGCTAGGACAGATATATATATATATAAAATAGTAAGTAATAGTATTAATGGGTCAAGTGTTGACGAAAAAAGATGCGTCTTAAGCACTTTGTAGTAAATGGCTAAAGACTCAGCAGCTCTGGTTGAGGTATGTGTATGATGTGATGTCATGAACCAATATTATTTTTTGCATTCTTAATGCATTTAATTATGTAATCTTAATAGTAATTATTACTTTTATGTCTATTTTTATTTTCAATTTATGTGTATGTTATTTAATTTATCTGTGTGATTTTTTTTTTGTTGTTGTCATTTTGGACAAATTGATCCATTTTGTCAAAGGAGCACATGGTGTACATCAAATGTACATATTTATTTTATATAGAAAACAAGGGCAATTCACTCTCTAAGAGGCTGCTTGTTTGTGTTTTAAATACCAGGAATAAATCATCCAGAGAAACTGATGCCTGCTGTCCCGTGTCTGACCAATAACCCCACAACATTACAAAACACAACTCACAACACATAGTTTTTCATAACTAGTGTCGCTGGCCATACATTACACTGGACATCGCGAGCCACCGTTTACATATGCCAGCCATCAAAGTGGTTCCCCCTAAAGCCACGTGTGCCAGTCTACATGGACAGTGAGCAGCAGTGTGCCATTCTTTTTCAACAACTCATAGCTCTGCTGCATAATTCTAAAACTCAACTGAACTTCACAGACAAAGTGGAGTTCATTTGTAGTTTTCTTTTTCCCGAGGTAGGCCCGAACATGTTTGTCAATTGGATTGTTTCTATTATTGCCATATATGCAATGTTTTATATATTAATTAATTAATTAACGAATTAACATTCGCCTACCAGAAAGTAATTATTTTACCTTATGCATTTACATTACATTTTACATTTATTCATTTAGCAGACGCTTTTATCCAAAGCGACTTAAAAATGAGGAGTTTTTTTTAATGCAATTGAAGACGAAAAGTAAAGTCACTAACACTAACTTCTTTCTTCCTTTTTTCTTTGCTTTGTCCTGTTTACAGCAAGATGATATTTAGGTGATCGTTAAATAAAGTACAGAATTGTTTATTATTGGTGTTTTGTCTATTCTTATTTGAGTTTTGCTTCGCATTCAAAATATCAAAAAACAGGTTTTGTAATGTTAGCATGAAATAATGTTAATTAGACCATTATAGGTTGAACTGAAAGAAAAATTGGAGCAATATCATATCACATAATATTTTTCAGAAGATAGTTCAATCTGTAATTGTATCCCTTCCATCACTGATTTTCTTTCAATTACACCCACGCTCAAAAAATAACTACTGGGTAATTTGGTAGTCAGAGAACACAATGAGTTTTTTTGGCACATGCATTAAGCAGGAAACGCAAATATTTATTTGGATAACTTTAAATAAAACGAGACCGTAATATTGCATCCTATAATGTTTTTAATGGCATATGGATAAGGGTGTTATACAATATTCCGAACAGCAGGAGGCGCTGTCTCGAAAAACTAGGGGTCTGAGAATGCGGGACTCTGCTCTAGACAATTGTCACAGTGTAAATCTCTCCAGATGAAGCAGAGTAGAGGTCTGTCCTCAGGCAACAGACGGACCTGATGGAACATTCTGTGAATGTCCGCACTTACAGCCATGTGGTGTTGTTTAAATCTCAAAAGGATCCCCAACAATAATGGGCCAAGTGGGTGGGTCCTGGTGATTGAGTGATGATTGGGTCTGTGACGGTGTAGCTGACTCTGTGACAACTGAATCCCAGACAGCAACATAGTGTCGGCCAAGATCCAGGCCCTCATATGGTACACGTGGAATCCACACGTACCAGATGTGGGCCGGATCTGGGGTGACACTATGTTGCTGTCTGGGATGGTTCTCAGTAGCTCACAGTTTTTTTGCTAGGAAAACTGTTTTAAGGTGAGACACTACAAGTGAATAGGGTAAAATTATTATCTAGCAGATATCACCATGTAACTTTACCAGTTGATTACTACATTAAGATGAGAAAAAAATGTATTACAAGTTTTCTGCAAATTTGGCAATATCTAATTAAAAATCTGAGTATTGGATAAAGTCAGGTTAAAAATTATTTTTTCATTGTGTTCACATATTAGATGGAAAAAAATACAGAGGGATTTATGGATATCTACTTTTGTTATTCTGTAAATCAGAATATACTGTCAATAGCCTTAAAAAATGATTTTCGCCATGTTTTTTGGAATAAAATGTTATATAAATCAGGCTAGGAATAATATATTTACAAATTCCTCGGTAAATGTCTTCATAATATAACTAGGTACAAGACTGGAAAGTTTGGTGTATATCGGTGAGACTGAAGTGGAGATTTCGGACTTGGAGTATGAGAAAAAAGTCATTTTGAGAAAACGGGCTTTAAAGATTTATCATCAGCCCATGAGATTGCGCATTCTTTTACTTTCACGATTGGTTGCTGATAAAAAGGAAATGACCATATTTGGATCCGACAGCATTGTATAGGAGAGAGAGAGCTTTCCAGCGGTGCATGTGATGAAAGGGTGCAGACAGCAATCGCGGAGCAGCATGTTGATTAAGAACGCCAACTTTTGTTGAATTTTATGAGAAATCTACAGACGCAAACAGAAAGTAAAATAAAGACCTAAATGTGTATTTCGAACTTTTTTTCACCCCAAGTCTGAAAGAAGTCAAGTCAAGTCAAGTATATTTGTATAACGCTTTTTACAATACAGATTGTATCAAAGCAGCTTCACAGTATTAAATAAAAATAAAACACCAAGGTTTGTTTCTAGTGGAATTTATTGATTGATAAAATTAAATTTTCAAAACTCCATCAAGTGACCTAATGGTGACCTGAAAAAGAAAGAAGACATGTTATTGAGGACAAATATCCCAAAATCTCAAAATTGACCAGTTAAAAAAAAACTTTTTGCCTGCCATGTCTCGCCTTAAGGACGAGCGAGTGCAGTTCAGTATATTCCCTCCGGTGTTTAACAGACGCTCTGAGGGGGCGCTTGTGGCTGGTACACAAAGATACTCGTGGGCTATCTTGCTCAGTCATGGAAAGTTGATGATGTGCACTTTCCAGCGGGCCAAGGGATCGTCCTCTCCATCAATGACAGGGGTCAGCAGGTAACTGTTTAACTTTGCCTCTGCGACATCTTCAAGTCGCATAGGCAAAGCAGAAGAGGCCACACTGGTTTTGAAAAGGCTGCCAAGAGACTACTTTGCCTTTTCCCCGGAGGGCTGTGCAGTTTGAAGCTTCTGAAAGGTTTCAGTACGAGATCTCTTCTCCTGTCAGATGGGTGAAAATCACATTAGTTTTGCAGTTAAATTATATATAAATATGTGGAAGTATCATATTTAAGGACATAATTTATTAACCTTGTTATATTTACGTCTTGTTGATTCTAGCATTTTCGTCTTTATTCGGGTCTTAATGGCGCCCAGTAAACAATTACCATCTTTCAACATTGAAATATGGTTGAAAATAAGGACTGGACTGGTTTTCGACGTGATTTCAACTAAGTAGTTTCGGCCGGACTGTTTGACTATGTGTTTTCAACTGATCATCTTAGATACCACATGTTTACAACTGATAATCTAAGGATAAGTCTTATACATGCTAAAATAACGGAGACGTTGTAGATCGACCAGTTTTCAACGTTGAAAAATCGTAATTAGACGTTGAAGATTTACGTCTACTCAACGTCTAATAGACGACTTTTTGCTAGCTGGGCAGGGATGTTGTCTGCGCTGATGTACTGCGTTTTGAACCTAGGATCTATGAACAATGCAACATCCAAAAGCTCCTGGGTGTAGGGGACCCATATATATTTGTCAATGAGGTATGCCAGGACCTTGGTTTTAATCTATCTAGTCAGGTCAGTGTCCTCAGCATCTTCAGCCAGGACTGATGTGGCCAGAAGGTGGAGAACTGGCTTGAGGTAAGAGATGCTCACATACACCTCTCCAGAAAGAGCATTTGTAAATTCCAGGAGAGGATGCAGTGCTTTGTGAATGGACTCCAACACTTCAATATCCTGCCAGGTTGTGTATATCGGTCACCTGACAATATGTGGGATATGGCTTTGGCCTGTTCCAGCAGTCTGGCAATCATCTTTTCCTTCGATCCCCATCTTGTTGGGCACTCAGTTATGAGGGTGTGCTCAGGAGGTTTGAGCTCCCTCTCTGCCTCAGTTTTTGCTGCCGCCTTCTTCCAACTGTAGAAGAAATGTCCCACCAGCTTCCTGAACAGCCCTAATGCTCCTGACTCTCTGTCATCTTTGACTGCATTTTTTTGAAAAAAAAAAAGAAAAGTATAAATAGTGTCATTCATACAATTTGAGTTATGTGATACAAGGCTATCACCATCAGTCACATTCTATCTCTCACTCACTCATACACACTCTCACGCTCATGCTCTCTCTCTCTCTCTCTCTCTCACACACACACACACACATATACACACACACACACACAAGATACAAACTCACCAATTGCAAGATGTAATCTGTGCCCGAAACACTGAAGCCTGGTCCATTCATTAAGCTGGTGCTGCCTTCACCATATTTGATGCATTGTCCGTTGTAATGCAGACAAGGTTCTCTTCGTTGAGATCCCAGCAGGCAAGCCCCTCTCTCAGGCCGGCTGCAATAATTTCCCCTGTCTGGGACTTAGGCAGTTTGAAGGCAGCAAGCTTTGAGGTCGAAGTCTTCATTCATGAAATGCACTGTATGACTCCGATAGGGCTCCGCTGTACGGCTTGACCACATGTCAGTTGTAGCAGCAAAACACTCTACCTTTCCAAAAAAACTTGTTTTCAGCTCCGCTATGACTCTCTGTTTCCATTTTTTTGTGTAGCTCCGGTATGGTGACCCAGCTAAATGTGCGGGAAGGCATGCTGCAACGCTTATCAAGTGTATTTATCAAAGCCGTAAACCCAAGCTTGGTCACTGTACTGAGGGGCATCATATTTATCGCGATGAACTCTGCTTGAATAATTTCAACGTACCGTTTTGAAGTACTTTCATATGGAGTTACGCTTTCAAACATATCGGTCAGTGATGCCTATCGGGTGGTATCTGGCTTACTTGACACACTGGTGTTCTACTTTACAGCTATGTAACTGTCGTACAGGGCGTTTTGGTGTTTTTTAAGTGCTGAATCAGGTTAGTGGTTTTGCCCCGTGAGGTAGCAACGTTAGCAAGGCAGGTTTTGCACAATATCTGACACTGCGCAGCATCTTTTTTTTAAAAGTCAAAATAGTCCCAACACAACTGTTGGAACTGTTCCTCTTTGACACAAAAATTCCTCAGTGTCAGGTTTTGTCGAGCCTGATGCCATTGTATAACAGAGGGTTGTTCCATAAAAGACGCTAAGAAAAGCGGGGATTAAATTCCAATACCTGACTTGAATTAACCTAACAAATAAATTGGGGCTAAAGCGGTTTCATAAAAGGTAATTGAAGTTCACGTAATCCCACTAATTTGATCCAGGTTTATCTAGTCTAGATAATTGCGTGTGCACGCATTTCTGAAGCAGCCCTAGAGGTCGATCGTGGATCAAATCAATCCACCATCAAACAGCGTATATTTTGTGCTGTTTTAACATGTTTTTTTTTTCTCAGTGCAAAACTTAAATTTCACAGGTGTATTCTCCATCTGTAAATGTTAGAAAGTCGTGCAAATATTTCCATTTTGCTGCTAAACTTTACATTGAATAAGTGCTGCTGTGCGCATGCGCGCCAAATAGGAGCGCAATAATTCTGACTAAAATATACATTTTGCTTGGAAAATGAATATGCAATATTTTATAACACCAGAAATACCTTCTAATTATAATAATTTAACTTTAGGATGTTAGATAAGTTGCAGTGAACTTATAGTTCATTACAATCATATATTTTATACTTAAAATAATACAATTTAACAAAAGTAGCCTAATTCAGGGAAGAATTTCTTAAGAAACCAAATATAGTAAAGATACAAAATATAGATTTGGGTATAGGACCCATGCAACTTAAAGCTACACTATGTATTTTTTTTAACCACTAGGGGTCGCTAAACTCTTATAATCACAAAGGCATAGGTTGATGATGCAGTGATAAGCGGAATGATGGGACATCCCGAAGGATCTAATAATGTTTATGGATGAGAGAAAACATTCACAAATATTCATGTTTTTTTAACATGACAGTGGTATGAAGCAGGGCACGATTGCTAATAAGAGACAGATATCAGCGCCACACTCGCGAGTCCCGCGGATATAAATGAATGAGGACATTTCATTCTACCGAACTGGTCCGCAAGTGCCGAATTACTACTCACACAGGTCAGTTTATTAGACGAATGAAACTTTTGAGGTAATGCAGCGCTCTTTCACTTGGTCTACACTATCACACTAAACTGCATTTGAGTGTGTTGAAAGTTATAATGTTATTCTATGTGTTAGTTTGTCTGTATGAGACGGCAGTAAGCTAGATCAACATTAGAATAACATACTGATCATATTCAACTCTATCTCACGGCGAATTCATACTAATTTGCACGATTTAACCAAGTGGCTAAATCGTACGATTTGTTCATCGCATTTAACACACCCCACAGGGTGTAACAGCGAATTCGTACTAATTCATACGAATAGATTAAATCGTACTAATTCATACGAATGGATTAAATCGTACTATATCATACGATTTTGTTCATCGCATTCAAGAAGTGTGACCTAATTCTCGTTCGCACAACATCGCGATATTTATCAGCAGTTTACAGACGCCACATCTCGGTGAGTAGTATACCAGACGGTGTCTTGTTGTTCGATATAAAGTTCATTATATGTTTTTTATTAATCCAGATCGGCTTCTAAATGTTCTCTGAATTGTATTGGTCATCTATATTACATTATTTTTGTTCAAAATAAGTTCAACCCAACACATTATCAATTAGTGGGTGATTAGCGGGTGTTTAAAAGCTAGCATCAGCATTAACATAACGTGACAGATCTTCGATCATTTTATTATATTCATATTTTTGGAATTAATGGAAGTAGTAACCAGGGTGCGATTTGCCGGGGAGGATGTGTGGGATTTCCCCTTTTCTGGTGTAAGGACTACCCATTGGCCCAACGACGGAATCCAACGGCCTGGCGAAGGTTTAAAGCGTGTATGTCTTTTCAGCGATCCAGTGAAGTTCACTTAATTTATTGGAACTTAGTTTTAGTATTACTTTAGCTCTATGCGTAATCTGACTCCAATTTCAAATGATAATCAAATTTAGATCGTATTTCTGATTAGAAAATACTCATAAATATTGATTATGAATTAATTTAGATCTTTGATTATTCTGATTATCCCATACTTTCAATTATTCGTTCATTATGGACCTGGTTTCGCTTTGAGACGTCACGTCGCGACTGCGCGCTCATGATCACAAAATAGCCAGTCCTGAAATAGTCAGAGGGTGCAGTGCAAGTATTTTACCCTATGCAGCCGCTCACTGCAGACCCATAGGTGTAATCTTTTATAATAGTTGCAGCGTACAACATGCTAAGTCAAGAGATAGTCAGAAATCAGAAGGTCATCTAAGATGTGCTCCATGCTCCATTCATAGTGCCTTCAGTTTGATCTATCCTGGACAAAGATTTGCGGAAACACCATACTACACATTAATCTACTGGAAATAATGATTTCAGAAGAATGCAGAATAAATCAAGGTTAACATTTATTTGTCAGGTAAAAATCATGCCAATTACAGAAGTAAATTATTAAAAGCCAATTCAAAAATACATGACATCATTTACTCAAAGATGACTCTAAAAGTAAGTAATGTTTTCCTGACAAAGACACAGTAATGGGTCAGGGCCTTCCAACAGGAAAGCACTGAAACATCACTATGGGGGATGATCCTGGTAAAGAGTCCCAAAGTGTATTATATTCCCTCGCCTTAAATACCAGATCAGAACAGAAGGGGGGTTAAGCAAATGTTGTTTAGAGTTGTTTGGGCCAATCCATGTACCCCAGGGGGGTAGCACCTGGTTTCTGGAGATATCCTAAAGAGATATCAGCCAGAGAGAAGAACAGGATTTCCCTAAGTTCTCAATCTTTTTCATTAAACCAATGACTGCAATGAAATTAAGACCATTTTACCAATTGCACTGTGCCCTTTAAAATGACACCAAACATGAAAAGGAAAAACAACATATTCTCAAGATGCACCATATGTGTTAAATAGACATTCCTTGAGGAGGGAGAGGGGGGATGAGTTGAAGTCAAACAAGGGGACAATGAGATAAGTTTGGGCAGGACAAGGTTCTGTGCTCTGCCTTTGTTATCTTCTGTCCAGGGTGCATTTTATGGCGTTATTGCAGGGTGAGTTTTGTTTTAACAGGAAAATCAGTTCTTACACTGGTCAATGTATCCCTGCCTCTGCTTAATTATTTTTATCCCCCCCTTAAAGTGATCAGTGCTATTATTACACTAGTGGCGAGACGGATCACAAAACTTATCACGGATCCGTGGTTTGATTAAAGTCAATTTTATTTTAAAATATGCTACTTGGTATGCTACTATCAGGCTGGCTCTGATATAGCTGCCGCAGCCTCTCTGTGATCACCACGCTGGAGACTTGCTCAATGTCCCGCCCACGGCGCTATCTGATATACCTCACAAGTAATAGCCTATCAACACTTGCGAGACGGCTGCAGGTCCGCTGGGCAGTGGAGCTGTGTGTCGAAAGGAAGGCAGCATATTCAGCATATTACTGAAGCGGAAATAAACATCACAATCTGATTATCTGTTTCTATGATGACAAGCAGAGTTAGTGTCCCAGTCACACCACTGAGAATGGCCAAAGTTACACATACGGTGTTTAACTCAATTGAGTCTAAAGCAAAGGTTTTTTGATTACTCACTCACTCTTGAGTGTCTGGCACTAGTGATTTCAATGTTAAGTCAATGTAAAGATGCGTTTATGCGCGTCTAGAGGTCCGCCGGCGCGAATGAGGCGTTTAGTGCGGTGCGGTTGACGCGAATTAGCCTCGTTCGTGCGAATGAGGCGAATTGACTAACACAGATAATGCTTTTCTGTCTTTTTTATCATTTCACTGTAGCTCAGCATCGCGATGTAAAGTTAACGTTATTACTTTAACAGCAGCAGTAAAACTGTTCCTACTGTGATGGTTTAACTTTGCAATCAATCCGTGGTTCAGCAAAGGCTGATATATACAGTAGAAGTAGCCTAGCCTACTTAAAGTAAAGCACTGTAATCTGAACTGTCAGTGCGATAGAACAATACATACAGAAGGTGGTCTGGGAACACCCCCGGGAATGCCCCATCACATGATGTGAACTTCCTAATAAACACACAGAAGCGGAAAGGAGGACAAAATGGCTACAAGCAATAAGGCGTGAGGATGATCAAGGGAAGTTGTGGAATCCCAAGACTAAGCATGTGTATGTGTGCAGTCAGCATTTCATCACAGGTAGGCTACGTTAACATTGTATTCATTATTAATGTCACGCCCGAGCCGGAAGTGTGGAGGCACTGCCTGCCAGCCGATACCCCCAAGCTACCACACCACCTTGAGGAGCTACCCCGTACCCAAGAAGAGGCGGACAACAAGAATTCTAAGATCAACACGTTTATTTATTTATTTAAAATGAATGTCTTTATCATGCTCTTTACTGGACTCAGACAGAGAATGGAGGTGAGTGTATTTCACAGCTTTAGCAGGCTCTTCGCTGGACTCAGGCGGAGAAGAGGATACGTATACTTCACAGCTTCAGCAAGCTCTTCACTGGACTCACTGGACAGAGAATGGAGGGTACGTATAACTCACAGCTTTAGTAGGCTCTTTAGCTGGTCACCCATACACTCTGCGACGTCCCACACTCGTGTTTACACTACAAGACACTCAATTCACACGTGATATTTGAAACTCAGCACAGCATGCCCAAACTTCAGATCATTAAGGCATAGTGTGGGCCTAGACAACAGCCTCAACGGATGAACTCTCCATGCACTGATAGAAACAGGGTTCTCACTGCTATATAATTTCCAAGCATCCATCAGGCACTTATCTCAGGATGAATCCAGTCTCGCTGCCTCCAGTCCCTCCCTCGCTGTGTCTCTGCTGCACCCAAACCATTACATTTCCCACTGCACATCTGTCAAATTGTAATGAATTTAAAGAAATAATGAAAACAGCAGTGCAACATGGAGGTTGCTTTTATAGGGTGTAGATTTTTAAATTAACTCAAATGTCTACATAGATTTTTCCTCTCAATAGTTTTAATTTCATCTTTAAAATTCAAAGAGACAATGTTCAACGTGTTAATAACTTTACATGCTTCTGAATGGTTAAATGTTTTACAGCACTGTATAAAATTAATTAAACGTTTTAATGGCAATTAACTGATTTTCTTTTTTAATTAAAATTCTGACATAACTGCATGTGTACTTGTGAGTGTTTTACTTAAACATTTAAATGTTAAATAGAGCACAATCTTTTGATGATAGCAAGTGTCTGGACATAGAGCTCCCTCTCATTCAATGGTGATGTCAAGGGATCAATCAATCCATGCAGAACAGCAAGTTTTTGGTCAGAAAAAGAGCAATGGATCTCTGGCACCACCACACCATCCTCTGGGTCAGTATCAGCAGTTTCCTCTCAAAAGTTGCTCCACAACCTGCAAAAAGAAACCATTGTTATTTTACAATGTTAACTGCTTTTAATTATAAAAACTTAAGGCTGACCTAAATTATTTAGTTTGATAAACTGGTAAATGATCTTATCCCAAAGAAGCTATATTTACATAAATTAATAGTTCACCCAGAATGAAAATCCTGACATTTATTTGCCTAAATGTATTTTAGGCCCTGTTTATACCAGGCATTGAAATGAGTAACGATTGCAGGGGTTCTCAACTCTGGTCCTCAAGATCCACTTTCCTGCAGAGTTTAGCTCTAACCTTAATCAAATACACAAGGTTGTGGCTAAACTCTGCAGGAAAGTAGATCTCGAGGGCCAGAGTTGAGAGTCCTCTTGCTATGTCAAGATAATAGTGCCAAAAAAGTGGAAAAGCATGAATTATTCAGCTATCTGGAAAAATAAAAACATGTGAAAATTATAAAAACATTCATAACATTTACATTTATCTTTGATAGCTCTAAAACTAAATTGGGTCTTCAATTGAATACATCTACATTAGTCAAATGAAGAGTAAAGAACTGAAAAACTAAGCAGTCGAGTCGCTTCATTAAATTAAGGTTAAACCACTGGAGTCACATGTATTAATTAAATGACACATGATTTCTCTATATCTGGCTCATCCACTGGTGTCTGTAACATTCCGATGTACCAAAGCTGTTCTGGTGAAAGATTTCCCTCTGTTCTGATCGGATGGTTGTTCCAGCTCCCCGTGAAGCCCTTCAGGTCCGATTTCAACCGTTGAAGAATTGCATAGTGCACACAAAAGAGGTGCAGCTCATCGGATAGATCAAGCACTCTCTCTTCTTCCAATTACAAGAGATGGCTGACCAAACATCACACCACAGACGCTCAATTAAAAAAAAAAAGACACACAAATGCACAAATCATAGCTTACAAAATGGTAAAGAAAATGCAAATAATTCTCATATTGCTGCATTACAAAGTTCAGGTTTCGAAGATACGTCATGGTGTGACCTCTAAACTGAATTGAAAGAACACCAATTTTAAAGCTTGCCATTTGAGAAAATTCTTTGCATCTGCTTACATTTTCAGTCTCCCACAACTTAAAGGGATAGTTCACTTTGAAATGTTTTGGTATGTTTTAGCTTACCTCAAGGGCATCCAAGATGTTGGTGTCTTTGTTTCCGCAGTAGTTTCAATTTTGATATTTTTAGGTCAAACCGTTCTTGTCTGTCAGTCATATAATGCAGGTCTATGGTCACTGTCTCAAAGAGCATGCACAGAGAAGTCCAAATTAAACAATTCCCCATCGTAAGTACACATTGATGGCCTAAGACACGAAACGAGCGGTTTGTGTGAGAAAACGAACAGTATTTATATCGTTTATACCTCTTGTAACACAGCCACGTCCAAGTGATCTCAGGGCATGCACGCTTCCTGCTGTGTGACGTGTGCGCAGACTGGTACATAGATATATATACACTAGATGTCGCCTTGGCTACGGCAGTTCGAATACCGTAGCCAAGGCGACATCTAGTGTATATATATCTATGTACCAGTCTGCACGCGCGCGTGATTTTTGTGTATGTATGGTAGAAAATGAGGTCTCCTCCAGACAACAGTGTCTTGTGTTGCTGAGGAGCAGAGGTGCAGATGGAAAGAAACAGTAGATCAGAAGCCAATTAACGTGATATTGTCTTCTGCAGAACAAATAAATCTTGAAAAACCCGTCAGCTGGAGATGTCTTCATACCCTGTCCACATCTGTTACATACGGCTTTTCAGAATGTCATCAAGTACAAATATTTATGTAATATATTATGTAATATTTCAGCGCGAAAACTCTAGCTAGCTAGCTGGGAACAATGAAAAGGGTCCAGAGCAGCATATCATATTTTACAGAACCGTCACAAAAAAAATCCTAAAACTGCAAACGAGTATGTAGACAGGATGGGCGGCAACTCCAGCCTCAGCAGAACTCACAGTCCCAGGTTGACTCAAATTAACAAAAATGTTTCAAAACACCCCCCACCCCCAAATAGTTATACACATAAAATGTTTAATAAATAAAGAATAAAAAAAATAAAAAAATCCAAAAGTTGTAATTCACTATTTTTTGTCTTGCAGTTTCATCACATACATCTCAAACTCCTCCATCTACATGCTCCACAACATTTAAACCAACAGCTCTTTTAAGAGCCATCACTTGCAAAATCTCTCCTACTCACACACTCACACTCTTTTTCATTTCAATAGCAATATGGCTTGAATGATCATTTAGAACAGAATGTTCTCTTTTGAGGCTTTTCCAGTGATTTTTGATCCCCTTTAGGACAATGCACTCCTCTTCGGTAAGCCGGTTCAGTTCAGGAGCATCAGTTGGTCAAAGAAAGGCCTTTTTTTGGTGATAAGATTATCTATGAAGATGTTTTCAAAAACAATGCAAGGAATAATGTATCAATTTACTTTGTACAAAGTCTGTTAAATATATAAATTAATCAACATATATATTTTGACAACTGCATGGCTACAGTTGAGCTTTAGTGAATGTATTATATTTCATTAATGACAACTTTCAAAATCAGTTTTTAGTATATTGATAGATATTATGGATATAAGTTATGATGGGTAAGTTACTGCATTTGGTATTGGGGACTAGACATGCTTACACTGCTGCAGAGCAAGTGATAACTACGTACGGCTGAGACAAATGCTGATACATATATCAGAATTTAAATGAGTTACAAGAAGACATACCACGCTCATCCAGTAGCCATGGCCATGCATAACTCTCAGATGCCAGAATTGCATCAGCTGACTGCAGTTTTTCAGGTGCTGCATTGTTGTATTCATCTACAGCTGCACTAAGTGTAGAGTTTGTGTCTTCTCTTGTTTCCATCTAAAAAGACAAAATAAAAAATAAAAAGCCATAATATCTTCTATTTAAGACTTTTATAAAATTAAAGTTAAATAATAATTTAAAAAAAGTATGTATTTTGTATAATATGTATTTTGCATACTGCTTTCTTATAATGAATATTTGAAATACATAACACATTTATTTTTTTGCCCAAAGATCTTGAGTTTAGTGCTATCCAGGGTCTCACTATTAAAAAACAATGCAACCAAAGCTTTAAAATGATTTAATGTTTAAAGTGCTCTAAATTGTTTGACGGTAAAGGTTTTGCTTCCTCTGCTTGATGCTCACATAAAGCGCCTTCTGCAGCCCCTGTTGACTGCCTGCGTTCTCCTCAATTGTTGCTAAATTATTAAGATATGCTTTTAACAATAGAAATAAAAATGTACATCTATAATTAAATCAGAGGTATAAGGATGAAGCTTAAATCATACATGACGCTACAGTCTGTGAAAATAATTTTTTTTTTTTAAGATTAGTGCTAAGGTACTCTAAAATATGACTACCTGTATCAGCCCACTGCTTGATTTCATTGATCCAGCCTTGAAGCTCATCATCTGTTACTGCCAAATCTATCTTGATTGCATAAAGGTTTAAGGACTCTTCCTGAATTTTTGCTTTTGTCTAATGAATATACAAAACACCATTAAGTGCATTTATTAAAACATAAAAACTACTAACAGATGCATACATGATTAATGAACAAAGCAAAGTAGCAATTCAGTTTTGACTTTCTAATGTTTTTTTCACATACCACTTACCTACTTGTTTGCACTACAAACTGCGATAGACATAATTAAACACTAAAAAATAGCTTTCACCTATAAAAGAAAAGGGCAATTTAGAAATATACATTCATTAATCTTCAGGACAGCACTTTTGCGAAAGGTTCTAAATTTTGCGTTGGTTCCATGCCATGGCCTGGAAAGTAATCATGTATGTTCTAGCTAAACAATACATGGAAAAACAAATCAATAGTGTTAAAAAATCAATTAATGTCACTTTTTTTTTTTTTTTTTTTTTAGAATGCAAATATGAAAATGGTCTTGGAATTAAGCTAACACCTCTGGGATGGATACAGGGGCAGGCAAAAGTTTAATTCTAATGCCATTCAAAAACTAATGTATTTTGAGTGTACCTTTAACTTATATTTGGTAACTTTGTATTGTATGTTGCTGCATATAGCAGTTCTTGACAAGAAGCTGTTTACTTGTTCGACCTCCTCACCCAGAGTGGTGCCTGCTCCATCTTGGTTTCGACCTCCTCACTTAATCTGGTTGAAGGATCAAGTATTTAACAGGGTTAAAATAATCTCAACATTGTGTTTTAGAATATAAGTAGCAATTACTGAAAATGAATACAGAAGTCACAAATTGGTATCTTTATTTTCTGGAAGACAGTTTACCTCACATTTCCAAGAGGGGGCCTTTGCATGCATCACTGACAGGAATGGCTTCATGTCCAGGAGAGGAGAGAGCTCTGGACAATCATTACCAACTCTCTGCAGGTATGGCCAGTACTTGCATATTACATCAGTGCACATGAACTGCACATTCCTTGGAGTCAACTCCTTTTGTAGAAACATGGGATATGCAAAAATGTCTCCCCTCATCATGTTGAGACTTCTCAGAAGCGCACCATGTTGATAGACAGCCACCTCTAATCATCCAACTTGTTGATTTTCTTCGGGACGTAGCCTACTCCCGTGCTGCAGTCCACTGACTCGATCCACAGACACTTTTTCCAACTGACTATCAAGATGAGAATAAAGTGAAAGAAAAACAATGTGATGATTTAACAACACAGTATTAAATTACCTATATGGATAAATGTCTAAATAGGGTGAAGCCAGGTAAAGTGGGACACTTTTTGGTAAATTGTATTTTAAACAACCTAAATCAGTTAGAATGTATTAAAAAATTGTATGTGTTTTGTTTAAATAGATTGTAATGAAGGCAACTATGGTGAAATGTTCCCAATTTATGTATTTATTAACAAACTGTTCATCTTTAAACACCTGACACCCTCTTCAGCAAACTGGACGCAATCAGGTTGAGTGGGAAACTTTGTTAGGGAAAGTGGGACACTATTTTATGGTTAAAATGAACATGAGAAATACAACCCCAGTTCCAATGAAGTTGGGACGTTGTGTAAAATGTAAAAACCAGAATACATGCATTGAAACTGTGTGGCGCATTATGAAGTGCAAAATACAACAATGGAGACCTTTAATTAATTAATACTTGGAAGGATTTTTTAAAAATGCATTTCTGGAACTAATGCAAAAATTTTAACATTGTAATCTTCACTTTACATTCAATGAATTAATCTTTCATTAAAGGACAAGTTCGGTATTTTACACATAAAGCCCTGTTTACAGATCGTTTCTGATGAAATAGAACGGTTATGATTAAACTTTTGACAGATGCTGCTGTCCCGAGAATTTTAGGTTTCTTTCGCTTTCCCCTCCCCCCTCAAGAATGGTAGTCTATGTGCACTGGAACAATCCTTCCTAAAACGCATTAAACTTTCATTTAAAAAGAGATGAAACTCACTGAGTGGTCAGGGGTGTTCACTGATATGCTCATACAAAAATCGCTGCAAAAGATGCTTTCCAACAGGTTTTATCATAGTTTTTGTCCAACTCCATTGACTTGTATTGAATGTGCTGTGTGAGGTACAGTATTACTCCGCCGCTTCTTCTTCTGCTTCTTCTGTGTATTCAGTGAAATGCCAGTGGTTTGCTTGCAATTGGCAAATGTGCATTATCGCCACCAACTGGGCTGGAGTGTCTATTATTCAAGCTCTCAACGGAAGAATCTACGGGTGTGAGACGTTTGGAAAAATAGATCCACAGTTTTACAACGAATGGTAAAACACCTGTTGGAAAGCATCTTTTGCAGCGATTTTTGTATGAGCATATCAGTGAACACCCCTGACCACTCGGTGAGTTTCACGTCTTTGTAAACGAAAGTTTAATGCGTTTTATGAAGGATTGTTCCAGTGCACATAGACTACCATTCTTGAGGGGGGGTGGGAAGCGAAATAAACCTAAAATTCTCGCGACAGCAGCATCTGTCAAAAGTTTAATCTTAACCATTCTATTTCATCAGAAACGATCTGTAAACAGGGCTTTATGTGTAAAATACCGAACTTGTCCTTTAAGCCTACATTCTTTTACCACCTTATAACAACTTCAGTGGACACTTGTTAGGTGGTAGCTGGGTGGCCTCGCCATCATCTGCTTCTTTCCCCTCTCTCTTGTAGGTACTTCAATAAGGTCTGAGAACCTTACAAATGGAAGCCCACTGTTGAAGTGCCGGGTAGAGAGGGTGGTCCAGTTGTGAGGGTGGAGGCATGGGGGGATGGCCTAGTTGTGAGGGTGGAGACATGGGGGGATTCCCTTTTCATGAATCCATCAAACCAGTAGTGACCGTTTTTTTGCTTTTCTGCAGAAAAACCATTAATGCCATTAATTTTGGCATACTGGAACGCAATACGCCGTATATCACTGCGTTCCAGGGGGAACCCCCTTTCAGCTAACATTTTAACAAGGTTAGCCAATTCACTCTCAGCCTGAGCTGAGAGCAGGGGGCTCTTACCTGAGGCATGGCGGCAGCCACTCACCAACCCTTTCACTCGCCTTTGCAGTGTTGATTTTGGTATGTTCCATGCCCTGGCTAGAAACCTTAATTTTGGTTTGTGTCCTTCAGTCACCTCCTGCTCATATTCTTCATTAGCCCCTGCCATTCTCTCTTCACTCCACCAGTTTAGTTTTCTTCCTTTCCTACTTTGCTGTATTTTCCTGTCACTCCTTTCTTCTCTCTCTCTCTGTCCCTCTCATCTCTGTATGGGTGTCATCTGGTATATATTGAAAAATATAAATTTGATAAAAATTTGATATTCAGACACATTATTATTACTTATAACTTTAAAATGTTATCTTCTTGTTCATGAAATGGCTGCACTGTGTTTGCTAGCATTAGCCCTAAAACTGTCCCACTCAACCTGAAATGCACTGTCCCGCTCAACCTAACCTGTGAATCTAATTTTCACAAATATTTTATACAGTTAGATGCTGATTGTTATAATCTCTAATTTTTAACCCAGCTAATGTGAGTGATTCCTTCAGAGTGAACACGGGTGAATCTGACTGCAGTAGATGTGAAAGATATTAATAAATATGATGTTATTTCAGCCAGCGCTCATACTGTACCTGTATTTTCTTCCTGTTTTCAGTCGAAGCCCATAGTAATCGATTGTCACACGCATAGGTTTAGTTACCTATGATCATGCAAGTGAACTCGACAATCGATTACTATGGGCTTCGACCGAAAACAGGAAGAAAATACAGGTACAGTATGAGCGCTGGCTGAAATAACATTTTTATTAACATTTTTACATATTTATTAATATCTTTCACATCTACTGCAGTCAGATTCACCCGTGTTCACTCTGAAGATATCACTCACATTGGCTGTGCACTTGTAATGACACATCAAGGATGTTAAGAGGCTAAAAACTGGTTTAAAACTTGCCCCATTGAAGTCAACAGGGTGCAAATTTTAAAAAGAGGATAACACGGTGTAGGCAACACCGATTTTTGTCGTTGTTCTCTGTACTGACAGCACTCCAAATTTACAAAAAAATTAGCTCAATGTTAAAATTGACCGGAGTTCTCCTTTAAGTGTCCAACTCTACCCGAATTCACCCTAAATATGTGTAAATATATGTCAGTCTGTTAGCTTTTTTTTTTTTCTTTTTTTTTACACATTTCAAATTGCCACAAGTGAATTTTTGCTTTACTGAAATTTCAAGCCATGCAAGATGGCAAGATTTTACAATTCAATGCATTGTTCTTAATTTTGCAATTGTAGTTAAGTGAAAATTTGCATTCCTATTTTTTGTTTAGGATACAATTTCAAAGATCATTAAGACAAAACAGCAATACAACTTAGATGCTTTGTCTTATCATTATTGTAGTCCACAAACTTGGAAACATCTTCATCCTCACAGACGGACACCCTTAAACAAGCCATGATCTTCATCCCTTAATTATCTACTGAAAAACTAACTGGAATAAAATATTATTTTGAAATGCTTTTTTAAAGACAGATATATAACTTCCCCTACCATCTTTTGAAGCGATACATTTTCCTGTTACCATCTACTGCCACAGCGAGCATAAATGGAGAACAGGCTGGACAGTCAAACACTCTCAGTCCACAGAGCTGATCGATTTCGAACTGGCAGTATCTCCATTTGAAAAAAACTTATTTGAAAAGCATATGTGCATATCTTTCCATTCTATAAAACAAAACCAATCTAAAAATTGAGCAATTGAGTCTAAATGATGAAAAAAACGTGCGTAGAGTCAATCGCACATAGAAGTGCAGAATCAGAGAGAACTTATAAAAAATAAGATAATACCATCATAGAATTGTTTAAATATAATACATTTTGTTAAATGCCAGACATAGTTTCACCCTCTTTTTTCATTAGGGAGCCACACTCAAGACCGGACCCCTGAAATCATTTTTTTTCCCCAGTAAAATCAATTAAATATATTTTTGTTCAATAATATTTTTTCTTTTGTATTTTGAGAGAATTTTATGGTAATTAATATTTATACAATAATTATGATAAAAAAAATTCCAATTGAAATTATAATTTTTTTCATTATTTTTCAATTAATGCTGTATTTCAGGTTATAATAAATATAGACTAGGTCTTAAATATCCAATTTTTGAAGTCAGATTGGTGTCATCTGGTGAGAGCAGTGAGCATGAATATCATGCAATATCATAATGGATGTACAACTCTCTGTAGAAAGGCTTGTGAATTCCCTAGTTGTTTTTGCACATAAGAAGTAAAAAAATTGTCACATGTGACAATATGCCCTTGAAGGTCATTCATCATTTCGATGACTATTGGCTTGCCCAGGTTTTGTTCGTGCTGTATCCCTGCAGGTTTTCCGGTGTACACCTGCATGTTAAAACAGTAGCTGGTGTTTGCATCACTGGCTGCCCAGATTTTAATTCCATATTTGTCAGGTTTTGTTGGCATTTATTGTTTGAAAGGGCACCGGCCCCTGAATCCCACCAGGCACTCATCAACTGTGATGTTGAGATCAGTACGGTACATGAAATGTAGTCTTTCTACCCAGTGTTCTCAAATCTCTTGGATAGGTGCCAGCTCATAATTTTCCCTCCTTGCAGCTCTTGTCCTCTTGTCATCAAAGCGTAAAACCCTTGATAGCCGTTTGAAATTTTTCAGTGGCATGGTGGTTCGAAAAATTGCCCTCCCCATCTCACTATGCCATAATTTACATGCAGCTTCATGATGAAAACCCCAGAAAGATCAGAGGGCCAATAAATGCTTGCATTTCAGTCCAATCAATATTGCACCATTCTTCAGCAAACAGTAGTTGCCCCTCTAAATTCGTCATTTCAGCAAGAATTTTTTTGAATGGAGCTCGGAAAAAATAGCTCAAAAGTTGATTTTATATTTTAAGCTCTGACACAGGCATAACTTGTGGGTCCAGAGGTATGTCTTCGGACCTCCTCTGCCCGCACTCTCTCTTGTGCAAGCACGGCGCTACACCGGGGCTAGGGGGCGCTAAAGCCCCGTCAAAAATCTGTGTAGCCCCAGTTAAGCCCACGCAACCAGGGGGCAAAAGACCCGCGCTCTTAGTTCGTACCGGAGTACATCTGACCTCAACACGCAAAAATCCGGTGCAGCATCAAAGTATTTGACGAGCTGCACATGACCACATAGCACATAGTTGTATGCATCAAGGGATTTGTACGCTCTAATCATTTCTCTTGTATACACACTTGGTGTCTGAATTAGATAATTATATATATATCAGGCCATACAATTGCTGGCCACTTCTTGTCATCCACAATCCAAAGATCGTCAGGTATTATTGTATAGGGATCCGGCAAGATCTCACCATTGCTGAGAGTAAGTTTTTTAATATAATCGCCACGGTCAGAGGTACTAAGGCTTCCCACATAATCCATCGTCAAATCTTTGATTTACAGTAAAGTAACGTTATATGCAGTCATGATATGTTGCAGGCCGTAAAGTAACGTAAACAAGGTTAACTTATATAAAAGCAAATTCGGGCTCTATAGAGGCTATTACATTACTAACTTAGTCTAACAAGATAATTCATACATGCATCACAGTATGTCCGGATTTTGATTCGTAAACAGTTGGACGTTTTACATAATGTAATATTATTATGAAACACAAACAAACAGATCCAACTCGCAGTTTATTATTGAGTCAACAACAAGAAATTACAAACAATGCGAAATTACGATAATTACAATGTTCTTTTACAGAACTCGGCATAACAGATAGCTGTTTTTTGCCCCATGGATGCGCGATTGCGCGCGCATCCGATATTGTTTGTATACAAGAAACCCGTGTGAGGCTAGGCTAGCTAGTTTAGGCTACAATCTGTTACAAATAGTGCAGATCGTGCAGATCGAAAATGAAGACCAAGATCCAGTCTCCCAGATGGACAAAGAAGAAAAGGTAGATTCGAAAAATGAATTTGAGAGAGAAAGTCATGAGCCAGGACCCGAAGGAGACCGGAGCTGTCCATCGCCGCTAGTTGCTCAACAGTCCCAGATAGATGTGCCGCTGACACCGACACCGCTCCCTCTGATTTGAGCCAGTCACCTGTAGATGAACCGAAGCGGCCTCTTCTCCGGCGTTATCCGGCCACCAAAGTTGGACAGCAGGATCGCTACTTCAGTCGTAGATGGTATGAGGATTACAAATGGCTGGAATATTCTATTTCAAAGGACCGTGTTTTCTGCTTTGCGTGCCGGCACTTTCAGTGTCCTGGTAAACATGGAGACAAGGCGGCATTTACCCACCATGACTACCAGAACTGGAAGAAGGCGACAAATTCATTTAAGACACACAATGCCAGTGTGGAGCATAAATATGCCATGGCACCGTGGAATGAGTGGAATATTCAGAAAGAGTCTGGCTCAACAATATGTAATGCTGTGAGTGATGGACATGCAAAAATAGTCCGTGAGAACAGAGAGTATATGCGAGCAGTTGTGGAGTCATTGTGTTTCACTGCGTACCAGGGACTTTCACAGAGAGGAGGCACAGAGAATGACAGGGCTGTCTACCAAGGAAACTTCCTAGAACTTTTACAGATCATAGGCAAATTTGACAAAGCAGTAGCACAGAAAATATCAGAAATGCGAAGTACACGCATCATGATATACAGAACGAAATACTGGAAATTATGGCAAATATGATTAGGGATCAGATTAGTGGTGAAATACAAAATGATGAAATATTTGCTTTGATGGTAGATGAGAGTAAGGATCTGAGTAAAACGGAACAAGTGTCTGTCGTGGTTCGCTACGTGAAAAATGATCACGTTGTGGAAGAATTTCTCCATTTCACGCCAGCTGACGGATTAGATGCAGCGTCACTTTTCACTACGATTAAAAACACTCTCAGCAAATGTAACATTGATCACACTGCCTGTATTGCTCAGTGTTATGATGGTGCTGCTGCTGTAATGTCTGGTGTTCACAACGGGGTCCAATAGAAATTCAGAGAAGAGGTCCCTCAGGCAGTCTACATTCACTGCCATGCACACCGCCTCAATCTTGTTCTGGTGGACTGTGTCAGAAACGTGAAGCCACAACAATTTGCACTTAACCACAACAACAGACGCATTGTCCTCCTGTAAAACAACTCAGTGAGGTTTTTTCCTGACGTTGCGATCAGAGACTGGTTGTGATACATTTGATGTCATGACGTGACATTTAATTCGTTACACTGTAACAAATGCACAACAGAATTTGGCAATATTACCAATGCATAGATGTTTGTTTGTTTTCATTAATTATGCATATGGAATAAATATGTTTGTCGCATTTTGTATGTATTGTCTGATTACCGGCAGACACATGGTCGCTGTCCGGAGCTGAATCTCGCACCTTTTCACGTGAAACATTTTTGTCATTGCCTTGTGGTCGCTTGTATTAGGCTTAGTTATTTTGTTGACTATTCTTTGGCCAAATCCAGTCAAAGTGCTGTGTATCATAGCTGCTTTTATTGAAAAAACGAGAACCTCTATATTATAGAGTAACTTAAGTAATGAAAATCAATTGTTTTCTTAGCACCCCCACGTATCGGCCCAGCTCCCCATTAGCACCAGTAGAGAAAAAATCCTGGCGCCGTGCCTGCCCTTGTGTCTGTGAAGGAGGAATTGAACTCCACAGTATTTCCCCGTTCTTGGAGAGGTAGGTTTCGGGGCCTTCTCTCTCAGGGGCAGGGCCTTGCTCCTCTGAATCCTCATTCAGAGGTTTCATCAACTGGGTCATCTGGCTCAGTGCTCTCTTCTTCACTAGAATGAAGTAAATACTCCAGGGTCTCCTGGGCAGTATACCTCTTTGCCATTGTGGAGAATGAACTGGGCTGGACTCAGAGTGGCAATATTTATACCCAAGTGTTTGTTTTCACAAACAGATGCTGTGATTGGCTTTTTGTTTTACAGGTGCTGCAATAGGCCTGGAGGTTGTTACTAGGTAATAAATCCATCCTTTGATCTTACTCAAATCTTTTGATCTTTGATATTACCCAATGTCTCCCCAGTATGTGATTCATTGACTTTATTTCACATATTCTCAATTTTCTCTGTTACAGTCTCACATTTCTCTATGTATGTGTGTTTGTGTGTGTGCACGTGTTCAAGAGTGCCTGTTTGTGTGTGTGTATAAGTGTGTGTAGTATGTTTGTCTATTTTGCCCTCTTGATGTTTTTGAGATTCACCCTTTCACTGTTGTGTGCTTTTTTTTTGCATCGTGGCTGATTTGTAGATTGCACGCACACAAAAAAAAATCGCAGTATTTTTGTATTTTTACCAATTTCCCATTCATTTCCTATGGCGGTCCCTTTTGAGCGTGAAGCCCCTGAGTGTGACTATTTTTTTAACGACCACTAAGCCTTTTCAAATCCTGTCTCCAATATGTTTGTGTGTTCATATACCAAATACCATTAAAGTCACCAAGTTTCGAACCATTCCAATGAAGCTACAATTTAAAAAAAAAATTATGTAAAACTTTTCAGTCTGAAGTGACCAAAGAACCTGTCAGAATTAAAGTCGTAGATCCAAATGCAAGCAAGCAGTTTATTGTAGACAAGCAGAAACAGGGGTTATACTCAAAACACCATGTATAACAGGCGGGCAACCAGTATAAACAATCTCAGGAGAGGAAGAGTGACATGGATTAACCCAGCGCGGATGCAAAATGGAACTGGATGACGAGAATTCCAAACGACCTCCAGAAGCATGGATACACAAACGATGTCGAGGAAATAACTCCACAAGGAATCTCAGGTACAGAAACTGGGTAAGAGAGCACAGACAAGAGTGATGAACCAACACCAAACAATAATCACTCCCGCTAGATATAGGCAGCAAACAAACATATGTAACAAGCTGCAGCTGCGGGCTGATTAAGTGATCAGCTGGTTTCTAAGCAACAAACAAGTCGAGTCAAGTCATCTTCATTTATATAGCGCTTTTAACAATGTAGATTGTCTCAAAGCAGCTTTACAGAGATAAATGTATAATTTAATGTAAGATTGTTTTGGCTTTATAGCGGTTCTTTAATAAAGTTATTTTCCAGCTAAAGTTAGTTTTGATTGATTCGCTTCCGTCGCAACGATCATTTGTTATTTAATTAGGGGCCACCAAGACGACACCATTCTCTCTACACAGACTTTAAATGCGATCCTGTGAGAAATGTTGATGTCGTTCACATGCGCATTAAGAACGGGTCCTATAGTTATGAGCGTTTGAATATATGTGTGCAGGTTTGAAATTCCCTACAAACCAAGCCTAAACAAATTACTGGTGTTTCCTTATAGTTTTGATTCAGAATTTTATTTTATTTTATCAATTCGGGGTAGATACGCAAATTGAGTTTTCCCGACAACGCTTTATCTGTAGAGTGGGATAGGAACCTCCATAGGGAGAGACTAGTTGGCACTTCAGCACTGCTTTGACATCGGGTCCAGGCGAAGGTCCTTCATCAGATCTGGAAACGGCCTGGATCCGGCAGGCTGCAGGAAAACCTTGGGATAAACAAAGACACTAAAATTAGCGTAGATGCCATTCTTCTTATGATGTAACGAGTACATCAGGATTTATGGGAAGTGTTCCCGGTGCCAGCTGACCTAATCTATGCAGCCTAACATTGAATTATAGAAGTCTATAATGTATTATGTGAACGCTATGTCAAAGAGATGTGTCTTTAATCTAGATTTGAACTGACAGAGTGTGTCTGCTTCCCGGACAATGTTAGGAAGGCTGTTCCAAAGTTTTGGTGCTAAATAGGAAAAGGATCTACCGCCAGCTGTCGATTTTGATATTCTAGGTATTATCAACTGGCCGGAATTTTGAGATCGCAATAGACGTGAAGGACTATAATGCGTTAAGAGCTCGCTCAAGTAGTGCGGAGCTAAACCATTCAGTGCTTTGTAAGTAATCAGCAATATTTTAAAATCGATGCAATGTTTAATAGGGAGCCAGAGCAGTTTTGACAGAACCGGGCTAATATGGTCATACTTCCTGGTTCTGGTAAGAACTCGAGCTGCTGCGTTTTGAACCAGCTGTAGTTTGTTTATTAAGCGTGCAGGGCAACCACCCATAATAGCATTACAATAATCTAGCCTTGATGTCATGAACGCATGAACTAATTGTTCCGCATTTGTAAATGAGAGCATATGACGTAATTTAGATATATTTTTAAGATGGAAGAATGCAGTTTTACAGATACTAGACACGTGACTTTCAAATGAAAGATTGGTATCAAAGAGCACACCCAGGTTCCTAACCGACGACGAACACTTAACAGAGCAGCCATCAAGTGTTAGACAGTATTCTAGGTTATTACGTGAGGAAGTTTTTTGTCCAATAATTAGAATCTCTGTTTTTTTTTCAGAATTTAGAAGTAGGAAATTACGAGTCATCCAATTTTTTATATCAGCTATGCATTCTGTTAATTTTGTGAATTGGTAAGTTTCAAGCACTACACACACAGACCCCCACACCCACAACAACCAACAGATACACAAAATGAACACACGGATCGATGAACCGTGACAGATTTATTTATCCAGAAGGAAATAATTAAACAGCTACATTCAATTATAAAAATAGTTTCACTTTAAATAAAAAGAGAAAAATAAAATTTACATTGTATAATTAATTGTACAACCAAGAATGTTTGTAAATTTTGTAAAATGCAACAGCAAAAAATCAAGAACCTGTAGCAACAATGACATCTGCTTTTACATTAAGTGGATCATGTGATGGCAAAACACATCGTCTTTGTCCTTGCTGGTTAATAATTTCCCCAGAGGGACATTTTGAGTCACAAAGAGGACCCTGTTTTGAGAAACCCCCCAGGCCTTTGAATCACGTGACAAGCCTCAAAGACATTCCAGAGCACACACACCCACACACACACCCCCCCACACACACACAAAACCTCCTTTGAGTGCAATTTCATGTAGAAATATGGCTCTTGAATGTATACCTTCCGATATGTATGTGTGTGATTAGCTTTGCTTTATAATAGAGGTGTGGTTTGCTAGAGTAGAATCTTTAATTCTGAAGATTCATTGAAAGAAAATCACTCCATAGGATCTTGTAACCTGGTCATAAACTTTTATGGCTCCAAAGCTGCAGCTCATCCAGTTCCTTGGCAAACCAACATTCCAACACATTGACACACCTGGAACTTTTCGTGGAACTCTTCAGAGAAAACTCTTCAAATGTTTGATACATATTCCCTTGTTTCCCAGGTGCTTTCACTTGCCATAACGGAAACACTGACAATTTTATTGTGTGTTTAATCAAACTTTATATACATATAAAGAATTACATGTGTGTAATTCTGCATATCTCCTGTAACTTCGCATTTCTACAACCTTCATGTGATGTGTTTAATATCTGTGTAATTCTCTCAATCTAACAGAGTCGAATTCCAATAGCAGAATGCAGCAATATACATTGTTTACACAATTCATATTTCTGGAACCGAAAGGCTTAAGTCAATCGTCACTGTAACTCGAGCCAGGAGATCTTTCCAAACAAACAAAGGGATCTTCCCGCTAGAAAAATCTCGACAGCTGGTTCGTCCTCCACGAAGAAGGGGGACGGTACATGGGACACTGATAAAAGTCCAAACCTTCTCCGGCCTCTCACTCTTCTCTCATTCGATCGCTCTGACCTCCTCCTCTACTCCCCGGCAACACTTCTCCAGGAACCTCTGGAAAGGCTTTGGCCTTCTCCTCGGACCAACACATGTTCGAGTAGCTGCCGGTCTTTGCAACTAAGCTCATACGTGCCTTTCCCCTCCAAAAGGGAAACGATCTGAACTCTCTCGGTAACGTTAAATTCAAGTAAGCCTTTACATCGTCTTGCGAAACGACCCAGAAGACGAAGCTAGACGCGAACCAGCCGGACAGGCGCACACGCGCGTCCCTTTTCCAGCATCGCACTGAAAGAGTACAACAGCTCGCAAGTACTATCTCTCAATCTAAAAGCTGATTTCCTCGTGTCTATCTCTTAGGTCTGTGAATTAAGTTACCCTTCTTCCTCTTCTCTTTCTTTCTTTCTTTCTTTCTTTCTTTCTTTCTTTCTTTCTTTCTTTCTTTCTTTCTTTCTTTCTTTCTTTCTTTCATTTCATTTTATTCTGATCACATATTTTCTTGTTTGGTTGAATGTTTGTTTGTTTTATTGTTTGTATTTTTACGTACGTTTGTATTTCTCATATAATCTCTAGTGTTACCTTTATTAAAATCCATATATACTTTTAACTGTCTCTGTGTTTGAAAGCCCGCTTTTATAAAGTCAATGAAACAAAAGATCTAGCTACAAACTCGATATTACAGACTACATTCAGTAGTTTTAATTAATAAACTCAGAAAGTTTGATGTTCGTGGCCAGAACATAAACTTTCTTGGAGTTTGTAAATAGATACCCCTTCTTAACTGTGATAATCTTACATTTATTCGCGGGACGAATGATGGATGACCAGACCAGTTACAGAACCAGGTAATCTCGATAATTGATAAAGTGAATGTACATGCGATTTCTGAATTATTATGACCTTGAGTTATGATTATTAATATTTCCAAAATTCCCTATATCCTTGAGCTAATTCACATTTACCCAGAGTCGTATATGCTACAAACCTGTGATTTGTTCATTCTCTTGAACCTTTATTCAACTGACAAAAAAAGAATATTAGCACTCAGGATATAAGATGCAACCAGCAATAAAACAGCTACGGCTCCTGAAGGACTGACATCGACTTGCATTTGAACAGGAGAGTGAAACTAGGAAAGTACAGGAGTACAGGAACTTAACCCTCTGAGGTCTAGGGTGTTTTTGGGGTCCTTGAGATGTTCTGACATGCCCTGACATTTGTGACATTTTGTTTTTTCAGTTGCTTATAAACGTATCAATGGCAAAAAAAAAATACACTCTATTTAGCACAAACAGGACTACCATAATATGTGAGCCACATTTATGTACATGTTTTCATTTTTGAGAGAATAATGTTTATGCATGGTTATTGAAAAAACTAAAAATGAAAGTTTCTGAAATAAAGCCACAAAACACATACTAAATATGTGTGAATAAGACTTTTGACTAATGGATGTCGTTGCCTAGGTTTTTTTCTTCAAAATGATGTGAAAATCATCCTGCCTTATCATTCACTTAAATAGATAAATTGATTTTAGTTTTGTGAAACACTTTTAGTTTGGAAAGCCAATATGCGGATGGGGGCGTAAACGATCATGCATATTTAGTAGTTCACACCTGGTGAGACAATGGGGCCTGCATACTTAATGAGCCATTCATTCAGGTGTGTCACCTACAGCCAGGCCCGTCGCGACAAGGCAGGCAAACCAAGCAATTGCTTGGGGCCCCGAGCTGGCCTGGGGCCCCAAGACAACGACTGGTTAAGAATAAAATGCAGCGACAAACTGTGTGAGCGCCCCATTGATAGTGAATGCAGTAAAGTGCAATGACACTGTTATCGGGATCCCCCTCAAGGGGGCCCCCCTCGCTGACAGCAGCCAGCCAACCACGCGATCTCTGCTGCCGGCAAAATACAAAACTTCCTCGGCAGTCATGAAGCGGAATTATGCTTCAGGAAGCCAAAAAAGAAAGAAGAGAAAGGAAGAGGAGGATAAGAAAAAACAAGACAGTGGTAAGTGATAAATTACACACATAAAATAGCTGTACTTGTCTTGTACAAATGGTGCAATTTTGCAGCAGGTAGGCTAGCAGAAATATGTTTATGTTAGCTAAGCTACCTGCCTGACAGCAAATGATGCTTGTAACGAACAGTTAGAGCAACTTTTTTTCTGAACGGACGGAATATGGTTACATACTGTAATATGTTTTTTAATGGGATAAGGAAGATGCAGATCTGTTCCAGAATCGCTGTTTATCATATTTAATGACATGACATTGCTATAGCTTTGTAATAGGTTTTGATGAAAGTGGCATAGCATGCTATACTAACTATTCCACTGTGATAATCTATTTAGGAAAACCACACAATAAATTCTGTGCATCAGACATTTGTTACGGTGTGGTGCGGGTAGAAGGAGGCGATGACGACAGAGCACTTCAATTCAATAGTTTAATTCAAAAGGATTCCAAATACACAGGGAAAACGGGCAGAACTCAAACTGAACACCAACGTTACATTAATGTGACAAAAACGAGAACCGACCCTGAAGACTGAAACACACAGGGCTTAAATACACAGGAGAACAGATCAGGGAAACAAGACACAGCTGACGAGACTAACGAGGAATCAATTACACAGACCGGGGAAAACAGGACTAGACCAAAATACACAGACGACAGGGGGAAATGGAACACCGAAACTGAAACAAAAACAGAACTCAGGAACACAGAACTGTAACATTACTCCCCCCTCCCGGTAGGCGCGTCCTCGCGCCTAATAAACATCCAAAGGGGTGGGAGGGTGGGCGCCCTGGAGGCTGACGGGGGAGACAAGGCAAGGGAACCAGGCAGGAAGCCTCCAGGGCGGAGCAGACTGTGGGCGTGGACACGGTGCAGCAGGCTGAGGGCATGGCCATGGCGGAGCAGGCTGAGGGCGTGGCCATGGCGGAGAAACCCCTTCGGGTGGCCATGGCGGGGAAGCCCATTCGGGCGGCCATGGCGGTGCATATTTTTCGGGTGGCCATGGCGGAGACGGACCCTCGGACGTCCAGGGCAGAACAGGCTGGTTCAGGGGTGTATGGCCCCCCCCCCAAAATTTTCTTGGGGAGGCTCCCCAGTATGGAGTCCTGAGCCAGCGATGAAGAGGGCTCAGAGCTGGGCAGGACCAGCGGCGAAGAGGGCTCAGAGCTGGGCAGAACCAACGGCGAAGAGGGCTCTGAGCTGGGCAGGACCAGCGGCGAAGAGGGCTCTGAGCTGGGCAGCGATGAGGGCTTTGTGCTGGGCAGATCCAGCGGTGAGGGCTTTGTGCTGGGCGGGACCAGCGGTGAAGATGGCTCTGTGCTGGATGGGACCAGCGGTGAAGGCTCTGTGCTGGACGGGACCAGCGGTGAAGAAGGCTCTGTGCTGGACGGGACCAGCGGAGAAGAAGGCTCTGTGCTGGACGGGACCAACGGAGAAGAAGGCTCTGTCTCGTAGTTCACAGACCCTAGCGGGCAGGCAACTGGCACTGGCGGGCAGGCGACGGGCTCTGGCGGGCAGGCGACAGGCTCTGGCGGGAAGGCGACGGGCTCTGGCGGGAAGGCGACAGGCTCTGGCGGGAAGGCGACAGGCTCTGGCTCTGGCTCTGGCGGGAAGGCGACGGGCTCTGGCTCTGGCGGGCAGGCGACGGGCTCTGGCTCTGGCGGGCAGGCGACGGGCTCTGGCTCTGGCGGGCAGGCGACGGGCTCTGGCTCTGGCGGGCAGGCGACGGGCTCTGGCTCTGGCGGGCAGGCGACGGGCTCTGGCTCTGGCGGGCAGGCGACGGGCTCTGGCTCTGGCGGGCAGGCGACGGGCTCTGGCTCTGGCGGGCAGGCGACGGGCTCTGGCTCTGGCGGGCAGGCGACGGGCTCTGGCTCTGGCGGGCAGGCGACGGGCTCTGGCTCTGGCGGGCAGGCGACGGGCTCTGGCTCTGGCGGGCAGGCGACGGGCTCTGGCTCTGGCGGGCAGGCGACGGGCTCTGGCTCTGGCGGGCAGGCGACGGGCTCTGGCTCTGGCGGGCAGGCGACTAAAGAACATCCGTTATGCCACAGCACCCAATCCACAAATTCAACGAAGTTCCCCCGACGCCCATCACCGGGCAGGCGTGCTTTGGTCTCAGCGTTGAGACCTGCCCGGTAGAACACACAGAGACTGATGTCATCATAATGAACATAAGGTCTTAAGTACAAATACCTCTGTGTGTGGGCCTCAAGGGACTGATCTTCCTGGGAGAGCAGGATGATCTGTACCGCTGGATCCATGATCAACGGTCTTTTCTTTGGTCGGTTCTTCTGTTACGGTGTGGTGCGGGCAGAAGGAGGCGATGACGACAAAGCACTTCAATTCAATAGTTTAATTCAAAAGGAATCCAAATACACAGGGAAAACGGGCAGAACTCAAACTGAACACCAACGTTACATTAACGTGACAAAAACGAGAACCGACCCTGAAGACTGAAACACACAGGGCTTAAATACTCAGGAGAACAGATCAGGGAAACAAGACACAGCTGACGAGACTAACGAGGAATCAATTACACAGACCGGGGAAAACAGGACTAGACCAAAATACACAGAAGACAGGGGGAAACGGAACACCAAAACTGAAACAAAAACAGAACTCAGGAACACAGAACTGTAACAACATTAGCTTGGGATGTTTTTAAGCATTGGTTGTCGACTCACAGCACTACTAATAATTAGTAAACATTAATTATAATTTCATTGTTTGTTAACAGTAAAAAGTTTATTTATATAGCACATTTCATACACAATGGCAATTCAAAGTTCTTTACATAGAAGAAATTAAAATAATAAAAAGAAATAAGAATAATTAAAACATTTTAGAAAAATAAAATAAAATACAGTACAGTCGGACGAACAGCTGCACAGTGCTCATTCAGTAAATGCATAGCTAAAGACTAAAGATTAATTAACTATCAATTTACCTTCTATTAATGATTGTTATTATTATAAAGTGTTACCATCTTTTCTTTCTCCCTCAAGGTGCTTTGCTTAAATTTCTCAGCCCTCAGGCTCTTCCTAAGGATACCTCCATTGATGAAGGTAGAGTGAATTTCTCTCACTGACCTGAGCTGAGCTGTTAAAAGTGACCTCTTTCAATATGCAAACAGTGAAATGGTAATTTCAGATTTTTTTAATTATTATTTTCCCAGCTACACCATCAACTTCATCCTCAACATCAACAGATGCATCCCTTCTCAGTGCTGATGTTTCCTCTTCAGCACAAGGTACCACAAGCTCTATAATTATAGCTGATATCCTGCACAGCCCAGAGTTTAAACTGATAAGTGTGTGCTGTCATATTGTTAGAATAAAACAGTGCAAATCACTACTGAATTCCCATCAAACTGTGTAAATACTAGTCACTTTTGCCCATGGGCACATGCACAGTGGCCAGCAGTCCTGACTGATAGTGTGCGCTGTCAAATTGTTAAAAAAGGACCAGTGCAAGTCACAAACATTGTATTCCCCCAAAATTCTGAGAATCCACCTCGAAGATTTACAAATGACAATTACATCAGAAGCATGAAAAATGGGGAGAAAATTCTTCGATCATGGATGTTATATTCCATAAGCACAGACTCAGTGTTCTGTTTTGCCTGCACTGTTTTTGGGAAGCGTGACAATGCCTTAAGCAACTGTGGCTTCCGTACATGGAGGAACCTAGCTCATCATTTAAAAGAACACGAATATTCAAAGGGGCATTGTGACAATATGACAAACTGGCATGAGCTGCAGAGGAGACTGCAAACCAATACAACCATAGATCAAAGACAACAAGACTTGATGCGGATCGAGATTGAGCATTGGAAAGGTGTCATAAGGAGAGTGATTGCCATAATTTGTCACTTAGCAGAACGCAACCAGGCTTTAAGAGGGACCACGAGTGAGTTGTATGACCCACACAATGGGAATTTTCTGGCACAAGTTGAACTGATGGCACAGTTCGATTCAGTTATGACTGAACACATAAGAAGGATAGAAAACCAAGAGACAAGAGTGCATTACTTGAGTGGAACTATTCAAAATGAAACAATTGCACTAATTGGAAACAAGGTACTGGAAGAGATTGTGAGAAGAGTACACAGAGCAAAGTATTACTCTGTTATTATGGATTGCACTCCTGAAGGAACAGCTTTCCATTGTTCTGAGAATTGTCAATTGCGAACCATCTGTGTCCATTGCAGAACATTTCTTTGGATTTTTAGATGTTGAAGACACAACTGGTAAGGGCCTGACTGAAGTCCTGCTTGGACACCTGCAGAAACACAGCCAGAGTCTTTCTGACTGCCGTGGTCAGTCTTATGACAATGGCAGCAATATGATGGGCCATAAACAGGGTGTTCAGGCAAGAATTTTGCAATTGAACAGCAAAGCATTTTACATTCCATCCAGCAGTCATACACTTAACCTGGTTGTGGCAGATGCTGCCAAGTCCTCAGTGTTGTCCATCTCCTTCTTTGGTGTGTTGCAAAGACTCTATACCTTATTCAGTTCCTCTGTGCAACGCTTTCTCATAAAATGAGAAAGTTGTAAAATGCTACCCAGATAGCCACTGGACGCTGTAATGGAACAGGGCCGCAACCGCAAAACGATAGAGCCGGGTCTGGCCCGCATCCGCCTCACGGACTCGTTCCTGAGTCCAAACGCACATCGGGCCGAAGCCGTTTCTGGTCTGTTTTTAGGGGTTGTTGCGGATATGTGCCAGCGCCGATCCAGCGCCGCCTGATCATCCCGTTGCAGATGTGTAACGGGTGCGTAAAACGATTCCGCCTACTGGGGTTGTGCCGGATGTGTTACGATTCCGCTTAAATCACCACTGGATTGTCATTTTGCCTTATTTTCGGCATTTTTGTCTGTTAGGGTATCATAGTAACATATGCTAGGCATAGGCCTACATTTTTCACAGTCTGTGGAATGTCCAGAAAAACATTTTCACTACAAGGCCTTGGCTAAAAATAATAAGCTTGACTTGATAAAGGCTTTCAGTTGGAGCAATGCGTAGGCCTATAGGCTATAGCTGAAATAAATCGTTTTAATGATTAAAACGCATACTAAAACAACGTGAACAAAGTTAACAAACACAGAATTAATGACCACGAATTTATTTTATTATAAAAAACGAACAAGTCATGAACAAAGTCAATTAACACAGAACACAGTCAACAACAAACACAGAAAAAAAAAAAAAAAAAAGCATGCACTTTAACAAAATCACTATGGGTGGTGTGGCAGCTGTTGCTGTTGCTGCTCTTGCTGCTGACGCGCCAGTCTCTCCTGGCGCCCTCCTCTCCTGTCCGCCGAAAGGGCAAACCACCTTATGGCATGCCTCCATATCTCAGCTTCTGTTGAGCTTGCTGTCAGTGCGCATTTGCGCACTGCACCTGGAAAACAACATTACTGATTAGGTTTAATCAGAAATTTGGATCAGTGCAAGGCCTACATGACGACAAAACAGGCAGACATAGCCTATATTGCATTTGCTCAAAATGAAGATAGGCCCATCCTTCTAATTCGGCCTACTTCTATAACGGTTTGTGCATTAGTTGATGGAGCTGTAATAAAATAATAGCCTACAGTGATGCGCGGGTCAACAAACGCACCCGATCGACATTTTCAACTAACCCGCCCGCAACTCAGACCGCAAAAAAAACGAAAACGAAAATATTGTACCCGACCCGCATTTTTTTAAAAGTAGTAAATGCTCATCGTAGCGTCTTAATATAACTTGGCTAATATATTCTAATTTTGTCAAGAATTATAAAAAATCGTCAATATAAGCTCATAATTTGTACTAAAATAGTCTAAATGTTTAGACAATTTTAAAAAGCTGGCTATGTCTATTTTGATGTTTCTGCGTTCCGATCAGAGCTCGTGAGCGGAGAGCGCATTTCTGAATATTCTGCTCCGCTCACAGTCGCACGCCCAATCAAGAATGGCCTGCTGGTTCGAAAATATGTGGAATAAGGGCTGCCTCCGACAATTTTTTTTTCTAGTCGACTAGTAGTTGTTCATTTAAGCTATTCGTGGACAAATCGCCCCTTTATATTAAATTAATTACTTAAATAGGCTATAGCCTAGGATAATAAGCGTAATGACTGCACGCATAAAGCTTGCCACAAAGAACCGGTTAAAGTAATGATTATGAATGTGTCTAAATTAGCTAGGAGACATTTATTTGTTTAGTAATAAACTGGTGTTTTCTGTGTCGCTGCAAAGATGAAGTTGACAATTCGGACTCGCCATGAACGCCAGAGAGAAATGCAAATTTCATATGGATTAGCCTACATAATCAGAGAGTAGCCTATTTATTTTGGTTTGAATATTATCTTTTAAAAGTAGACATTTCAAGCTTTCTGTAATATATAGCCTATATTTCTCAAATCTGTGAGGCACAAGCTGAGTTTCGGCGCCCTCCAGTTCACATGCAGTGATCGCGTACCGGCGCCTTATTTTGTCTGCTATATATGTGCTTCTTATTTAATAAATACGGGCAATTGATTGATAAAACATTGATCAAAATTAAGATACAATTTATACAAAACGAAAATCTTTTTAAAAGAGTTTTCTATAAAACAAAACTTAATGAAGTCGTCAAAAACGTTGCTAGGAGGTCGCCAGCGCCTCTGCCTCTCAGCGCCTCTGCCTCGCGAGTGGATGATAGTCCTGAAAACGCCTAGCAATGATATACCTTTAGTGGTAGTATACCTTTAGTTAAGTTATACCTCAAGGGTCTTCGTAGCGCGCTAAGAGACAATGTTATCGGAAAATGCAGCCCAGGTATGATGCGTAATGGAGATTCCAAAGCTCTATTCTTTGGTCAGAACCATGGAGAGGGATCGCAGATTTACTTTAACAATGCAACAAAATATTTAAAAAGCATTAAGCTATTAAAATCTATATTATGTATACGCACAGATAATATAACAGTAGGCTATTAGTCAATATTTTTTATTAGGTTAAGCAGTGATTGGATAACGGTTTTTTATTTTTTTATTTAACGTTTTTAATTTAAGGCCCACCCACAATTGGTCTGGCCCATCCAAAACTGGAATCCTGGCGCCGTGCCTGGTTGGTCGTGCCAGTTGTGTGGTTATCAAATGTGTAAATGGCATCGCAAGAAGTAGCCTACAAATGACAGAGCCAGGACTTTGGTCATCATCTTTCATTATTTCGGCTAATGTCTCCCACACTTTGCTCTTTCTATTTGTGTATTTGCGGTGTATTTGTGTATTTCCAGTTTCACATTTTCTCTTGCTGCCTCTCTACCTGCAGACTGAGCTCGTGCGTCATCTTCGCGCCAGTTATTCAGCCAATAAAGTGTAGGCCTTTATTCATAGAAAATTGTGTTTAGAACTATATAAATTATAAAGGTTTTATTGGCATTGAAGGGTTAAAATTTAAGAATATGTTTTCAGATATGCTTCCTTACATAACATCACAGTGAAGAATACTGATTTTAGCTTTTAAGGTTAGGTTATAATGGTATCAACAGCTCCTACCAACCCTGTTTTCTCTATTGTGTTTTAAATAAGTCTTTAATAGCTCTAGCCAGTAGTTCCAAGACGCACCCTTTTGTCTTAAATGGCTCAGGGATGGCCCGTGGAACCAGAGTTTCCTGGCCAGTATCAGCATTTGAATAGGTATGCTGATTAAATTGATACTGGTAAACACGCTGGGGTCTGGGGCAGGTTACCTTAACCTGTATACTCATTTACATGCCATCCCCAAAAGTCCCTCCTCCTAAAATGCCTATAAGATAACATGTAAAGTTATGTTAGATCAGATCATGTTGGAAGTTTCTACAGCCACGTACAGAGGAGTTCTCAATAAAGAATAACTTCAGTTGAACGCGATCCCGACTGTCTCACTGGTCTCTGCTTTGAAGAAAGAAAAACTTTACAACAGATGGTGCCTTGTGACCCGGATGGAGAAAAAGGAAACTCAAAGAACTGCATCTTGAAACTTCAAGCTCAAAGATCTCAACGAAGCTGACTGAGTTCCAGACTGAATCTTCTGAATCCAGATTGAAAACTTCAAGCTCCAAAAAGATCTCAAAGGCTGATTTTTTTCCAGACGGAATCTTTCTCTACAAATGAAAGACTCGGTGAGTTTCACTCCATTAAAAGAACCAATGCAGACCAGTACAAATGTTTTCCTCTGCGCCGTTCAGAGAAGAAGTTAACAAACAGCTGTAGAGTTTGGTTAACTAAAGATAAGCCTCTGAAAAAGTTTTTCTTTTAGAGATGAAATTTACCCCCTGTTGTTGGCAGGGAAGATTAACAGTTACATGTTAATATTGTGTGTATGCTCTTGCTAGAGAAGACCTATCTGTAAGCTAGAGAATTAGCTTTAGAATTAGATTAGCTTCATGTGCTAATAAGATTGTACCCTCTGTTTGCAAGACAGTAGAGAGAAGTTTTTTTTGTGTTTGTTTGTGGTAACAAAAATTCACAAAATGTTTAGGAAAAGTACTAGACAGATTACACCTTTTTGGACAGATAGTGAATTCAAGTCTTTGTTATCAAAGCACATGGACTCAATCGTGACTGAGGAAGTCAGATTGAATTTAACAAAGAAATTTGACATTGATGCAGACAAAGTGTGGTCAATTGAAGATTGCAAGAAAGTGTTGGGTGCATGTATCAGGAAGAAAAATATGAAAGGTATTATCTTCTGTCACCGAGAATTTAGCTTATCCATTGTACAAGAACAAGCTCGTTGTATAGATAAGTTGAAAGAACAGAACAAACAATTGCTTACTCAAGTGTCCTGTTTCACGAAAACGGTGGGCCTCAAGGCCTCAACCAAATGTGACTCAGAAAACCAACAGTCAGATGAAAGCTATCCTGATTTACAGTCTATTGATAGTATAGAAGACAATGTCAATGCAGATGTAAATGCAGTTGAAGTGTGCGTAGCTAGACAAAAGCCTCAGGGAAAAGGTGTTGATATAGTTCCATTTGCAACCCCCATATTGCAGCCACAAGCAGTCAAAACATCTTTAGGTCCTAAAGATATTGAGAGAATTGCTGAAAGTTTGCCATCAGTGCAGAGAAATTTTTCTGAGTTTAGGAGAGCATTGTTCAGTAAAATGCATCTTTATGACATGTCGTTGCCGGAAGTTACACAGCTGATGTCACAAATTCTAACTGAATCTGAATTCAACAATTTTGAGTCTTTTAATGTCAGTAAAGGCGATTTGAGAGAAGGTGTTTTGAAAATTTTAAAGAACATTGTTGGACCGAACGTGGACTGGTCAAAAATTACCAATTGTGTACAAGACAAAAAAGAAACTGTTTGTGAGTACACAGAACAATTCTGTCAGACCGCTGCCGTTTACAGCGGAATTGCCGACACTCCATAGAAAGTGTTAGGTCATAATGGTCCTCTAGTTCGCGCATGGTCCGATGGTCTTTTGTCAGAACATAGAAATGCATTGCCTTTCTTAGATCTTACATGGTCAAATAGAACCCTGCAAGACAACTTGGACAGTTTAGCTATTTGGGAAAGAGACTTTGATGTCAAGGCAAGAGTAAAAATTGCAGCAGCATCCTTTAAGGTTAACTCAGAGAAGCCAAAGAAACGCAAAAGTCCTAGAGAAGCCAGTTGTTCTTACTGTGGCAAGCACGGACATTTTGGAAAAGAATGTCGAAAAAATAAAAATAACTTAAGACAAGTTAACAATGTTATGCAGCTCTTACTACATTTGTTTGCTACTTTGAAGCAACCCCTCCCCTCGTCACTGGACTCGTGGGTAAGCTTTTTGAGGTGTTAACAATTTGGGCTGTGATTGCTTAATCTCCCAGTAACTTACAACAAAGATGAAAGACTTATTTTTGTTTAATAGAACAAAAGGAAAGTGACTGTCACAGTCTTTGTTTGGGGGACATTCAGAAAACTCACAGCCTTAAAATGTTATACCACAGAATATTGCAGTTAGACAACCATCCTCTGTTAATGATGATTATTAGGACTGATGTTTCACTGGAGAATGGAGATGTGCCAATTTTCTCACACACTGTACAGTGTGCACACAACAGGGACAGAATAGGACACGGTTCAGTGAGGGCCCTGGAAAGAACTGACGCAACAGGCGTCAGGGGCCAATCCAGGGTGAAGACAACCTCATAGGCCTTTCCCCATTTAGTCCATCCTTACCTCACTGGTCCATAGGTGTTAAATAAATTAAGAAATAGGGAAAGAATGAAACAACTGCAGCAGACGCTACAACCCTAGTATTTAAACAAATACTGCTACAACCCTAGTGTTTGGACAAATACTGCTCTGTCGTCTTTTGTTTTCTTTCTTCCTCTGTGCAGATAAACACTTGATGGCTGTTCCAAAAATCCATATGCAACGACGTCTCATCTGCATATGAAGCCACAACCTCAAGAAGACAACTACACCCACTGCTGAACGAGCCAATCACAAAAGAAAAAGAAGAAAAAAATACACAACGCAGAGAAATACAAAACCTTCAGTCAACCATGGATATGATCAAGACTACAAGCCTGCACCATTATCTGAGTGCTGCACCTGGTTAATATGACTGAAGATAACTTTTCATGGTTCGGAAACCTGTTAGTATCAAGTGTGTCAACAAACAAATGACTCACGTCCAGCACAAGGAAATAACAGTTTTTTTCAACCAGAAAAGAATATTACCCGTAAGATTTCACGGACCCTAAGTGCATGTTTGTTTCTGTGTCAACATGCAATTACAGATGAACAACACAGAGCAAGTTATATGTGCCTGTAACTTACACAAGTTACAAGAATGAACATATGCGATGTGCCTGTAACTTACACCAGTTACAGAATTAACTTTATGTGTTTAAATTTGTATTTTGTGAGAGTTTTTTTAAGAACTCTCAAAGAGGGGACTGAAGGGTTAAAATTTAAGAATATGTTTTCAGATATGCTTCCTTACATAACATCACAGTGAAGAATACTGATTTTAGCTTTTAAGGTTAGGTTATAATGGTATCAACAGCTCCTACCAACCCTGTTTTCTCTATTGTGTTTTAAATGAGTCTTTAATAGCTCTAGCCAGTAGTTCCAAGACGCACCCTTTTGTCTTAAATGGCTCTGGGATGGCCCGTGGAACCAGAGTTTCCTGGCCAGTATCAGCATTTGAATAGGTATGCTGATTAAATTGATACTGGTAAACACGCTGGGGTCTGGGGCAGGTTACCTTAACCTGTATACTCATTTACATGCCATCCCCAAAAGTCCCTCCTCCTAAAATGCCTATAAGATAACATGTAAAGTTATGTTAGATCAGATCATGTTGGAAGTTTCTACAGCCGTGTACAGAGGAGTTCTCAATAAAGAATAACTTCCGTTGAACGCGATCCCAACTGTCTCCTGGTCTCTGCTTTGAAGAAAGAAAAACTTTACAACAGCATCTTTATTTCAAACGACCCGACCGACCACGACCCGAATATCATTACAAATATTATTGTATGACTCGTAACCGCGGTTAACCGCAGGCACCCGCTCATTTTGGATCAACCCGCGCATTACTGATACACACCAGAGAATGTGTAGTAGACGGGCTCTGGTTATTCGAACGAATTTGAAGACATCGTGAACGAACCCTTTCAGTTGGATGGACGTCCTTACCTTTTAGATACAGTACAGGCCAACATTTTGGACACACCTTCTCATTCAATGCGTGACTATTTATGTAAATTGACTATTTACATTGTAGATTCTCACTGGCTACTTTGAAGAAACTAGAATATAAGACATGTTTTCAGTTATTTCACACTTTTTGTGTACATAATTCCACATGTGTTCATTAATAGCTTTAATGCCTTCAGTGAGAATCTACAATGTAAATAGTCATGAAAATAAAGAAAACGCATTGAATGAGAAGATCCAAACTTTTGGCCTGTACTGTATATATATATATACGTATTAGTATAGCAATCAGTTTTGACTGCTAAACTCTTTTCCAGGAGTAATAAGACTTTTGAGTGAATAAATACTAATTCACTAATAAGGGCATTTGAAGCAATAGCTACTTACGGCTGAGGAGGGTCCGTGATGCCATCCTGTGGAAAGCCCTCTTCTTGTTCACACCCTTCCAATTAATTGTTCGGGAAAGGGGGCAGGAAAACAGGTATGACAGAATGTTCCATGTCACCCTCTTCAAATCCACACCCCCGACAGCAGACAGGGTATTCACCTATGGGCATGAAGATAGTGGTTGGATCACCGTCGCACAATTTTTTAAACAGGTAAGCCACTTTTTTGACAGTTTTTTTTTCACAATTAAGACATGTGGGCAATTGGATGATGCTTTTATCCATAACATTAAAGTTACATCATCATAAAGAGCTTAGTCTAGCAATAAATATTACTTTAGATGAATTAGATTACAGTTACATCATCATAAAGAGCTAAGTCTACTGTAGCAATAAATATTACTTTAGATTAATTAGATTTAGTGTAAGATGAAACAAGTGTCTTGAGTACAATGAGAACATATTGGGGGAATATGCTTACAAGGGCATGTTTCTGCCTATCGTTGGCAGGGTCCGCCAGCCAGGCCTCAAAGCGGTCCAGCTCTGCATCTGATTCAAAGACCACTCAAAGGCTGCTGGTTGGAGGCCGTTATTGACCTTGGCCATGAGCAGGTTCACAGTGGTGGCGAGTTGGGCAACCTGCTGCTTTAGGTTTTCCAAAAGCAATAGGCCATGTAGCTGAGTCGCTGAAAGATTGTGAAAGTTAAAAAAAAGTGTTAATCTGGAGAAAAGGTTATTTAAACATTAAGGAAATAATACACACAATGATGGTCAATAAAATCAACCCACAACTGCACAGTATACTGTATATATATACAGTACAGGCCAAAAGTTTTGACACACCTTCTCATTCAATGCATTTCCTTTATTTTCATGACTATTTACATTGAAGATTCTCACTGGCTACTTTGAAGAAACTAGAATATATGACATGTTTTCAGTTATTTCACTCTTTTTGTGTACATAATTCCACATAATTGTTCATTAATAGCTTTGATGCCTTCAGTGAGAATCTACAATGTAAATAGTCATGAAAATAAAGAAAACGCATTGAATGAGAAGATGTGTCCAAACTTTTGGCCTGTACTGTATATATATATATATGTTGTAAACATTGTTAACACTCTTTTTTTATTTCTTACGTGTGCAAGGAATTGGCCCTGTTTCATGGCCAACTCTGAAGGTTGGCTTGAAGAGGAGGTGACCTCCAGGCTCTCCACCACCGCTGGCTAATCAAGGAAAGGTATGTAAATGTTAAAATCAGAAAACAAGTAAAAAATAAGTATATATACAGGATATGTATTGTACACATGTACTTGTAAATTTGTATGAAAAAGTCACCATGTGAATAGGGGAAGCCCATATTAATGTCAAACACTGGACTCAAGTGTTGAGGTGGTGGTGGTGTTGACTGGTGCACTGAGTGTTGAGGTGGTGGTGGTGTTGACTGGTGCACTGAGCTATTGATTACTAGATGACCATTGAGGGAAATTGATAACAAGAGAGGCAGATTGTCAGACAAGGAGAGAAATGAACAGGACAGAACATCACCTTTGTACTTTCATTTGTATTGTACTTTTGCTACAGAGCATGATTCCTACCATTGAAGGGGTCTGACTCCCTCCTCACATTCCAGCTTATGTCTGCATAGGTTTCCTGTCCTATGTTGTCCAGAGACTCCTGACCCACGTCCACTGCGATGTCCACTTTTGGATAAAGGGATAACCGTGAATCAACATATTGCAGTGTTACAAATCACTGGACTGTACATTGTTGCAGTTGGCAATCAAATCAAAACTTACAGAGGGGGGCTGGAGGGAGACTAGGAAGGGTAGCACTAATAGGGAGAGGCCGAGACTCTGGTCTTCTTTTTGGAGTCTGCTCAGTTTCAGAGTCAGTACTGCCGTTTTCAAATCCTGGGTAACTAGTGAAGACAGAGGTTAAATTGTAATGACAAGGCAATAGCATCATTCAATGGGCAGGCATGAACAAAGGCTTTTTTTTGTACCCTAAACCCATGCCCAGCCATAGCTTTTGCAGTAATACAACAATTATCTATAATGTACATACTGTGGTGCTTTTCTTCTCCTTTTTGCCATTGAGCCCTCATCCTCTGACTGGAGGACTGCCGTTCCATTTCTGTTGTAGTCCTTCAGCTTTTGCCTTGCCTTACTGAAGTCATCTACTATTATAAAAAAATAAAGAAAAATAAAGAAAGACAGATATGGAGATAATTAAGGACAAAGGAAGTAAGGCCTTTTTGTCTAACATGGAAAGACATAGTATTAGTAAAGACATAGAATTACCCTGTTTGCTTGTTTATTTACCTTTTTCAAAGAGTGTTCTTATTTTGAAGATTTTCCAGCCAGGGCCTGGCATTTCATGCCTCTTTATGGCCTTTTGGGTTTTTTCCTCGGAAATGAATGTTGGCCAAAAACATTCATCACCTTTAACCCATGACCTCGGCACAACTTCTGTAATGTCCTCGTCGAGGAAAATGACTCCACAAAATGTCTTTTGAAAATCATTGTGTAAAAAGATGATTAAAAAAATACATAACTAAACTGAACTGAACTGAACTATGATTTTCAAAAATAAAGTCTAGTCTTTCATATGAAACAACGGTATAACCACCATTGCCTCATTGAAAGGGACAGCCATGCATTTTTGTGTGAAAGATGACAGTTTGGAGAATTTTATCTCATGGCCTACGTCAGCTGGTATCACAATGTTTAAAATGTCCGAATTAAAAGCATAGGTAAAAAATGTTTCAACCATCCCACACTGTCTGTAGGCAATTATGATATCCCCGTGACAGTCAATTATATTAATTATTTGACACACATTTTTGCCCATCAGAAATGTGTTGTTTCGACATGTTGTGGTCATGGTGAACCTCTCTGATATCAGTTTGTCATACTGGTGACAGATCAAGTTTGGTACTGGTATAGGGCCTCGGCATGTTCTTTGCACAATTTGATGGGCTGGTCACTTGTAACACCACCATTTAAAGTGTAAGTTGCAGGTTCAATTTTTCACGAAGTAATGCAATGTGTTTATTAAACATAAAGATAAGAACCGCCCACCATTGTTTTTTTATACCAAAATGCTGATATAATATGAAAAGTTGGCACTTTTAACAGTGGTTTTAACCGCTCCCGCTCCCTTCCACTAGATGGGGCGTGACGTCATAAGAGGAACTCACTAGTAGAGTTACCGTACGCTAGCAGCTATAGATGCCTTACATAACTTCAGAAAAGTTGGTTGTATGTTTTATTTGATAAAAAAAATTATGGATAAAATAACTCCATTGTAAACAAACTCGTGTGTGCTGACTTCAAGGGGACCGTGATCCTGCCTGAAATAAGAATACGCTATTCACAAAACAAACGGGTTCAGGCATATCAGATTAGCCGGTCGCGGGTCGAGCTGTTCCACTAAACTCCAAAACACGTTCACCTCACGGCAGCACATACTCTCCACTGCTGATTCAATTGGGTGGCATAGCCCACACAAACACAGTGATGGGAACATCGACATCTCTTTTTCTCTTCTGACAATAAACATCGCTAATTAAATCGTGAGAAATTGATAACGTGTGGATTGAGGAAGGGTATTACATGACGTTTGAGGCGTCGATGAGACTAGCGATTGATGCCTGTGCAGTGTATCTAACTGTCATGATTCTGTCCTTGAGTTCTCTAGTTCTGAGACAGGATCATGGCAGACCCATGTTTGTGTACAACACATAGTCCTTGGTTTGGGCCATGTGCTTGTGTGTCTCGTTACCTTATCCCGCCCCCTTGTTATCCTCGTTTGTCATGATTGTCTAGTTAGCATCACCTGTTCCCCTTATTGGTTCTCCTATTTAGTCTCCTTGTGTTTGCTGTCTTGTGTCGGTTCATTGTGATCTTTACCTCTGTGTGATCATTGTGAGTTTTTGAGACCTTGTGATATCTTGTGAGTTTCCTGTTCCAGAGTATTGTCTAGTTATTGTTAGTTATAGTCTAGTTTAGTCTCTTTGTGTTTTGTCTACGTTTTGCCCCCTCGTGGGTTTTGTTTTCCCTGTTTGTTAGTAAATAAACTATTTGTTATATATCCTGTTTGCATTTGGGTTCATCCGTATTTATCGTGACACTAACGTTGCAGGCTTGCAGCTCTGATTTGACCTGACTTACTGTAAGTAAATAATGTCTTCAGTCGTTGTCCCTCCTTGCTATTCTACATGACGGCAATATTTTGAAAAGACTCGCTTGTTCTGTTATATTATCCGGGTTAAGTTTGCACCAGACTAGCTCTAACGTAGCTAATGTTACTCACCTGGCCAACCCTCCACTAATTCTCCTCACACCAAGCATTAATAACTCTTTGAGTGCCATGGCTCCCCTCTAACTGCCTGACCAGTTAAAAATTGTAGGGCTGTGGTCCATAAAGAATTTGATGGTTTCCCACATCCTCAGTCGTTCTCCAAATAGCCAGAATACAGTAGGAATCTAGCAGAGTATGGGTTGCGAGTTCCTCTTGTGACGTCATCACCCAGTAACTGAAAAAACATGCTACCTTTGAAGAAATCCCAATAAATGTTATTTTAACGCATTTTAAGACAGAAATAATTAAATATATACATATAGAGCACTTTAATTTACACATTAATTGGCTGTGGTGGTTAACCTGCAACTTACACTTTAATCCTTCGGACAGGCGTCTGATTATTTGGGCCAGGGGATTTGAGGGTTTGCGTACAAAACCCTTGAGTTTTTGCAAATAATTTTCGTATGGAAAGGATGATATAACATCCAGATTGGCAAAATGTTTTGCATCCTGTGCAAGATGGGTCAACCCATGCACATTGTACACTAGCTGATCATTTCCATACAGGCGGGCAAAATGTTCCACAAAAGCATGAAGGAGGCTGTTGGCATATTCGTTGTACTTTCTGGCAAAGAAAGGGGAGACATGGCTGTCGACAGCAGCAGGAAGTTTGCATATAGAATCGATCAGGTCTTAACACCTCACGCAACACCACCGGCCCTGTGTATAAGAGAAACTGACGGAACTCTGTCGCCTTCCACCTATCCACTTCGTTCAGTGCTCTTGGCCTTCTAGCAAATTCCGAAGGAATGTGGGGTCTTAAGCTTAGAAGATTTCTGGATATTCTGTCCACGTCTCTCCCTGGTACACGGACAGTCAGAGGACCTTTCATCCACAGAAAGATAAGGCGCCTTACCACCCCCAAGCACACCAGGTGCATGTAGTCCAGTGGGACTTGGGACACCAAACCAAAATGTACATTTGTGAAGGCATGAGGACCATGGTGGTGTTCCTCATCCTCCTGCCTGGCAAATGCCTCATCAGACCGTGTTTGGCTATTCATGAGGGGGTATGTCATGCGGTGGTTGAGGTACACCCCACTCTGAATACACTTGTCACAGCCATAGTAACCGTTAAAAGCCTTTGTGACTTTCACAAAGGATTTTGCCGGTGCGTCACAGATCATCGAATGAACTTTTAAAGTGAGCCTTTTCCCCTCAAATATAAACCCCTCCTGTAATTGTGAGAGTTCATTTGCCAAATCTGTGAGATACATTTTTGATGACTCAGGTTTCTTTATACCGGAGTACATCCCGATGACTACAGGTTCTTTCATGGGTACTCCAACCAATCTACCTAAAATGGGCCACAAGACCTGAACTTTTAAAAAGTGGCAGGCCATCCACTGACATTTGAAGATGTAAACAACATCCATCGACAAGCTTGTCTTTCCACTGGGAAAGGGTATGTTTTAACGCCTCAATAATGCCAATGTAGTGGTATAGGCCACCGCAGAGCTCCCTAACAGAATAATCTCTTCTTGTGTTAAGAAGAGTTCATGCATCTTTTGGCAAGTCACAGTGGTGGACCGTTAATATTGCCAAGAGAGCCGAAAGTGCAATATGGGAAATACCATATGTTAATGCCCAGTTGGAAAGGCGATTTCTGAGTTTTTCTGGTTCCTCCCAGTCAGATATTTCTTCTACATCACTATCATCTTGATAATAAGATCTATCCTCTGGGTCAGACACAACAGCTGCCATTGGATCTAATCCAAGATTTTCTTCCATGATTTCATTTTCAGGTTCTGCAACATCATCTGTTGGAGACCCAATATCTCTGGGAGGAAGTGTGGCTGCAGGTGTTTCCTGGCCGATATCAATTAACCTTCTATTAAGGTCCACCCTGGCTCTTCTCCTCAATGCTGAACTGGAAACAGGTGTCTTGCGTCTATTCATTTTTTACATTTAGGTAACTATCTCAACTGTAAATTGAATAATACCTTCGTCTCAACAGTTTGCATCATGTTTTCAACATCTGGAAAAAGAAATGGAAAGTATGTTGTAAGTTGTTGTCTTAATTTTATTTACTATGTGACTGGAAAAGATGTCTGGTTTATCAAAAATAAAGATTTGGTAACAAGTATAACATTTCTTTCTCTATCCCTCTATTGGTCTCTATCTATCTATCTATCTATCTATCTATCTATCTATCTATCTATCTATCTATCTATCTATCTATCTATCTATCTATCTATCTATCTATCTATCTTTGGCTGACTCAGGAGACTCACAAGAAAATGAAAGTAAAATACCAATTAAAAATTGTAATTGTAAGGTTGAAATTGTAATTGGGGTAGGCTACATGAGAAGAATAGTGGTTATGGTCTTTGTTCAGTGTAAGGTTGGAGGCATATACATTCAGATGTATTTCTAAATTATGTAGGCTAATGTCCCTGCCACTTTTTATCAGTTCTATCATATATTTTCTCTTCCTTTTCTTTAATGAATGTATATTTGATTTCAGTAATGATACTTTGGCCATGAATTAAAAAAAATCATAATCACAATGACTTAATTTATTTTTAGTTCAGGCAAAGTAGCATTTTACGACAGACTAATTGTAAAATATTTTTTTTCAGCATAGATGATTTCTATGAGGTGCCCAGAACAACATACTAAAAGTCCTAAGAAATCCTAGTTGAGGAAATATGTTAATTTATCATCAATCCGAAATGTGTGCCAATAAGGCCAGGCAACAATACGCCCCAATGGGGCTATTTTTTTCCTTTACTCCTATCAAAAAACTTTACACAATGAAAGTACCCATGAAAAGTTTTTTTTTTTTTTGTATTACAAGTTTCTTTGAAAATTAATTGTAATATGCAAATATGGGGTGTGTTGTTGCTGGCCTTAATGGCACACATTTCGGATTGATGATAAATTAACGTATTTCCTCAACTAGGATTTCTTAGGACTGTTAGTATGTTGTTCTGGACACCTCATAGAAATCATCTATGCTGAAAATGTTTTTTTTTTACAATTACTTTTATTTTTGCCTCCAAAATGAGTTTGTTTGCCTGGACTATTTGTTTTATTCTCAACTTTTACAAAAGAGCACGGCCTGCTGGGACACAAACACACACACACACCGCACGCGCACACACTTTTTTTTTCTTCTCCACCTGTTTTTGTCTGACCCTGCTGACCCAATGAGCATTTCACTGTCCAATGGTCATGCTTTAACTGCAATCTCTAGTATTGAATTAGTATTGCATTCTTCTCATGGGGATTTAATATTTTTTGACTTTTCAGTCTTTGTTAAATCTCTTTTTTGGCTTATTTTATCTATAATAGAAAACTTGCCTAATAATTCTGCACACCTGAAAATAAGACATTTTTCATTTCCAGCCTTCATGAACAATTATATATCACTTATACATGATTAAATAGAAAATTAATAGTAGTTATTAAGTTTAATATGGTTTGGAATTGGCAAAATGTTCCTGGAAATAAAATATGATCAGAAAATCAACGTGCCTAATAATTCTGCACACACTGTATGCCATGATAGTAAAAAATTCTGTGCTACACTCATAGGCTATTTGTATAAATAACGTTAGCGCAGTATAGCGCTATACTATAGCAGATGTGGCTAAATAACACCGACTGTGGTGCGCAAATAACAGCCTGTAACTGCCTACAAAGCAAACAGCATTTCACTTGCACGTTTAGCTAAGTAATAGACAGTAAATTAGAATAAACACATACAAATAGATGTACATAATACAGAATAAACACATAAAAACTTACGTGTGGTAGCCTGTAGCTGGTCAGAAAAATGTGCGTTGACAGCTTGGTTTGATGATATATATATACTGTATATATATATATATATATATAATTTTTTTTTTTTTTTTTGGCGCTTCTGGCTGAAGTCCGTAGTACGGATGTGGATTGTATCTGCAAGACGACAGTCAAGCGAGACCCAACGTTCACTTGGCACTTTTGGCGCTGGCGTAAAACGGACCTAAAACGGAGCTCAAACAGACCTTTGCTGTAACCTTATAGCATCACAAAATGTCACTGTATAGTTTTTAAACACTGATAATATTGCTCAGCTTAATGACAATGCATTTATCTCATGCTCTAGATAGAAAAAAAATGCAGACAGGTAACCATGTTGTTTTGAAAATGTTTATTGCACGGAGTTCTTCACACAGTTTGAGAAAAGTATTTCGGATGTGGTCCACATCAGGTAGTCTCTGTCAAAACAGTGTTGGCTCAAATCCGTTTTGCAGATATGGGCCAGAGCAGTTTTTAGCCCTTTTTTAAATGCAGTCGGCTCAGATATGTATCACAGATTCGGGCCACACCAGTGTAGCCTATGTGAAAACAGTATCGGCTCAGATTCAAATTGCAGATCTGGACCAAATCAGTGTCAGACACAGCTAATGTCTTTCGGTTACCTATGGGAAAAGTGATCTGGACCAGATCTGTAAAATGATATAAATACTGAACTGATGGCAGTTAGAATGTTTAAGCTGAAACCTCTATCTGGCACGGATCTGGTTCACAATCAGAAAACGTCTCCAAGATAGAAACGGCGGCAAGGGGCTTCAAACGGATCCGGGCAAAATGTAATTGCTATCTGGGTAACCACTGATATCACCGAACAATATTAGACTGGTTTATAAAATGACACCCAAAAGATTGTGAAATCAACTATACAATATAGATGTTACAAGACTGAACTTACTGTACAGAAACTGGACTTTATTAATAAGAGCCGATTCAAAGCAGTCACAAAAACTAAACACAAGCTAAATAAAGTTAAATGATATGATAATACTATAGAAAATAAACAACCCTATGTAATGCAAAGCTAAACAGTTGGTTATCAAACAAATGACTGTGTGTGTGTGTGTGTGTGTGTGTGTGTGTGTGTGTGTGTGTGTGTGTGTGTGTGTGTGTGTGCTTGGATGATGATCTTTCAACGCAGTCCTCAGATCAGGAAGGCAGCAGGGCAGACTGGAGATCAGCAAGGCAGACAGGAGATCATGAGGCAGACTGGAGATCAGCAGGGCAGACTGGAGCTGGTCCCTCTTTCAGGCTGTCCGGCACTGTAAATCAATTGTTTATATACTTTTGGGTGGTTATTGGGTTCAAAGTTTGGGTTTGGTTTTTGGGTTCAAAGTTTGGGTTTGGTTTTTGGGTTCAAAAGTTTGGGTTACTGGCTTGTTTTTTAAAATGCGTTAGCAAGCTGCTTCGGTGTGTTTGGGTTTGTTTTGCATTGGGGGAGAGATTGCAGATTTTGGGTTGCAAGCAAGCAAGCAGCAAGCAGAGCAGCAGCGTTTTGGGATGCAAGGCAATATTTTTTGTCAGCTTGGGAAGAGAAAGTGAAGAAATGGCAAAGGTTTAAGCAAATAAGCAGGATAAAGGTTTGAGTGAAAATGGATAAAAGGTGTTGACAGGACAGGATAGGACAGATAACACACACACACACACACACACACACACACACACACACACACACACACACACACACATACACAGAAGAAGAGAAAAAACAAGTTAGCTACATTCTTAACAGACAAACATGCCTATATAAAAGTACAGGAATTATTGAATCATTAAATGTAAATAATAACTATATTGCCACTGCATGAATCATTAATCATGTTGAATACATCAACAAGTAACTTATATTTTTTGCTATTACTGAAGATGGAATTTATTATTTTTTAAAAAATTTTAATCTTCACAATAATTTTTTTTTGTTGCAAAAACCTGTTTAACAATTATACTTACCTAGATGGACAAGACTTCCAATCTACTGTAGACAAGAAAAAAGAGACAATTTAGATTTGTTCACAGCTCAAATAAATCCTCATGTTCACATTTATCAAAATTGTGTATTGTTATACACTCTTCTTCAAAGATATATTATGTTGTCCCATAATAATTCATTAACATGCTGCAGTGATTTTAAAACTTTCTACCAATCAAAATTAAGTGAACATACAGTGCAGATGTCCAACAAATTAGCATTACAGTAATACTTACATGGTGAGCTTCTCCAGAGATAACCAATGCTGCGAACAAGAAAACAATCTTAAGTTTTAACAACAAAACTGCCAACGTTTTTCATTCACTATGATGATAAAGCTAACATTCTGTGTAATTTGACATGTTTAGGTTGACAAGATGTCCAATATACTGTAGATGATACAAAAAAAAAAATACAAATTAGCTAAACGTTGTTATACAATGTCCATCAAGATATATTGTTTATGTAGTCCAATACTGCATTAACATTTAGCGGTAAATACATGCAGTGCAAATGGCATTACAAAATAACATCACAGTAGTACTTACATGGTGAGCGTCACCATATATGATCAATGCTGCAAACAAAAGAAAAAAGGCATGAAAAATAAAGAAATCCCATTCACTAAAAAGATAATCGGAACAATGTTAAAAAACACTATACAAATATTACACATTCAAATATGTACGCACCTGTGGTAGATGGCAGATGGCTTTTAAAAGAGTCTTTCGGTTCGCTTATATGGTGTATTATATGCTGCTAAGAGAAATACAAAAATAAATCACCAAAAAACATCTTATATATAATATAGGTGCATGTGAGAATTTGGAACATAGCAGAGGCAATGACTGTTATCTGAAGTGTAAAAGGAAGAAGAAAAAAACATCACTGAATATCTGAGACAATGTGCAGATTAATTATATACAATCTAAAGAGAAATTATCACTAACTAATCAATTTGCTATGCCTATGATCATATAATGTCTATAATCATATACAGTAAGTCTGAATAGAATAGTGAGAAATAGAATGTACTGATGAACTTTATAGAGTCAACAGAAATTATTACACCAATATGTTATGAATATAAACATCATAAGTAGATTATACTGCAACAAATTATGGAAAGAAAAATAACTGGGTGGACAATATGTGCTAGAATATGTGTATGTTCCATATCAGTAGGCTACAGTATCTACAGACATTTTATCAAAATGCTATTGAGAGTGAGGAGTCACGTGCCGATTTGGGTTGATTTAGGCGGGGTCTGAGCCGGTTGGCCATGACGGTAGGAGATGCTATTGGTTGCCAGGGCCAACGCCTTCAGAACTTCACAGAGGCGCGACCAAACATTCCTCTGCTGACACGCCATGGTTTTGCCCTTCTTGTGCTTAATAGTGTTTTTTTGTTTGTATGTTTTTTGTACTAATAACAGTATTATTATTATTATTATTATTATTATTATTATTATTACTTATGTTGTCCATGTTTACATGCTGGACATATTTATACCATTGATATTAGGTTTTCACCCTCACATTTGGCAAGCATGTGCACAGGTACAGTTGAGTGTAAGAATTTGAATTTGAAATTTCACAACACCAATCACCCTCTCAACGTGAATTCTGAGATGTGCTATGGCCCTAGTCTCCTCCACATCTTTCACCTGCAGCTGTGCACGACCCCTTGTGAATGTAGGTATTTTCACTTCAGCACACATCATGCCCACACTTTCCCTTATATTAAAGCCCCTATCTGCCAGCACAATGTCACCTGGTAACAATTTGTTCAGGAAACCACTTTGCTCAGTTATATGCTTGTCACTTGTGCGCCCACCCCACCTGTTCGATATGAAGGAAATGACACCCTGGGGCGTGATCACAATTGGGTATTTCATGGTGTATGCATGTTTGTATTGAGAGAAAGTCTGTGCCCTTGCCAGTACATTTGAGGGTTTCTCGATGAACACCTCGAAGCAGTCCACATTGGCAGCCACATTTTTCCCAAATGACTCCACAAACTGGTGTGGCATACTGGTCAATAAGCATTCCCTGCTTGGCCAGTGCACCGATGGACACAGCTGTGCCTACATCACTCCAAGGGTACGGGTGATAGGCATCGGCGACTGTTGTCCTATGTACTCTAAACAGATGGCTGAGGTGCTGTATTGGAAGGTCTAGTCTGAGGTGCATTAAAGTCAATAGGACAAGCTGGAAGGGTGAGAGCTTCTTCATCCTACCTTGAGGCAGATATGGAGTGAGGATGAGAAGAAGTGTCTGGAACAATGCAAAGTTTGGAAGCCCCGTGTAATACTTCACTGTGTTATCATCACCACTCAGAAAGTTCTCATTCATCTGGTACTCATCAAGCTCCCACTTCAGCTCTCTGTTTTCTTCCAAAGGATTGTTGATAACATCTCGACTAGATGTGCAGAGTCCACATTCCATGTCCTGGGCTGACGGTGGCGACTGCTGCTGGTCCTGGGCTGACGGTGGCGGCTGCTGGTGGTCCTGGGCTGGCGGTGGCGACTGCTGCTGGTCCTGGGCTAACGTTGGTGACTGCTGCTGGTGGTCCTGGGCTGGCGGTGGTGACTGCTGCTGGTGGTCCTGGGCTGGCGATGGCGGCTGCTGGTGGTCCTGGGCTGGCAATGGCGGCTGCTGGTGGTCCTGAGCTGGCGGTGGCGGCTGCTGGTGGTCCTGGGATGGCGGTGGCGACTGCTGCTGGTGGTCCTGGGATGGCGGTGGTGACTAAGATGGTTTACCTACAACAATGATGGTTTACCTACAACAGAATAATTAGATTATGAAAAATCTATGTAAACAATGCTTTACACTGGCAAATCCATCGCAGAACACATGCAAAATAAAGATAAAGCCTGAGAGGGTAACGCTACTCATGGTATGACAAAAGACAAAAAAAGGTTGGGAACCACTGGTGTAGAGAACAAAGAGACAGAGACAAACGCACTACAGCGACCATATTCCACCAACAATATTCAACCAACAAGGTAGCATAATGTCATGAGCAGAATCTCAACTACTTTTTAGTTAACATTAATGGTTGGCCATTAAGCATTTTCGAAGAGGCAACAGTTTGTTAGATAGTTAGCTAGGCAGCAACTTCAGATGCACTTCAGGGTTTGCAACACCATTAGGTAACCTACACTTAGTAGCTTTAAGAGACATCAACATAAAGACAATACATGCAGAGAGCACACTCTCATCGACTGGGGGGTGAGATCGAAAGTAAGGTCCTGTCTTCTTATTGCAGCCAACCAAGCAATCCAGCGTCTACTCGTCAGGTCAGAGACTTGCTCTCCCTGATGCTGTGTCCATATCAGTAACCTAAAAAACTGTATTCCATTGTTCCTATGTTTTGCATATGTATCGTGTGAGGTACTGAAGCAGTTAACGCAGCAGTGACTTCCAGGCATGGTAAAACAGTGCGGAATTGCGAGAACCTCCTCTACTACTGAGTTAACAACACACGTAAACTATCATGTTTTGCCGCCGGAATCCTGCTAACATGACGGAGAGGGTGAGGATCCCGCGAGATACCGTGATAACGAGGGGACGGGCTCTGTACCACGACGACAACTCCTCACTCTCAATAATATTACACAAGTGTGATCATTTATACTTAGACCCTGGAGTAAACAAAAATTGAAAGGCACTTTAACTGTACAAACTCACCATGTGGCACAGAAAAATAGTAACTTCTTACATAATTCAAATTTTTCCTGATGTAAACATGGCCTAAATATTTTACTTTGATTATATATTTATATATTACTTATAATGCAAATCTTCTCTCTCTCTCCGGCATGTGGATGAAAGAGAGCTCGCGCGCTCACAGCCAATCAAAGTAACGTTAACCTTATCTTTTGTAATGATGTAAAACAAAAACATACATTTACATATCGTAGAAAAAAAAATTGTGTGTGTGAAGCTGAATCTGCCCGCTATCAATACGTATCATATGTATTTGACCCTTCAGAGGGAGTTTGATTGACAGGCGATCTGACCAATCATAATCCGCCATTTTCTACAACAAAGCAGTTAGTAGATTAACGTTGGAGGATTCAAATTTAAGAAACGGTGTGTATTGACTTCTTTCCATGGTTAAAACAACATTCCTTCTTATGTTTATTTATGTTTACTTGATGCTATAAATGAACTAGAAGGAAGATTATGGTTCACAAGCAGCTTTAACTGAGGCTCTACAGCGATCTGTCAGACAAACTAAAGAGCCACAAAACCGTATTTATTGCTTACATTTCTTTAAAAAATGACCAAATTTGAAAGGTGAGACTTAGTGTCTTATCAAAAGTAACCTGGTCTGTCCTGTCTGTCAGCGTGTTGTCAGTGTACCCTCTGCTCCGCGAAGTATTGTTCACTGCATGACAACATGGAGTGGCGTTGCGTGAGTGAGAGCGTTGTCTAGCAACTAAAGGGGGCGGATTTTGCGAACGCTCAATAGAGAAAAGTAGTGTAGGTTTAGGTTATGTATTACATTTACATGGAATAAAGCTTCGTTTACGTTTGTATTTAAGACGTAAAGCCTTCAAACATGTTCAATATGTACACAATATCGACCTAGCCTGGCCTTTATATCCATTTTTTTCTGAAAAATCCATGATTTTTCCGAATTTTAAAAGACATAACACTTACCTGACTGCAGGGGCGTAGGAACAATTTTGAAACTGATGGGGACAGTAAATGCTAGGGGTGTTCAGGGGAAATTCCCAGAATTGATTATTATTATTTTTCTCTATATATAAAGCACTTAAATGCTCATTTCTAATGACTTTTGGGAACAGACTGTACTACTTAGTTTGGTTGTAAGAGGGTATATGCAGTGACAGACTGGGTAGATTCTAAAAACAGAGAGGCAATTGGTTTTAAATCCAATTAAATCCAGGCAATTGGTTGATGAAACATTGATTAAAGTTAAGATACAATTAATACAAAACGAAATTAAATTTAAAGACAGGCTTTGTGCTTTCTGTTTGAGGTCTCAGTGAAAGTTTTAAACAGTGCCGCTGTGAGAGCGGTCTCGTCCATAACGGAGAACTGTCCCGTCCATAACACTGTTTTTTCCTCATAAATGCAAACATGAATAAAATAAAATGAATATGTTCTGTGGAGAGCTGACCCTTCTTCATCCGGTGGGTAGCCTAGTACTTTGGTTTGCAGTGTAATTCACAGAATTACAAAAAAATATTTTGCCACCTAAAAGTGCCTTTTTTTGTGTCACGTCCACGACATGTGTACCATTTCCTATTTCCCTCATATTAAATATAATATATATATATATATATATATATATATATATATATATATATATATATATATATATATATATATATATATCTCACTGATTCTTGAGATAAGGGACAAAAGTACTTTTGAAAAGTGACAAACAAAAAATCAATACTACATTAATTTGAACTGGATATCTTCATAAACACGGGTCTCATCTATCATACCATGAAAAGGAACAGGTTTTTTATTTAACCACTTTTTAAAAAAATTACATTTACTCACTTAGTAACTTGACATTCGTCAACTCCGTCTGACACATGAAAATATGTTTTTTTGTGTGTTTGATCAATTCAACAACACTGTAAAGTCTTAAAGTGTGTAGAAATGGTGTGCCTTAGCAAGGTTAAGTGATAAATTGCATTGTATACACTTTTAATATTATTTTATATTGTTTTGGAATTAGCCATTTTAAATTACCTTCATTTAGTTCACTAATTTTTTCATTTTTAATATATACAATCAATGGTTTTGTGCACACAAGACACTGATGCATGTAGATAAGTTGGTATTTTAATGTATGAACACACTCAATTAAACAAAAGAAACATACATTTTTTATAAAAATGAAAAACCTCCATCTTACGGTGTTGACACACAACTAACGGTGTTGACACACAATTGACGGTGTTGACAAACTAATCGAGATTTAAACTGATTAAAGATATTTATCTAGTTTTAACATGAAAAAGGGAGAGAGTATCAAGGGAAGGGTATCAAACTTCAAACAAAGAGTACCTGGTGACAGGATCTTTAAGGCACACATGAAAATGTCAAAATGTTCCTGGTATCAAAAGAAAAAAGCAAATGTATCTGGAGCTCCTCTATTGCTCATCTATATTTGAACTAAACTGTAAATCTAACAACTGATTTAAAAAAAAGGACACAATAGGCTGAGAACTAACTAAGAAAAGTATGTAATAGTGTTAATAGTGTACAAATGTTGAAGTGTAACAGGATCCAGAACTCTTCCCCTGCATTTACTGACTACTTCCAAAGGCTCACTGAAAAAAATGAAAAGTGAACAATCAGACTCATAATGTCAGTGTTTCTGTATATCTAATTTGGTTGAAATTTCGGTTGTAATTCCATCTATACTTTAACACAGGGGTTCAGACAGGTAAGTTACATGATTTACTTCAATTTCTCTCAACAAATAGTTTGTCTAACCTGCGGGACTTGGGCATTGGACAAGAGGTGTTGAACATGCCTACGCTCTATGAAGTCCATAACATCAGGGGCTATGGCATAGAGCTCCCTGGTCCGGCTTGCTTGGAGGGGACAAGCTGTCCCTGTCAGTTTCAAAAGGACATCTTTCAATGGACAGAAACAGACATCCCTCCTCCCATGTTTTGGGTGAAAATTGGCAGTAGGGCCACGAGGATGCATAAACTCAACTTTCACGTCTTGGTGTTCTATATCTACATTAATGGACTTTCCTAACCACCAGTGATCATCATACACCACTGCCAGCCAATCCCCTGTCTCAATACTGTTGATAGTTATATCAACAATAGCACCCTCAGGATCCTTCAATGGCTCCTCTTCCATTTCATCGACCGAATCCCCTGCTTCTCCCAACTCGTCTTCCATCTCCTCCATCAACATGGCCAATGGACGGCTCTTCCTGGCCCTTGTATCAGTCTGCTGCTCCTCTGAGCAGTATCTTATACAAAGAGTAGCTGGGGAAAAACATTGGCAATCCAATGGCTCATTGCAAAAGCATGATAGCTGTCTGTGGTAAATGCAATTTTGATGTGGGATTATCTGGTGTATTTGTCTTGTTGATGGAACCTGTTTGAGGTGTTGTGTAACAAGAGTGTCATATGTCTCCAAGTTCTCTTCCAAAATATGATACAGTTGAACACCATTCAAACTGTTCGAGATCTTCTCAAAGAAATCTTTACCATCCACAACATCATTTCCCCGCAGAAGTAAGGAGTCTGCAGTTCTTTTTACTGTTCCTCCAATGCCGTCGGGGGCACCTTTTCCATGGGATGTTGGGAAGTAATTCCATGTGGTCCTGCTGAAGCCCAGAGTGGGTGGTACTTCAGAAATGAGGTAGAAGTTCTTTTTATTCTTATACTGCTTACTGGGGCCATCTGACCAGAAGTGCACAGTAGTAACTGATGGATATTTAGTCCGTATATCTCTAAGGACAGGATCCATGTGAGTCCAGATTGCTGCTGCATCTTGTCTCTTAGACTCTGACACTGAGCAAAATGCCCCCTTTTCACCCTTGGTGTAATAAATTCCAGTATGAAGGGTTAACTGAGGTAAGTTCTGGCCAAAATGGCAAGCCTGAATTTCAGAAGAATATTTACACTTCCATGACTCTGAAAAATCAACATGTACAATTACTGTGTTCTCACTGCATGTTTTAATCAATTCTCTGTATGCTTTTGCCTGATTGTGAACCAGGCACATATGTGTTGTTGTCTCACTTCTAAGTTTCTCCTCATACAGATGAAGCAACTCTGAAAGACTCCCACTATGTAAGTTGAGTTTCATGTTGAAGTGGATCCCACTTGATGTTTGGTCTCGCTCCCACTGCCTCCATTGAACACTGATTCCAGTTATCTCTGGAGCCAAAACTGTATGCTTGGTTTTGCACCGTAAACAGGTGCGAAGAAGACAGGCCTCAGTTGCTGGAGTGCAACAAACTAATTGAAAACTATCCTCCAGTTTGGTTGACTTTAGAACACCCGATGACATTAGAACCTGAAGCATCAAGTCTGCATTTTCATGATGACGACACAGACATGTACTTCTGTCGGATGCCTTGGGTGCTGTAACATAGAAGGGCCTCAGAATACAGAAGGATGAGTAACTCAGCTTCATATTCGGGTTCTTCTTGAGAAAGTCACTATGGAGGTTCAGCATTGAGTCTGTTAAAATCATCCTTTGATGTTTCATCTTTTTCCTGGTGATGGTGTCTGTTTTATCAGTTGTCATGCGAGATGAGTTTACAATGAACTCCTTAACAGTCTGGCTGATACGTTGGAGATATGTTGCCTTCTTATGTGCCGTCTGTTTTTTGTCACTCATTAACTTGTAGCTAACACCAAACTGGCGAAGCCTATGAAGAAGCCGATACTTCTTTAGAACCTTGCCTGATAATGCCAATTGTCTGTGACCTGGTTTTTCAACGGCTCGTCTCTGTGCCACAGGAGTTGTATTATTCCTTCTCAGCTCTTGGCAGATAACATTGTGGAAAAGAAGAGATCTCCTAATGTTGGGGTTCCGAAGTTGGCTTCCCGTTATCATCCTCTCTGTTTCTGTTCGTGGAGAATCTACAATTGTTTTATCTTTTAGTTTGACATTTGACTTTTCTATTTGAGCCTTCTTCTTCCGCCATTCCTGCTTTCTTAGTTTGTGTCGCTCTTTTGTTAATTTCTTAACCTTTTCTTTCAATGCTTTTATCTCCCTTTGGTGTCTTTTCCTGGTTTTTCTCCTCTCCCTCTCAGCTGCAAGAGCACGCCTGCTTGAAGTAGGCTCCTCAACAGTCTGGTCCAGAGGACTTTCTGGTGGGGTGTCTATTTCATTTAGCTGTCTATTCTGCATAGCTCTGGACCTTTTCTTTGCTTTCCTCCAATACTTTCTGCGGTGCCTCTTTGCTCTTGGTCCTAATTCTCCTATTTGTTTTACTTTTTTGTTTTGGACCCTGTCCTTCCATCTTTGTCTCTCCTTTTCTAACTGGTCTCTTCTGCTTTCTGGGTTACTGTTAATTCTTTCTCTCATTTTTCTCTGGTACTCTCTGTTTCTTTTTCTTTTCTCCTCCACTGACAGTTTTGGTCTAGCCATGTCTGCCTACAGTACAGATAAAATAGATTAAGATATTTTAAATATATTAATATATTTTAAATATATTAAGATATTTTAAGTCAATCAACATGTATATTTAGATCATATTATCATGTTATGTAGTTGTTATACATTATTTAATGAGTATTTTGGAGCACTTTTCCACTCCGTCAGCTTACATGTCAACACCGTCAGACAAAATATCTGATGGAGTTGACGTCTGACGGAGTTGACAAAACAACATGTTTTTTCAACTTAATCATGTCTAATAAATGGTAGCCATTTTGATTTTCCTCAGTTGTCAGCTGCTACTAAAGTAAACCAAAATACCAACTTTTATTTCAAAATTCTTGATTAAAATCATCCCTACTTTGAAGACAGTGTAGACACATAAAAGCTGTGACCACAGGGATTTCAACTTGTTTGCTGAATATTTAGAAAAATGTAAAACTTACGAGACCATGTGTTGGACTGCTGCATTCATCAACAGAAGTCAAAGGGGGTCCTCAGGGTTAAAGCTGACCAAAATATGCCTGATTTATTTCAAATTTGAAAAATATCTGACGGAGTTGACATGAATTGATGACAGATTTTGAAAGGCTGTTGTTAATGTATAAAATAATGCAATGTTCACTTTAAGTATTTTGTGATATTTCATTAAGCCATCCAATTTACCTCATATTCATATTTGTGCATTTTGGGCATTTTAAAACACTTTTTTTTTGCAGTTTGATACTGTGACCTCTACGGAGAACGAGTTAATTTGCATGGGTTTCATAGTACAGTGCCGGTATTTTATAAAATTACTATGCAATAATATAAATATATACAAAACTAAGGGTCTAAACATACACAAGTCTTTCATATCCAACTTTTAAAGCCTTTTTAAATGAAACAATTTATTGTTTTTTAAGGCAAATTGTAACATTTTTATGGGGGACATGTTTTGTCCCTTATCTCAAGAATCAGTGATATATATATATTATATCCCTCATATTAAATATAATAATGTAGCTTATTTCCCAAATATTAAATATATTTATATTACATAATACCTCCTGGACTGGAGTGTTGCCCTCCTTATAAATAAATGACGCCATCAAAACCTTACGGCGAAATGACAATATCCTCCACACACTCGTTTGTAAGGCCTCCTGTATTTTTGCTAGTCGATTTTATTTCATCCAGTCACATGATGGGTTTTATCTTCATTCAGAAGATTTTGGGTAACTGCACAACTGACAGATGACTTTGAGCGCACCACCAACGGTGTGTGTGTGTGTGTGTGTGTGTGTATGTAACCATAGCGACAAAACTACCAACTTTCGGACCCTGCACTTAAGCCTATAATTTCGTTTTTAAAAATGTAATTATGTATTTAAAAGTTGCAGAATGAATTCATTTGGAGACTCCGAAATCGGCAGAGATAGGCAGGCAATGCAAAACAAAATCTTACATTGGAAAATAGTGGGGGGGACAAAACTTAGATTTTGAAACGTGGGGGGTATAATGGCTCCTACGCGTATGCCTGACTGAAGCAACGAGAGTTCGTCGTCGACGAGAGAGCCGAATGATTTCCCAGACACGCAGTTCCAGCAGTCTCATTGGTTATAATCAATCACGTGCTGAAAAACTTATAACGGTCATCTTATTTTGTACGTTTGAAATTATATAAATTGTCCCCATTGTATAAACATTTAATTACTTAATACATAACTAAAGAATACCAACAATAATAAAATGAGTAAATTATAATGAAGTCAACTGAGGTTAGTTGTAAATGGAAAAAAATTATTAATTTCAATACATCCATTATAATAAATACTCATACTAATGCATAAAATTAAGTTCATTTAAAAACATAATAAATACAATTCATTAAAAATTAGTTATTTTAATGCATACACTATAACAATAATAAAAATAATTTAATTTCAATAAAAACATAACATTTATTTAAAAAAATCATTCCACCAGGCGTCCAATGTACTGTAGAAAAACAAACATAACAACAAATTAGAGTTAACGGACACAAGCAGCGCTGAAAAGGGGCGGGGCTACATAAGGTCTATTACATGCACACTAGAAAAAAGAAAACCATTGGCCAAACGTCATCATGTGCCTTGGTGATATTTCTGATTGGACTGCTGCCAAGCATAAAAGACCCCTGCCCCCCTTGTCCTTGATCATTCAGCAAGAACTACACCAATTTTCTGAGGTAAGTCACTTTGTACTTTTCTACAAATGTTGCTTAAAAGTTGTAACTTGACAACTAAAAACGTAATTATTCCAATAAAATGAAAGCGATAGGGCCTATGATGGTGACAAGACAGGCTGACAATATAGGATTAATTAACTAATCTGTCAGGATTTGTTCAGAAAGGAGTATTTCTGACAGGAAAATGTAGTTTCTGAAGTAATTTTTTACCTTAATTCAAATTAAATTAGTGATTTTTAAAATGTAATGAAGACATGGCAATACAGTATACTATGTTATGACAGGATTTGTTCTGAGAGGAATATTTCTGACAGGAAAATGTAGTTTCTGAAGTAATTTTTTACCTTAATTCAAATTACATTACTGATTTTTAAAACGTAATGTAGACATTGACAATACAGTAAACTATATTTTGACAGGATTTGTTCTGAGAGGAGTATTTCTGACAGGAAAATGTTTCTGAAGTCAAATTTTAACTTGACTCTAAATTGAGTTTGACACCACTGCACTAAACCAACTGAATGGTGCATCTGTTGGACATAGTTGTATAATTTGCCTGATGAATTGCCATTGGTTTTCTGTTTTAAGATGATGATACATAGGGCAACTTTTTGTTGTTGTTGTGGGCACTTTTCCATTGAGATATCCAGAGAGAAATTTGTTGCCCATTCTCAATAGGAAAGTGCCCAAGCAACGTTGCTCAAAAAGTTGCCCATGTATCATCACCTTTACTCTTTCAATCAATGTGTATTTTCTCTTACCGTCCAGAATGTCAGCGGCAAGTTCGCCATACAGAAGGCCTGCCCCCGCCCGGATCACCTGTGTGGACAATCAGACAAACCGTCGGGCTAAAACGTATGAGGTGTCAAAAAACGAAATTAAAATAGCATCCTTCAAAACCACCACAATAAGTGCCCTCAGTGATGGCGTTAGGGCATTTATTGCTCCAGTGGATGGTGAAAGCCCACTGTTTGAAACCGGGAGGGCCTATATTATAAAAAATTACACCCTATACCACAAATTTGGACGGGAGTGCATATTCCTCAACCCCAACTCAAAAAAAATTAAAATGGCTTCCTTCGAGTTGCCAGAGGAGGCAGAAAGATCAGCCAAGTACCTCCTCAATCCACCAACTGCCCTGATGTCTGGGGAAGAGCAGGACCTGTTCACAAGGGGAGGATTGATCTCCCTGAAGGGAGAAATTGAAAAAGTGAGCAAATTAATTTAATAACATTTTATTCAATAATTAAATTCAACTTTTAAAAAAGTTTTCCCCCCAGATTGTAATTCTATAGCCACAAATGATTTGCTAATTTTTATTAATATTAAGATAATCTCTGCCATCATTTTATTGCCTTTTTTTATTATAAATAAGAGAAACGTGACTAAGGTTTTAATACTTACAGGTTTAATTAAGGTAATGTTTTGTTTAAAGGCGCAATTTAATCAGATTCACAGCCAATATTATATAAATTATGTCTAAGCACTAGTAATTGTATTCACTTGCATTGCATTAACAACAATCTTACCCTTGTGATCATGCAGTTGCAGGTCCCCAGGATGACCCGAGTGGCTGAAGGGGAGGTTCCCATTAGAGACTTGTCTCTCCGGTGTGGCCAGAGGGTGTCGGAGGTGTCCCTCTGGTGTGACGAGGCCCTGGACGTTGAGATTTCCTACCTCAGGGCGACTCTCAGACCTGCTGCCAAACTGAACTCATCGATCTATTCAGCTTTGGAGGTACACAACATTATGCATCATGTAACCTAATTATTCTCTAATTGATCTTTCTGCATCTTCCTACACTCGTGAGTGTGTACCAAGTGGATATACATTTAACTTTTTATATATTCATTGATAATAATTTATATTGGTAACACTTTAGAATTAGTTATATTGGTAACACTATTTATATTGGTAACACTATTAGTTAATATTAATGCGTTGACAAAGTTACCTAACAATGAGCAACACATTTGTTACAGTACTTGTCAAACTGTGTAACACATAATGTTAGTTAATAAAATACAACAGTTCCAAAAACTTTCATTTTCATAACTTTTTAGTAAATGTTTAAATTAACAATAACGAAGATAAATAAATGCTTCAGAAGCATTTTTCTTTTTAGATCATGCAGTCAACTAACATTAATAGTGTTCATGTAATGACTCATCTATTGATATATAATGCCTTTGCTGAGACTTCCGTTCATGTTATTGAATTTCAGAAGACTGTAGCTGAACCAGTCGAGGTGGAGCTCACCATCATCAGGGTCTTCGGGAGACGGAGGTGCCACAGTTCTGCTGTCTGACGCCTATGAGAAGTACACAGGTCCATGCAGCTCTGTACCTCGACATTGCTGCTGATGACCTGCCAATTAAATTGACAATTACACACCAAATTAAAATAGTTCAGAGCATTGAACCGTTAGGGAAGATGTTGGAGTTCATGTTTTTGTTTTTAATAGTTAAAATTTTTATTAGTCATTTTATCGTTTATGAATTGTTAAAAAATTGTATTAGTTGTTTTATCGTTTATGAATTGTTAAATTTTTTTATTAGTTGTTTTATCGTTTATGAATTGTTCATTTTTTTATTAGTTGTTTTATCGTTTATGAATTGTTACATTTTTTTATTAGTTGTTTTATCATTTATGAATTGTTAAAAAATTGTATTCGTTGTTTTATCGTTATTGAATTGCTCATCTTTACAGTTTAATAAAACGTGTTTTAATACATTTTGCTTTAAGTGTTTTTTTTCCTATGCATTCCATAAATGTAAATTAAATAATCAGTAGCCTAAGTCTGATGTGTTTTATCACCTCCTTACCATAAACATAAATCCTTAATGTTGCTCTGATCTTAATGCTACCAAGTATGTTAAAAGTACTTGGTAGCATTAAGATCAGGGGCCATATTCACAAAGCATTTTATCTTACCACTAGGAGTACTCCTAAATCGCACTAAAAGATTTTAGCTTGGAGTTTTCTCTTAAAAGTTATTCACAACGCCTTTCAGACCTACTCTTAGTAAAGAAAAAACTCCGAAACTAAGAGTGAGTCTCCGTTGCTATGGGTGACGTCATTACTCATGCACGAGCTTGACTGAAGTGACCACCTTGATTGGCTGATGATTGTAATGCGGGAATGATTCCAAACTCCTCCCCTACGATGATGAGTGACAGGTGACAGGTCTGAGAATGCGTGCGCTACACAAGTAGTGCGAAGGACGGAAGATGATGAATAACTGAATAAATAGCCTAAATGAATAAAGAGTAAGGCAAAACAAATAGCCTAGTAGCCTAATGAAACATATGGATTGATGCAATATCTTTGCAAAATTATTGAATTAATCTGTCACTATATGCCTCTGCCTACGTTTGCAAAGAGAAGAACATTTTAATTTGATTCACAATAAAATGTTACAATTTACCTTACATGCAATGAGTAGCCTAGTTTTGGTTGTTGTTGGTGGTGTTATTGCATAGATATGCCTACAATGCAAAATTGTTCCCTCGCGATTGGAAGCTCCTGTAGCCGCCGCATACGCATTTCAAAACATCGCAACGTGAAATGCCACAAAAAGCGGTTTGTGAATAGGTCTTAGTGAGTTAGGAGTCCTCTCGACTTCTTTTAAGCTGTCCCAGGCTTAGGTGCTACTTTTAGGGCTAAAATGCTTCGTGAATTACTCTTAGTAAAAAAAATTAGGAGTCCTAAAGTTACAAGTGAAACGCCCATTATTTTTAGGAGTTGCTCCTAAATTCGCCAGTCAGGAGCTACTTTTAGCCTTAAAATTCTTTGTGAATATGGCCCCTGAGCAACATTAAACATTTATGATTTATGTTTATGGTAGGGAGGTGATAAAATGCATCAGACTACTGATTATTTAATTCTTCATTACTTATACGACCTTCTTGAGAAAATACTACTCTTAAAGGCTGTATAAGGAATAAAGAAATAGAATAGACTAGAGTAATTAATTGCATAACATTAACTCCTTATAACAGTTAATTGTATATTTATATAATACTATAGATAAGTAATGTGTACATACACATACTATTTTTTTTTAAAGAATAACAAATAGTGTTTTTTGTTTTGTTTTAAACAACACACTTAAATTTGACATGACAAACTCAGTTCCTGGAGGGCCACAGCCCTGCAGAGTTTAGCTTCAACCCTAATTCTGATTAGCTAATCAAGTCCTTTAAGCTTATTTGAAAACTGCAGGTGTGTGTGTGTGTGTGTGTGTGTGTGTGTGTGTGTGTGTGTGTGTGTGTGTGTGTGTGTGTGTGTGTGTCGAAGAAGCAGGGTTGGAACTAAACTCTGTAGGGCAGTTGCCCTCCAGGAACTGAGTTTGACATCTGTGATATTTGGCAACAATAATTCAAAATAGGTGTTGATTACCCACAGGCATATTTTTTAGTATTTTTCTTTTCATTTATACAGAACATTTATTTATTTAATTTTTTATTAAGACAGGTGTAAAACAACATAAGTGTCCCAATTGCTCAAAAGTCTTTCAAATTTGTCCAGTTGTAAATGTAATCCGAATGTGATTTTTTCCATTTTCCTTATGTCCATGATAAGGTCTACCCAATCCCTGATTGTCGGAGCAGTTTGAGTCATCCATTTTTTTGTAATGGCCTTTTTTCCTGCTGCCAGGAGTATAGTCCAAAGATATCCATTGGCTGTGTCCATGGCAGGAGTTTTAAGACCCAGGTACATAGTTCTGAAACAGTTTGTAGTGCTTTGTTGATTTCGAACCAGTATTTTTGAATCACCAAACGGTCCCAAAACACATGGTAATGATGCGCCTCCTGACAACCACATTTTCTCCAACACTCAGCATTTCCCTGTGAAAAATGAGTGCTTTGACAAGGTGTTATGAAGAAACGAGATACACTTTTCCAACAAAATTCTTTCCAGACATGTGATTTCGTGGTTCTCCACTGTGTTGTACATATATTCTCCCATTCCTCATCAGTCAAAGTGAAATTGCCTTCTCTTTCCCATTTATTTTTAATATACTGAGTCAAATGATTTCCCAAATTAAGACATTTATATATTTTTGATATTATTCCCCTTGAAAGTTCTGATTTATATGCCTTAATAAAGATTTCGATCAGAGGGTTATAATGGTCATCCTTTTGTTTAATTTCTTGGTTATAATAACTCATTGTCTGTAAATACCTGTAAAAGTCCTGTTTTTCCAAGCCAAAGGATTCCCTCAACTCATCAAAGCTTTTCATTTGGTTTTCTTTTTCAATTTGGTAAAAAAATCATTATACCCTTTGTGATCCAGACCTTAAATCTCTGGTCAGTTCTGTTTGGTACAAAACATTGATCATAAGCCAACCGACTTAGGATTTTAACATCTTTGTTTCATTTGTATGTTTTGATCAGCTCTATCCAGGTTGTAAGCACCGATTTTACCCATGGATTCTCAATTTCATCCAAATGACTCAGCCGTTTATCGTCAGCCAATAAAGCCTGAACAGGGACCTCCGACAAAACACTACACTCAATATTTTTCCATTGAGCTTCATATTTTGAATCACACCAGTACAGCAATGCCCTGAGATAAAGTAATCTTTCAGACAAGGTAAACCCCATCCACCTTTTTCTTTTGAAAGTTGTGAGGTTTTAAATTGGATGCGAGGTTTTTTGCCTTGCCATACAAATCTTGAGATTGTTTTATTCCACTCATCGAATAAGCGATTGGGAATGAAAACTGGGAGAGTCTGGAACAAGTAGAGGAATCTGGGCAAAACGTTCATTTTAATTGTTTCAATCCTTTGACTTAGACTTAAGTATGGAATAAGATTCCATTTTTCAAGGTCCTTCTTTATATTGGAAAAAAGAGGGGTATAGGTTTTCGTTAGAATTGCTGATAAATCTTTATGAAAAAAGCGGAGGTCTCCAGTAGGAAAGAATTTCAGTCTTCTCAATATTCAATTTGTATCCAGACATTGGACCAATATCTTTGAGGAAATGCATCACGTTAGGTATAGAAATTTCTGGTTTAGTCAAGAACAATAGGACATCATCTGCATAGCATAAAATTTTATGTTTGATCCCATCGATTGTAACACCATGGATAGTGTTTGATTGTCTAATATACTGGGCCAATGGTTCCAAGTATAAAGCAAACAGAAGGGGAGACCAGGCACAGCCCTGCCTCACCCCTCCTTTCCAGAGCCATTGAATCCGTTAAGTGGCCGTTAATTTTGATTCTTGAGGTTGGACCATCGTAGAGAGCCCTTATATTTCTAGTTATTTGGTCATCCATTTGGAATTTGTTTAATACTTTGAATAGATAGAGCCAGTCAACGGAGTCAAAGGCTTTCTCAGCGTCCAAACTAATTATGACAGCTTCATTTTGCCGTTTTTGTACATAATTCATTATGTGTAAAGATCGTCTTATGTTGTCTTGAGTTTGTCTATTATTAATAAACCCTGTTTGATCATTTTGAATTCAATTTGGAAGTATTTGTTCCATTCTTTTGGACGTAATTGATGTGTATATACGATAATCCACATTCAGAATCGAAATTGGTCTATAAGATGGACATTCGAGTTGATCTTTCCCTTCTTTGGGTATTAGAGAAATAATGGCTTCTTTCCAACTTGAGGGAATCTGAGCTTGTTTAAGTGCCCAATTAAAGGTTGTTAAAAGCAGGAGATTAAGTGTTTCTTTCAATGCTTTATACCACTCAGAGGTGAATCCATCACTCCCCAGAGACTTATTGTTTTTTAATCTATTGATTGCATTCTGTATTTCCAGAGCAGTAATTTCAGACCCCCGTTTTTTATTTTGTACTTACATCATAACAGGCAAGTTAAGAGTTTCCAGAAAAGAGTCAATTTCATCTTCCTTATCTATTGAAATTCTAGAGAAAAGCTTTTTATAGAAAGATTCAAATATTAATTGAATTTGGTCTTGTTTTGTTAAAATTACACCATTCTGACCGTTTCGTATTTTAAAGATTGCTCTTTCGGCTTGTTGTTTTCTAATTTTCCAAGCCAGTAATTTAGTAAATTTTTATCCAGATTCATAATGTCTTTGTTTAGTAAAGAGTATTTTCTTGATTATTTCCTGTGTGGTCAGCTCATTAATGTCTTCTCTTATCTTTTTAATTTCCTGTAGCAACTGGGGATTTCTCTTCTTTGCATGACTGAGCTCTAACTGTTTTAGTCTGTCCTGCAGATCGTTCAGTTTTATTCTGTCTTTGTTTCTTTGCGATAATTTTACCCCTCAAAACTGCCTTAGCAGCATCCCAGAGAATGGGTGGAGAAGTTTCACCATTATCATTTTCTTCTAAATAAATTTTTACATTGTCTGATAGCTTTTTCTTCATCTGAGGATCATTAAGCAGACCGCCAGAGAGTATTTTTAATTTTTTTTTTCTCCAGTTCTATAGTAATGTAGATGGGGGCGTGGTCACTCAGGTCTATTGTACCTATGTCCACCTCCACAATTTTTGATCTGTCCTTATTGAAAACAAAAAAGTAGTCTATTCTAGTATATATTGTATGTGGATTAGAGAAGTGGGTGTATTGGCGGGCATTGGGATTCATCTCTCTCCAGATGTCAATCAGTCCTATGTTTTTTATCAATTTGCGGAATTTGTTGTTTATCGTTTTTCCTAAGTTTTTTGAATTTGACACATCCAGTGTAGGCTGGAAGTAAAGATTCCAATCTCCGCCACAGATAAGGGTTCCCTCAGAGTGGTTTACAATCAAGTCTATAACATGAGTATAGAAAGTGAAATCGTATCCATTTAGAAAAGTAAACATATACATTTAGAAAAGTAAACACCTCTCCATTAATAGCACCCTTAACGACTACTAATCTGCCCTCTTTATCTTTATACTCAAAGCTCTGTTCGAAGGTTATTCGGCTTGAAATCATTATTGAAACTCCCCTCTTATGTCTACCCTTGAACGAGGAAAAATACAGTTTATTATTACTGAGATTAATTAGTTTTTGATGTTCTGAATCATTTAAATGGGTTTCTTGCAAGTATATAATGTCTATTTTTTCTTTCCTCATTTTCGTTAGTATTCTTGACCATTTGATTGGGTTTAATATGCCGTTAACATTAAAGGATGCTACTCCTAACTTATCAGATGCCATTGTTTCCCTTGATTTTAATTTACCACCATTGAAAAATCGATATGGTAAAACTCTCTGGTCAAACAGAACACATTAAAAACAAGAATAGCAACAACAATTAACATAGAAAAAGAAAAACAGCAAAAAATAAAAAAGGATTCCTACAAAAAACGTGTGACGATTCCAAAACCTGATCAACTAAAAGATCAAGGCCCTCCATACCTTACGCTCCAAAATTGGTTATCCAATTGCGTGCAGTGAGATTTTCAAATGCATGCTTGGTGCCGCCCCTCGACCTGGGCGATTTTCATTACTCGATGCCAGACCCTTAATCTGATTTGGGTCTGGATTTCCAGGCAAATTTCAAACAGCAAGTGTTTGAAATAACTTCCATTTGTGATCCAATGTGGATTCTGATCACCGTAAAAGACATATATACAAAAAATATATTTATATGTGATGCAAAACGCTAACTGTTTTTTTTTACCAATAAACAGCCCTCAAAGTTTCTCAGATGGTGGAAAAATGATAGAATTTACCTTTATCTACATTTTTTAATGTGCATGCTTTTGAACTAAAGCCCCATAGTTTTATGCTGTCCTGTGACTTCAAATAAACAGAAACAGATGTGACTGAATAAGTACGTGTCCTCCCTCTTTTGTGAAATAATGGTAAAAAACACTATTTCTGTGCAATCCTGACACAAACTAATTATTATCAATGTATCACTTTTTATTGTAAAACTGTGGTAAAACATTGATGTCTGGATTTTAAATATTTTAAGTAAAAAATAAAAACACATACATTCATCACGTTCATTTTGCGATCTCGCTAGTTTCTTAAAACTTCCCTTTGTTGGTGAAATGATGGGGTTTATTTAAAACAATGGTTTTAGTAAAGCGCTGTGGAGCTTCTGACCCAATCGTGTGATTTTGGCCTCAGTGATACAGAAAAAAGGCTATTAATCCCCGACTGGCCCGTTGAAAGTTCAGACTCGCAATCGGGCGACAGTGGCAAACGGCTATTGCCAGAACTCCACGTCTCTGTATATTTTAATCAAAAGCATCTTTCTGTTATATTGTGTCTTTATTATTTTGCACAGGCCTACACACACAGTTTTAGGTATTTTATTTGATACAGATTTATACTTTTGTTAACATGTAAAATTTGATCTAGTTCATTCTTCATTTGACTAATCAATAACATTGAGGGAATCTAATTCTTGACCCTGGCTTATTTACTTCTCTCGTAGTCACTGGACATTAATTGGGAATTCGGCCCTCTAAGGTGATATAGTACCAAAACAATAATCAGCACATTATACAGTCTCTCAAACATAAGGAGTTTTCTGTCTGAAACTCATTCCACACTGATGACATACAAAAACAATTCTCTCATACATGAATACTCATGTGGTACTTAAGGGCTATTTTATACCTAAAACTTTTTCCACAGTGACCACATGTAAACGGCTTCTCTCCAGTGTGAACTTTCATGTGCCGGTTAAGGCTTCCTTTTCGGTTGAAACTTTTTCCACACCGTTGGCAGGTGAAAGGCGTCTCTCCAGTGTGAATTCTAATGTGGTCTTTAAAGTGTTGTTTTGAATTGAAACTCTTTCCACACTGAGGGCAAGTGAAGGGTTGCTCTCCAGTGTGAAGTCTAAAGTGGACTTTAAAGTGTCGTTTTTGAGTGAAACTCTTTCCACACTGAGTGCACACGTAGGGCTTCTCTCCAGAGTGAATTCTCATGTGGACTTTAAGTTTTTCATGTTGATCAAAACTCTTTCCACACTGTTGGCAGGTGTAAGGCTTCTCTCTAGTGTGAATTCTAATGTGTTTGTTAAAATTTCCTTTTTGAGTGAAACTTATTCCACACTGTTGGCAGGTGAAAAGGCTCTCTTCAGTGTGAATTCTCATGTGGCATTTAAGGTTTCCTTTTCGATTGAAACTTCTCCCACACAGTTGGCAGGTGAAAGGTGTCTCTCCAGCATGAACGCTCACGTGGACTTTAAGGTTTCCAATTTGAGTGAAACTCTTTCCACACTGTTGGCAGGTGTAAGGCTTCTCTCCAGTGTGAATTCTCATGTGCCTGTCAAGGCTTCCTTTTTCAGTAAAAGGCTTTCCACAGTGAAGGCATGTGTAAGGCTTCTCACCAGTGTGAATTCTCATGTGTCTGTTAAGGCTTTCTTTCAGAGTGAAACTTATTTCACACTGTTGGCAGGTGTAAGGCTTCTCTCCAGTGTGAGTTCTCATGTGCTTTTTAAGACTTCCTTTTAGGGTGAATCTGTTTCCACACTGTTTGCAGGTGAAAGGGCTCTCTCCAGTGTGAGTTCTCATGTGGACTTTAAGGTTTCCTTTGCAACTGAAACTCCTTTCACACTGTTGGCAGGAGAAAGGCTTATCTCCAGTGTGAATTCTCATGTGTCTGTTAAGGCTTACTTTTTCAGCAAAAGTCTTTCCACACTGTTGGCAGGTACGACGCTTCTCTCCTGTGTGAACTCGCATGTGTCTGTCAAGGTGTACTTTTTGAGAGAAATGCATTCCACACTGTTGGCAGGTGTAAGGCTTCTCTCCAGTGTGAATTCTCAAGTGGACTTGAAGATTTGCATGTTGGTTGAAACACTTTCCACACTGTTGGCAGGAGAATTTACTTTTAGTGTCTGTCTTTTTAGTCTGTGAGCAACTAAAAGTTTTTTCTCTTGTTATGAAATTATGATTCTCATATTGATCTTTCTCTTCCATTTCATTTAGTACTTCAGTCTCCTCTTTCAGCACCATCAGGTCTAAGGCAAAAAGAGAAAAATGCAAATTAACACCAGTTTAATGGCACAAAGCAACTGAAAACAAAACATTTAGACATGTAAATCATCAAAAACCAAAATACAACTTGATCCTATTCCCAGGGCCGCCGAGGGGGGTGTGTTGCTCAAAAAGTTTAATCTGGATCAGAATTATCTGGATTTGGAAATCCCACATTTTGCTATCCAGGATCTGGTAATCCATTTGACTTTTGTGCTGGTTTTTAAAAGCAAAATTTGGCTACGTTCACACTGCAGGGCTTAATGCTCAATTCCGATTTTTTTTTAAAAATCGATTTTTTTGCAAGGCCGTTCACATTTCCAATTAAATGCGACCTTTTGTGATCTCCTGTGTGAACGTGAAATGACCCAGAAGTGCCCCGCATGCGCAGAAGAGTACTCAACGGTCAACGACGTCACTTGTTGTTTGCGGAAGTAGCTAAACTTGAACTAACTGTGATTCCCTCACACACACACACGAGCGCACGCAGCGACCGTTACACAAGAGCCAGACAGCAGCCGCTGACCTATCTAATATCAGATTCAGGACAAATAAGTTAACATGTATAATGGCCATGGGCTTTTTTAATTAATTTTTTTAATTAACGGGCTCGTCGAGGTCGACCCGTTCGGCAGATTTACCTCAGCTCGACGAATATGCAGTCCGTTTTCAAACCGACGACTACAGAATTATGACGTTTTTCGCGTATCAATGACGTGCGGGTCGGATACATGCGACCTGGCCGTTCAGACTGAAGTCGCATTTGAAAAGATCGGATATGTATCGGATTTGGGACCACATACCCAAGTGGCCTGGGTCGCATTTGAAAAGATCGGATCTGTGTCGTTCAGACTGTCATGAAAAGATCAGATACAGGTCGCATAGAGGCAAAAAAATCGGAATTGGGTCGTTTCAGCCTGCAGTGTGAACGTAGCCTTAGATCAACAATTAAGATGCAATTGTTAGAAATTACTCTTGACTGCTTCATCTCTGACGATTGTGTCACTGTAATTAAGATACAATGATAAAAACAAAACAAAAAAACAACAGTTAAGCAATAAGGTATGAGAGACTGTTCCTCCAACCCCTTCAGTCATGACTCATTCATGATACAACACTAGCCTTGAGTACCTTATTGCTTTTATAAAATGGCTACCACACAATACAAATATTAAAGCCGAAAAATATGTATCTATGCAACTTTCATGAAGTAAAATCAATAACATTACCCGTTCTGCCTACTTCCTACCTCTGCCCCTCCCTTACACCCCCACCACCCCACCACACACACACACACACACACACTACCACTGTCCATGTCCACAGTCTCGTCACTTCCCGTTTGGACTACTGCAACTCTCTCCTTTTCGGCCTCCCTCACAAATCATAAACTTCATAAACTTCAACTGGTCCAGAATTCAGCTGCCCACATAACTCAAACCCCCTCCATTCACCACATCACTGCTGTTATCCAACAGCTTTACTGGCTCCCGGTCCAGTTCTGTATCCAATTCAAAGTCCTTCTGTTAACATTCAAGGCCATCAACAACTATTTCACTTGATGTCAATTACTCTGCCTCTTTCTGTTGTTTTTAATGTTGTTCTATTCTTTATTTTTTGCTGCTTTTAAGTCTTACGGTGTCCTTGAGTGCCAAGAAAGGCGCCTATAAATAAAATGTATTTTTATTATTTTACAGATAATTTTATCAGATTTTTTTGTGGTGTGACATGTGGCTAGAGTTGGAACGTCGGATTCGACGAATCTCGAATCATAAGCCCTTTTGTGTGGGGGGAACCTCTAAGACAAATTATCACGTGAAACAAAACAATAACCAATCAGAAAACGAGCTGACGGAAGACTCACCTCCAGCTTGAACTTTAACATGTAAAGTCCATGTTTACACTGTATCTACGACTTAATCTAAATTTTTATTTTTTGCCCCCCAATTTTTCCAATCTGATAGACAAAATCTGACCAGATTACTTTTGAACAACTGGGCCCTGGTCTTCACCTCTTAGATTCCAACACAACCTACAACAGTCTTCAGCTGGGGGAAGACATGGACCAGTGACTGAAGACACTTGTGCTCAAACTAATTTTGCTTTCCAAAGCTTCATTTATCTGTACATTTTTATTTTATGCATATTTGTTTTTATTTATTCATAATTTATTAAAAAAAATATATAATAAACAAACGCTCCACTATCATTTCGCCCAGCCACCCTGCAGAGAAAGCTCATTTTGGCCGCCTGTATCCGGGATCTTGTCCTTTCGGTCATAACCCACAGCTCATGACCTTAGGTGAGAGTAGGAACGTAGATTGACCAGTAGGTTGAACTCTCCACCAACCTGAAGTGGGCAAGCCACCCTTTTCCGACTGAGAACCATGGCCTCGGATTTGGAGGTGCTGATTCTCATCCCAGCCGCTTCACACTCAGCTGCAAACTGCCCCAGTGAAGTACTGGCAATGTACGCAGGCACCATGTCTTTTCATGTATGATAGGTGATTGCGTCGGTGATTTCCATGTGCCGGTTTGGTCCTTTCTCATAAGGTGTGACACTTGCAAATGCTTAAACAATGGATACTTGTTCAGTCGGTTCAGGCTGGCTTTGAGGTGTGCTTTTGTCAACATGCACTGATCATGGAGTTTTTTATGGTGCTGTTTTAAGTGTTACAACAGGTTTGTAGTATTGCCCAGTTTCGTTGCAATAATCATTTCACAGGTCTTGCAAATTACCTTGCTCTGTGACACATCCTCTCTCTTGAATCCAAAATACTCCAAAAAGACTGATGTTGAATTTCTCTTTAGCACCAAATAATTTTTATTCTTACCAACATGCATATTTTATGTTCTTTCCTCCCGTTCACCTATTCTGTTCTCCCGCTTCATCATTATTTGTGTGGTGCGCTGAGTGAGCTCTGATTGGTAAACAACTTAAGCATTTTATTATTAACCCCCTGAGGTCGGCTTTCGCGCCGGCACGATAGGCTCGTTTTTTTCCGTATGAGTGCAAAAAAATAAATAAAATAAAAATATGAATTTTTATCTTATATGCTTGTGTTATACATCAATCGATCCTGTTTAGTGTGTATTTTTTTTGTGTATGCTCATAATAAAAACAAAGTGTTGTGCTTTTTGCCAAATAAAGAAAAATAAACATGATGCGAGTTCTGCCTACTCTCCGTCAGTGAAGTCAATTCTGAAACGCGTCCGAAAATGAACTGTAACTCAGCGAATACTCAGTCAAACAGGCATACAGTCACACAGGCATGAAGCTTGAATTTTCTTCTTTTAAATGAAGTAATTTTTATAAAAAACAAATATTCACAGTTTATGTAATATGCATGCAAAGAGAGAGATGTCAGTCGTTCTCATCTCAGCTAATTAATACAATACAATACAATACAATTTTATTTGTATAGCACATTTAAAAACAACTGGCGTTGACCAAAGTGCTTAACAAGGCCAATAAGGGTAGACAATACAAGCACAGAAACCAGCAAAAGATACACATCAAAGAGAAAAAGTCAGACACATCAGGGAATATTAAAAGCTAGTGAAAAGAAATGCGTTTTCAAAGAAGTTTTAAAAAGTGTTAGAGTTTGGGCAGATCTGATATTTGGGGGTAGGCTATTCCATAGCTTAGGTCCATAGGCTGCGAAAGCACGGTCACCCCTATTTTTTAATCTGGTCCTAGGGACAGAGAGCAAGTTCCAGTCCCCCGATCTTAGTGATCTGGACTTAATTTCTGGATGAAGCAGTTCAGTTAGATACTGGGGAGCTAAATTCTGTAAAGATTTAAAAACAAAGAGCAAGACTTTAAAATCTATTCGAAACTTAATCGGTAACCAATGAAGCGAGATCAGAACCGGTGTAATATGTTCAAATTTACGTTTTCCTTTGAGAAGGCGTGCAGCTGCATTTTGGACTATTTGTAAACGGGTGATGTGTTTCTGAGGAATCCCGATATATAAAGAATTACAATAGTCCAATCTGGATGTTACAAAAGCATGCATAGCTATCTCAAAGTGCTTACCAGACAAAAATGGTTTAACCTTAGCTAAGAGACGGAGGTGAAAGAAGCAGGACTTTACCACCGCACTTATCTGCTTTTCAAGCGTAATGTTGTTATCAATCCAGACCCCCAGATTCCGAATACAGGTGGTACTGTAGGGTGACAACGTTTTGAGGTCACAAACATGTGTACTACGATCACTGGGTCCAAATACGATAATTTCCGTCTTATTTTCATTCAGACTCAAAAAGTTACCAGCAAGCCATAATTTCAGGTCCTCTAAGCAGTCCAGTAGTGGCTTTAAAGCAGACTTGTCGTCACGCTTTAAAGGCATGTAAATTTGTGTATCATCGGCATACAGGTGAAAAGAAATCCCATGTTTAGTTAAAATAGAACCTAAAGGTAACATATACAAATTAAATAGTTCTGGCCCAAGGATAGAACCCTGCGGAACGCCAAACCCAAGTTTCATTTTAGATGAGCACTGTTTCCCGATACGAAAAGAGTAGCTTCTGTTAGACAGATATGAGCGGAACCATTTCAACACCATGCCCCTAAAACCTGTATATGCTTCAAGACGAGAGATTAAAATATCATGGTCGACCAGGTCAAAAGCAGAGCTAAGGTCTAAAAGGACGAGAGCTACAGATTGCCCTGTGTCAGTACTGAGTAGAACATCATTCATGACTCGTAAAAGTGCAGATTCTGTACTGTGACGTAATTTAAAACCAGACTGAAATTTCTCATAAATCAGACTATCAGTTAAAAAAGACTGGAGTTGGCTCAGACCTACTTTTTCTAAAATTTTAGAAATAAAGGGTAAATTTGAAATGGGGCGGTAGTTACTTAGAACTGAAGGGTCCAAGCCAGCTCTTTTAAGTTTCGGCAAGACCGAGGCATGTTTCAGGCTGTTAGGAACCACCCCGGTGTAGAGACATTTATTGATAATAGACAACAGATCAGAACCTATAACACAAACAACCTGCTTAAAAAATTTGGTAGGAATCACATCTTGAAAGCAGCTAGTAGTTTTTAAAGATGAAACAATCTCAACCAGAGAGTCAAGGGAAACAGGTTCAAAGACGGACCATGTAGAAGAACATATGGGGACTTCAAGTGTCATATAAATGGGCAGAGACATTTGAGATCTGATCATTGAGATCTTCTCATTAAAGAATATTGCAAAATCTTCGCAGAGAGAGTCAGAAATCTCTGGTAAAGGATTGGTGGTGGGATTTAGAGCAGAATCAATTATTGAAAATAAAACTTTAGGCCTGTTACTGTTGATTCTAATCAGCTCAGAAAAGTAGTGATTTTTAGCAGCTTTAGCAGCTTGCTGGAATGCAGCGAGGGAATTCTTCAAAATTTCATAAGAAACATGTAGTCTGTCCTTATTCCACTTGCGTTCAGCCCTTCTACAGGTCTGTCTAAGAGAACGAACATTATCATTGATCCATGGTTTTGAAACATGATTAATTTTCTTTCTCTTTTCCTTGATTGGGGCAACAGCATTTAGAGCGTTTGAGCAGACAGAATTAAAAAAGTTCAAGTGATCTTCAGCATCTAAGGAGCTCAATGATGGAGCAGTGGCTTGTTCCGTAACTAAACCCGGGTATAATGCCACAAAGTCCTCCTTAGTACGTTCATTAAAAAATCGGGTTGTCCGTGTGCAAGAATGAAGTTTATGTCTGGTGTCATTATTAGGCAGAGAAAACAGAATCGGAAAATGATCCGACATACCAGTATTACTGATGTTAATGTCTGATACCAATAAACCACGTGATAGAATTAAATCTAGAGTATGTCCCTGAATATGAGTGTGTCCAGACACCCATTGATCCAGGTCAAAAGAGACAATAAGATTCAAAAACTCTTTAGAAAGTGGCTTAGTATCACAGCACACATGAATATTAAAATCACCCAGGATTAAAATTCTGTCAAATCTGGTGACCAGATCCCCCACAAACTCTGCAAATTCATTTAAAAAATCCTTATTCGGTTGAGGTGGACGATAAACCAGGGCAAATACCTGAGAGTTGGTTGATGTCGGTTGCACAAGTTGTACTTCGAAAGTATGACGAGGGCTAGTTGTTAGACCACGGCAGGGATATTGTTTTTTAAACAGTGACGCTAGTCCCCCTCCGCGGCCAGATAGCCGCGGTGAATTAAGGAAAAAACAATCCTGAGGAACTAGTTCTGTGAAAGGACTTAGCTCATCCGGTTTAATCCATGTCTCAGTGATAAATAAAATATCCAGGTCCTGCATCGTGAAGAAATTGTTTATTAAAAATGTCTTGTTCACCACTGACCGGGCGTTGATCAGGGCCACTTTAAGGGATGGTGCAGCTACCTCCAGCTGTGTTGTTCGAGTTGGTAAACGAAGATTACGATGATTCACTCCACGACGTCGAAAGCTTGGGGAGACGATGCACGAAGGGTCCGGCAAAAGACATCCAACAACGGGTCGAAGCCACCGATGAGAAGGGAAGGACCATGTAAAAGCCCCAACGAGACGGCGCTCGCGGGTTAGCACAGGACCAACACACACAACCGAGGACCGCGTAAGAGACTTCAATCGAGCAGCAACTCCACCCCGCTTTCCACGCTTTCTCCGACGCCGTCGCCTCCAGGAAGGGTCAGCGGGATACCAACGCTGTTGTACAAAAAGGTGCTGATACACAGGTGGGGGAAATCGGCAGCACTCCTCAACATTACCCTCGGTAGTATCGATAGCCATGCGGATGTTTAATAATGTTTGACGATCATATACATATGACATATTGCAGTCCAAAGTTAGTAGCGACAAACATAGAAACAAACATAAAATCACGAATTTAAGGAGTGAGAGAGAAGGCAATAGACGGCACGCCCACGGAGAGCGCGCGCTATTCAAACGCAAATGTGAGGCGATCCAAACAAACCTGTGAAACGCCCACATCAGCTGGATAACACACACCGCGAGTTCACTTTCAGACTTATGTACTTTACGATGCTGTGAGGAATACTACTATCTTGATAATAATCCTGCAAAAATTTACCTCAGAAGTTCTGGAAGTATCATTTCGAGGAGCAAACGGATCCCGCTGAGGAATTAGTTCAGTTCTGTTTGCTTTGTTCTAATCTGAATGAATGAACGCAAAGATGCGTGCTGTTGTGGAGCTACTACAGCTGGCAAAAATACTGTTTTAATATGAATCGCGAATACAAAGAAAGATTACACTGGAAATATTGTTACAATTTTAAATGTTGTTGTAATTGTATAACCTTAAAAAAAAAAATTATATATATATATATATATATATATATATATATATATATATATATATATATATATATATATAAGGATAGATGTAAACAAAATCTTAAAAGGTCATTATAAGCCTTCTCTTTAAATAATTTTATTATGCTTTATTAGTGACACATTTGGGAAGAGAATATATTCTAAATCTGAAAATACAGTATGAGAACAATTAACTGCACAATTACTAGAAATGTTTACCTTGGATATTGTACAATTTTCAAGCAAAATTTGTGGAAAAAAAAACAACAAACCAGTTATATATTGTCCTTGCATTTTTGTGGCTCATTCACACACCTGAATGAAAGGCTCATTACGTATGCAGCCTCATTATGCGGGCCCCATTGTCTCCGCAGGTGTGAATCACGCCCACCCGCATATGGCCTTTCCAAACAAAAAGTGTTTTACAAGATTTAAATCAATGTATTGTGTTATGTGAATGATTAGGCAGGATGATTTTCACATAGTTTTGAAGAAAAAATTCTAGGCAACGTCATCCATTAGTCAAAAGTCTTATTTACATATATTTAGAATGTGTTTTATGGCCTTATTTCAGAAACTTTAGTTTTTTGTTTTTGAAAAAAACATGCATAAACATTATTCTATCAAAAATACAAGCATGTACATGCAAGTTGTTCACATATTATGGTAGCCCTGTTTGTGCTAAATAGAGTGAATTTACACCTTTGCCATTAATATGTTTATAAGCAACTGAAAAAAGCACAAATGTCAGGGCATGTCAGAACATCTCAAGGACCCCAAAAACCCCTCAGACCCCAGAGGGTTAAATGAATAGGCTATTATTAGGCTACAATTCAATTTCCCTGCATTGATTTTATAGCACATCACCCCATAACCGACGCACAGCGAGAAAAATGAAACATTAGTTATATTAGTTTACTCCTCATTTCAAAAATAACTTTAAAACGAAATACTTCTCTTCTCATTTTTCACTCCTTAGGCCACAAGAGAAATATTAAGAAAATAAATTAACACCGTTAAATACGTTCGGCTCACATGACGTCACTGTAGCTTTGCGCCGCCATCTTTACGACCGACGGTCTCAGTAATGCCTGCAATATGTTGTGCAGTTGGCTGCAACAACAGCCGAAAGAGGAACCCCGAACTGGTATTTTATTCTATACCAAAAGAACTCTGAACTACTATACATGCAATTATTAATCATTTGTTTATTGTCCATTTGTGGATGTATGGATCAAATGTATTTGTTACATGACTACATGATTACAAACACATTCACACAATACAACATACAATATATACAACTACAAAAAAAGAATGTAATATATCAATTAATTCATTTATAAAAGCTGCAACTCTGTTCTTTGAAATCAACTTTTTCTTTAACCCTCCTGTTGTCTTCGGGTCAAATTTGACGCTTAAAAAAAATCTCGTATTTTATCTGCTTTTATATTTGTAATTTGTTTTTAGCTGCTCTTTAATGTTCAATTTATTATACTGCACTGTAACTTCTCGTATTTTATCTGCTGTAATTTTTTAACCGCTCTTTAATGTTGCTAGTTATCTTTATAATATCTAATCATTAACTGCAATACATTTGTACAATAAACTGATTTTGAACTCCAATCATATTTATTCTGATAAATATCATGTTTATTAATGATATTCATGATATTCCTCCCCTTCATGTTCTTTCAATGAGTATAAACACATCTGACATTAAAAGAACATTATCCAGATTAATGACAGCTAGCCGTGAGCCGTGGTTAACAGCTGGTAGCTACCTAGTCAGAGCAAACTACCACCAAAATCTGAATCTGAATTTTTTTTTAATAATATCTACATTTCCCATGATTAAATATAAATCCTTGGTGGCCAGGTGCCGCACTTTCACGTCTTTCACCCATCCAGCCACAGCATATTGATATGCATCGGTACTCTTGAAAGCCTTCAAGTGATCCCCACTGTATGGGGAGGGGTTATGCACAAGATATATATATATATATATATATATATATATATATATATATATATATATATATATATATACACATAAAACTTGGGGTAACAAATAAGAATCAGAGCCTAAAATTGACATTTTCTCCAGGTATCTCTGTCTCTCTCTCTCTCATTCAAATGGGCAGTTTGGGCGGCCATTCTGGGTGAGATCGGTCGTAAATATGGCGGTGTTCTATTTGGTAGTGACGTAGGTGGCATCTATGAATAGGCTACCAATATAACGTTATATAGGATACCTATCGTTATATAGGCTACATATAGGCATGTCCCCCCATCCCCCCCACACTTTTCGAAGTCCTGTTTGTGCCCGTTTGTTGGTGTTACAGGCTGTTCTTGTCATGCCAGTTGTTGAAGCAATCATACTCTGGCAGGAAACAGAGAGCAGCATCACAGGCAGCGCAGAAGACTGTTGTCTTCATGTGGCACACTCTGCACTTTCTTCTGAAAGCATGTTTTGATGTAGAGATGTGCTTTGGCTTGTGACAGGCATGCTAGGAGAGGGTGTAGCAGGTGTGGCAGAGGATGCAGGTGGTGGCATCCAGTCAGCAAGCTGACTGACCAGAACTTCTCGAAACTCCCTCTGACTTTTTTTCTTCTTTTGGTCAGGTGGAGTCCAGGGTGGGGTGGTGTGCTGTCAGCGATGTCCACAAAATGGTAAAAGAGAGGCCGGTACCACTTTCTGGTTTTTCTAAGGATGGTATAATATCCAATGAGGGCATCAGACATGTCAACACCTCCCATGTTCCTGTGTCAATATATAAAACCTACACTATTGCACCTTTTTTTTTTTTTTTGCAACACACCACATAATAAATTCTACTCACTTGTTGTAGTCGGACACTGCAGCAGGAATGGGGATCGTCTTTTCTACCCATTGCCCATCAGGTGTCTTGACCTTCCTCTGCACCGTCTGGTTTCCATTAGCTGAATGGAAGGAGGAGCACATGATAACTTCTCTTGTGTCCTTCCATTCAACAAACAAGTTTGTCATCCCTGATCCACCTAATGGACCCACAAGGGGCTTTTTTGGGCAGTTTAGATCAGCAAAGATCAGTTTTTTAAAGAGATCCCGGAGCATTGGGCTTGTGTAGACGTTATTTACATAGAGCTTGTAGCTGGTACCCAAGACATTAAACTAAAGCTACAAGAGATTCATAGCTCAGCTCCTTGTTCTTAGGGTTTTGAGTTGTGAGGGATTTTCCCTCATACATAAAAAAATCCCACGTATAGCCAAGCCGTGAATCTGTGAGTACAAAGAGCTTATACCCCCATTTGGTTGGCTTGTCCCTGTGGTACTGCTTCAGACTGATCCATGTTTTGGAAGCTACCATTCTTTCATCCACTGAGATGTTTTGGTCAGGATGAAAGAAGCTCTTGCACCAGTCACGAAGCTACACATATATGGGCTTCACTTTGAACAGGCGGTCGTATTAAGGGTACTACTTTTCTTGATATTTTCCGCATTCACCTTTAGATTGCTGATGTGAAGTGCATTGGAGATTGCCTTGAATCTTGATGTCTTGATCTACTGATGCTGGGAAGCTAAAATTTAAAAGCCGGGATCCATTCCAGTAGTCTGGCACTGCTGGTAACGTTACCAGACCCATGTACAGAACAACCGAAAGGAAACTAAACAAGTCCTTTTGGCACATCTCCTGCTTTAGTCTCCTTGTGCTGTTCTGGTGCTCAGCAGAGTAGGCATTTGTGTTTTATTTTTATAATGGTCTGGCAGACATCAGATAAAATAATGAAATATTTCAATATGATGAAATAACTCTAGAGGACTGTAAACTTTAGAAGTGATAACTTGAGGCCCAGCCATACATTCTGGCTTGAAAATGGGCTCAGGTGATATGTCAGGCTTGTCTAAATCATGCCATCTCACTTTAGTATCAGAAAGAGTATCTGAAACCGAGTCAGTCTGTCTTCCTCTTCCTCTCACACTGCTTCTTCCTCCTCCTCTCACACTGCTTCTTCCTCCTCCTCTCACACTGTTTCTTCCTCTTCCTCTCACACTGCTTCTTCCTCTTCCTCTCACACTGCTTCTTCCTCTTCCCCTCACACTGCTTCTTCCTCCTCCTCACACTGCTTCTTCCTCCTCCTCTCACACTGCTTCTTCCTCTCACACTGCTTCTTCCTCTTCCCCTCACACTGCTTCTTCCTCCTCCTCACACTGCTTCTTCCTCCTCCTCTCACACTGCTTCTTCCTCTCACACTGCTTCTTCCTCTTCCTCTCACACTGCTTCTTCCTCTTCCTCTCACACTGCTTCTTCCTCTTTCCCTCAAACTGCTTATTCCTCTTCCTCTTCCACTGCTTCTCCCTTGTCTTGCGGTTGTAGCTCTCAGTCGGTCTCCAAAATTGTTAGGAGCAGCACCTGATGATGATGCAAATGATGATGTTGGTTCAGCAGTCCAGTCCACGTCATCAGTATTATCTGGACACCTATTACAAATATAAGTAAAATGTAAGTATATAAAAGTAAAATAAGTACATGTAAGTAGTATCATGTTACATTTTCATGCTGCTCCCAAGCATTTGTTATATATATACAGTGTATATATGTATATATATATATATATATATATATATATATATATATATATATATATATATATATATACATATATATATACATACTGTGTATATATATACACACATACATGTATATATATATATATATATAGAGAGAGAGAGAGAGAGAGAGAGAGAGAGAGAGAGAGAGACATTTATATAGAAATGTAGAAACTTACCTCTCTGTGGTGTCTGAAAAAACCTCTTCCAAAATGTCTGGCTCATCATTGCTGGTTTCATTCTCTTCTCCTTCCAACTCTTTTTCACTCGACTTGCAAAGTTCTTCTACAACTTCCAAAACACTGTAAAACCTTTGTTTCAACCTCTGTGGATCCATTGTGAAGTGTGCAGAGTCAGAGTGCAAATGAAATGGATGCTCCTAGTGCTTGCAGGTTTCCCTTTATGCATGTTTATAAACTTCTAACTTCTACCTGGACATGTGGTAGCAAAAGGTGGTAATTTGTCTTTAATTGGACGAAGAGTTAGTCAATATTTTGTTTCATTGGCAGACAGAATGGCAGAAAACACATTGGCCTTAGAAACAGATCTGGCTGCTCTGGTTGGTTATTGAGACTTATCTGAATCTCCCCTGTTCCTTACTGCATAAAGTTATGAGGGTAGGCTCTTTCTAATCAGAAATCTTAATCAAACATAGCTACTAGAGTGTTGTTAAAGAAACTTCACACAAAAAAAAGTTTATTTCATGTATGATCATATATACAAAAAAAATATACATATTACAATTTATTCTGAAAGATTTAGACAAAAACTAGAAAAAATGTTTTGTTTGAATTATTGGCAAAAAGAAGCCCTCAGCTGAGAAGCCCTGTGGTGAGGAGCAGAGTTCACTCAGAGTTGGAGTAAATCACTCTGCAGAAGTAGCAATGCTTCGCCTTCTGAGAATATAGTTCCCAGTATGTATACGGTTAGAAGATGGCTGTGTCTCATGTGACCAGGGCAGGACTTAGGGTGGTGGGGGCCCCTGGGCTTGAGTCACTTTCGGGCCCTACCTTCTACATTACTTCAAATAGAACACAATGATACATACACAAGCTATGTAGGCCTATTAGAGCTACACAATTCTGGATAAACTGAGAATAAAAATAGAGATCACGATTCTGAACAAACAACTAAGCAAAATAACATAATTTATGTTAATTGCTGAAGTCTATTAAAATGTTTAATTAATCTGAATTATAAAAAAATAAAAAAAACTTGGGTTTGAATGAATGATTCAATTCCTCAATCAAATGCACTTGTTTCATAGATGAATCAGCATTTTTGAACGAATCTCCTGAATGAACGATTCAATGACAAATGTTTTTTAAAAGTCATTTGTCGTCATCTGGTGGCGTAACAATATAATCGATCCAATCGTTATTTGAAGTGCAAAGCTACTTTCAAAAGGTGACTGGTACCATAGACAGTGTTACATGTTAAAAAAAGTTCAAAGTGATCATAAGTTTATTGCAATGCACAAATGTCTTGGTCAGAATGAGAATAAAACACTTATTTACCTGGAAAACATATGTTTTGATTGTGGTATTTCTTTGAGATTTAGAATCCAGTATTCCTATAGGCTAATTATTGTTTCTTTTATGAATTTAATAAAGAACTCTGTCTCGTATTCTGTCCAAACGATCCATGTAGGCTACTTTAGTGTCCATTCGTTTTTCCTTTTTTAACCCGTAATTGAAAAACGAAAAATGAACGGTTGTTGTCTTTTTAAAACGCAAAGTTGAACACCAACATTTTAATTTGAACTGGCTACACCAACTGCTGCGCAAAAAAGTACATGTCGACGAATTTTCAGATTTCTTTTTGCCCCTTTATTAAACATTTAAAATATTCACAAATTAATATGGAAAACATGTCGATTTTACTGGTTTTCAAAGGCCAAATTAGAACCTGAAATTGATGTTTTTCCCGCAGTGCGGAGAAGAGCCATTAATATTATTAATAAACTTGCTTTGGCTAAAATCACATCTCCATCTCCGCTGTTAAGATGCGCCTTTAGAGAGAAATGCACATTTCATACGGATTAATCAGAAGGTATTAGCTTTCGATTCGAATTTGTTCGTTTTAAAGTGGACATTTCAATCTTTAGCCAACATAGGCTATATTTTGTTTCAGTTCTCGCGCTCCAGTTTACGGAGATCATGAAAGTGCGTCTGATTGTTTTCTTTTATTTTACAAAAGCACAACGTTGTCTTGTTATTGTGAGTTTACACAAATAAAATGATTTTCTGTTTGACTAGAAATGATAGAGTATTTTAAGTTGTTTCCACTGTTGATAGGAAAATGCAAGTCGCGGCCGCGCCTCCGTGCCATGCAGTGCGCGCTCCACACTCAGCTTTGTTCCTTTTTTGCATAAAAGCGTCTTCTAAATAGGCCTAGAAAAAAAAAATAGAAAATTTTTTCGAATTGCCTGAAAAACCACCTCATGCGAGCGTAAATTTTTTTTTTTTTTTAGATAAACGGGAGTTTTTGCGACATTGACGTGTTTCCATTGTGCTTATTTTCAATTCGCAATTTCAATTTGCGCAATTTGAAGGGTAATGGAAACGCGGCTACTGTCTTATGCAGACAGTTTTTTTCAACGGTTTGGCAGTAAACGAGGTACTACGTAGGCTAACTACCAATAACCAATCAGCAAACCTAAATTATATTTTTCATTGCAGGGAAGGGCCAGGTAACAATGCTAGACCAATCAACAAACTTTAAATGAAAAATTAAATGACTGACATATTATTGAAAAAATCAAACGCAAACGGGCGGGGGCCCCTATTGGGCGGGGCCCATGGGCTTGAGCCCAGTCAAGCCCAATGGTAAGTCCGGCCTTGCATGTGACCTTGTTATTTGCACACGCTGTGACTATTAAATCACAACATGTAATAGGAAAATGTTGGCATTATTTTGTCACTTTTTGGGATTAGTATGCTAGCTGGAGCCGTTTACCTCCAGTCTTTGTGCTAAGCTAGGCTAGCGGTGGGTGCGTCAGACAGAGTTACGGCACGCACGGTGATAAGAAGGGTATTTATGGACTTATCTAACTCTGGGTGATATGGTTAATAAGCTAAAGTCTCAAAAAACTTCTAGCACAAGGTGAGTTGCAGACGACCACGTGAGCCTGACACTGAGATTACTAAGAGGAAGTACACCTTCAAGTACCATGTGCAACAAGGAGGCCAAAGACTTGCTGTTTGTAAGCCCACATTTATGTCAGTCTTTCAACTGACCAACAGTCGCCTACAGGCAAGTTTTATATAGCCTAGTGTTTTCCGTTTGTTAACTTTTTATTACATGCATGATTTTTTACATTTTTTATTACATGCATGATTTTTATCCAGTGGGTGAATGCCCACCTCTCCTGCTCCTGTGCACTTAAACCCAATCTGCACCTGGCACAGCACACCACCCCACCCTGGACTCCACATGCCTCTACGACCATGTCCATCTGTACAAGACAGCTGTTCCTGTCTTCGCCAGGACCCTAAAAGATGTGGCCCTGAGTCGGACCCACAACAGCACCCCCAGGAGCAACAGAGTCCAACAACCTCCACCCAGACCTGTAAGAAAGCACAGTATACCCCCAGAGAGAACATCCAGAAGACAACAGCACTTTCACATGCTGAGACCATCCCAGCCAGCACCTGACCATCTTCTCCCAGCCCTCACAAAGGCATGTTGCGATAATTAAATAACCGTCTGATCGCCATTATTTGATCTAACTGATTAGACAATCTAAGAGATTGTTTCAGACAACGGTGATAATTGCGCTCTTTTATAGGCCTACGGCACAAGGGGGAATCATCGACCAAAAGAAATAGACAAGCACTAATTAAGTTTTCCAGCAATATATTCAAAGTCATTCAAGCCATTCCATAGCTTAATGTGAGGGACAGAAGTCTATTTACAAGTTGACGGAAACTCGTCTTCCCTCCTCTGCGGCTGTCAATCATTCTCCATTCAGTGTTCAAACAGCGCGCCTCGTCCGGTTACAGCAGGATGCATGGTAAAACGCTCTCAAATATGATATATTGGCATTATAATGCAGATGAAGGGCTGAAGATTGCCTAAAATGACTTTGAACTTTTAAATGCGCACTTGACATCATTCTTCATACGCTCTTTGTGCCGCTCTGTTTGGAAGCGTTTCATATTATCATGGTTTTGCGCACTGAAAGATTATTAAAAGCCTATATTTTTTGTCATATCTATCATATCTTGTTGCCCCCTTAAAAAGCTGCAAAATATATTTAAAATAAGCATAATTTAATTGTATATTATTTGTGTGTAGTGTATAAATACACTTCTGAATTCTTTACATTCATATATAAATATAAAATTGTTAAATGTATGAATATCTGAATTATTTTTATAAGAGCACTAATAGTGATTTGTTTGTATTAATATGTTTAGATTTTATAAGATTACTGTGCAGATTTTTTCAAGAATTACTTTTTGCTGTTGATTTATACACACTTTACACTCATTAAAAGACTTGTCATAGCTATTGAATACATTTATTTAATATTTAAAGTAGGGCTGTCAAAAGATTAATCGCATCCAAAATAAAAGTTTGTGTTTACATAATATATGTGTGTGTGTGTGTGTGTGTGTGTGTACTGTGTATAATTATCTTTTATATATAAATACACACACATGCATGTATATATTTAAGAAATATTTATATTCAAATAATTATATGAATATACATTTTTGATATATAAATTACACATTTTTCTTAAATATATATAACTTTTATTTTGGATGCGATTAATCTTTTGACAGCCCTAATTTAAAGGTGTTAACTGTAATCTTACACTGCAAAATGATAACTTACAAAAGATTAAACTCATCACAATTAATTAATGAATGAAGCTCACAAAAAAAAAAAATAGAAATATATATATATATATATATATATATATATATATATATATATATATATATATATATATATATATATATATATATATATGAGACAAATCCCTTAAACAGACAATTAATCGGCATAACCGCATTTTTTTTTTAGACAATTAATCATCAGCCAGATTTTAAAATCGTGATAGTGTTTCTGCAGCGGAAAGACACCAATAAAACGTCTTAGTTTGTCACATAGCCTTATATTTACCTCAGGCAAGTCATTCAGTGCCCACAGCTTGTTGGTTCCTAAATGCACTAAATGATTGCACTATATTAGCCTCAGTGTTTCCCCTACAATGTATTAAGCAGCGGCGCCGCTGGATTTTCAGCGCCGCTGCAAAATCTTCACAGCATCAGTAATATCACGACATTCACTTACACACGTTGTCATAAGGAGTCGTTCACATGCAAATATTTCACATGTGGGCGCGCGGAAAGCGCACTCATAATAGAAGCGACGCGGCGACAGACACAACGACAGACGCCACGGGAGAGCGAGCAAGCGCTTGCGGAAAGGAGAAAGCGGTACGAACTTTTCTCCGTTGAAGTCTATGGGGTCGCTGTGTCCATTTTTTTACTGTCTATGGAAAATATACCATCCCGCCCCTCCGTGTTCGGCGATCAGGTTTCATTCTCGCGCAGCTTGTTTCGTAACTTCACGTGCGGGTCTTTTCCGCTCGGTGTTTGCGCCGCGCTCTCCGTTCCGTCTGAGTGTGTGTCGGCGCATAGCGCTCTCTGCTCAATGTTCTGCTCCTTAACGGCCCCAAAAAAAAGAAAAGCATGTGCGTCAATATTATTTATTTATTAATTCAATTCCTTTTAATTAATTCGAATTCATTCCTTTTTTTCTATTATTGACAGATGACAGACTAGCCAAATAAATGAAACACAAAACCCTTTTAACAAGTAGGCCTATCAATAATTATTTATTTGTTATATTATCTGCAATAATAATCCGTGCTGCAGGACTATCCATTTATTTAGCCTATATTCAGTTTAATTTTCTATTGATTATAGATAGGACTATATACTTTATTCAAATTAAACTGCATGTTTCCATTGATTGTGAAGCTAGACATTGAAAATTGCAGATCAAGCGCATGCGGCTAAATGTTTTTTCTTGTTATGAATTGTATCCTATTTTCCGTTATTACCGTTAACTACGTGAAGTGATATAGAACTGTAATGCGGTCAAGACCTGCCTGGAACTACTTTAGCTGTGCGTTTCCCTGAAAATAATGCACACCTTAGAATGTTCGTCAACCAATCAGATTCAAGCATTCAACGGTCCTGTAGTATAAGGGGTTATAAAAAAAAAAAAAAAAAAATCTTGCACCCCCGGACCCCCGCGACCGGCTTGGTAACAACAGCACCGCTGCTGGAAAAATTTCTAGGGGAAACACTGAGCCTATATAATATATTTTACTTAACAGGTTAATGATTGATATCTTGATTATTTAATGTAGCCTATGTTTTAAATATCTGTCATGAAAATGACAGCAACTGTAAATATTTATATTTCAATAACAAATTAGAGTAGAAAACATAAGTTAATGAGAAAACTGCCTTATGTTCAGTTTACATGTTTTCATACAATGTGTTGAGTGTTGATTATTATATCTAAAAAATAAATAGTATCTGAAATTAGGCTAAAAGTCTAGGCTCTGTTGTTAACCTTTAAGGTTATAGTAATGTGTGGGCTCCCTATATAGTTTACAGCATTAGCAGATCTTTTTTTTTTTCTTTATCCTTGCGAAAAGTTTAATTGTAATTGAATTAATTTAAAGACAAAGACAGAATTTGTTCATTAAAACACTGTAAAAAAAAAGAAGCAATTTTAGCTTTCTAAACCCCCCACCCCACCGATCCAAACCGAACCGAGATGTCAAAACCGTGGGGTGTACCGAACCGTCAATTTTGTGTATCGTTACACCCCTACTTAGCCTAGTTCATTCATTAGGGACCAAACAGAGATTTGGTACCTTTTGAATGAACTGGGCTAAGCTAAGTGCTATCAAAGTGTCGCCGCGCGCCAGAGCGATTGAGTGCACGCACTGAGACGAGAGAGGTATGCATCAACTCGTCTAAGTTAAGGGAATAACATAGTTTAATATGAAAAAACTGTGGAGTATCCCTTTAAAGATCCTGCCTGTCAGACTCTTACCTCTGATGCACATTCACTTGTCTACCAACATTGTATTAACAAAAACTAGTTTGAAAAATATATTTTTTTTTTTTATGTAAATTGTGAAATTACAATTTCAAGGGAATAATCGGCAATTATGAATTTGGTCATAATCGTGCAGCCCTAACCCAAAGCCAGCTGTTGACTTGTGGATGCAAACAGCAAATCGCAGGCTTGACCAGGGAGAAAGAAGCAGGTCTACATCATCCATTTTCCATGTTTGAGAGAAAAGCAGATAATGAGGATGAAAGTGATGACGGCAGCTTTTAGGATAAGTGTGCTGCGTAAAATGTGAGTACGAAGCAGCATCTCCATGTGCTCCCTTGAAAACCAGCCCAAAAATGTCATGTGCACCCCGGTGTATATTCCCTATTTCTGTAGAGCTGGACATTGTAATAAGGATCAAATGACTGAATTCAGATTTGAGAATGAAACCAACCTGTTTGTTCCTCAGTTTCTTCATGTTTCACTGTCAATGTTTCTTCAATCCTCACGTCTTCACTTTCCTCTTTAATAAATGCCATCTTTACTACAGTGTGTCACGAGGATCTCAGTTGCTTCACCAGGAGTTTTTTCAGTATGTTTGTCCTGTTTAAGATCAGAATAATTAACAGAAAGAAAAATAAATCCACACTGCAAATTAATATACGAACACAAACTATACAGACATCTCATAATTAAGAATTTAATATTTATATTTTGTATTACGTTTATAAATTACAATTAATAGATTACACTTTCATGAAAACATTAGCAGTTGGTTTGTAAAAGTTGTTTATTGTTCTCGTTCATTTACTTCATTCATTTGAGCAGCTCGTGTCGTGATTCAAACGATTCGAATCACTGAATCATTTTGTAAAGTATTTGATTCAATTGACTCGGAGTGTCGAAAAGCTCGGTTTCTCCATCAATATTTACCACTGACTGAATTCGTGTTTATGATAAACTGATTCACGATAGAGGGAGCGAAATGAGACGCAAGTTTACTGTTTCTCATGTGTGTATGCGCTTTACTCACAAAAACATCCTTCATTAAAGTTAGATAAAACATTACAATGTTACATTTAATAGTAAATAAACTCATTTCACGTCGCTTGAAAAAACTAGAAGACATTGAACGGTTTCTATCGATTTAAACAGCTTGTATTCTTTAAACAAACCTTTCTTCAGCCAGATACGAGTGCGGCGCAGCATTATAACGTCATGTCGCCACTCCAAAATAAAAGTCCTGTTCACACGCTGCTGTCTACAATCACAGAGGAGCGTTGAAATGTTTATATCTGTTTATAACTGTTGTTGTGTTTTACTAGATAATCCTTTTTAAAAATGTAAACAATCACAAATGTGATACAAAACAAACATGTTCAAAACAGTGTATGAGTTTATAAAGCAGAGTTCATACATATGAATCGAAATACATGTATTTCTACATGTATTTTTAATATTGGTAAAGACACACTGACTCATGAGTCAGTGTGTCTTTACCAATATTAAAACTGTGGACATATAAAGTTCATTTAAATCTAAAAACAGGTTTACAATGTGTAAAAAGAATCTAGCAATAATCAGTATGAGTAAAAGAAGCAATACAATCTTTCAAGTATAAATGTAATTCATTCAATAACAACAATTATTGCTAAAAGTTTCCGTCCAATTAAACATGAAATAATTCACACATTTTTTAATGAAATCAAAAGTATTTCAAGGGTCATTTGTGTGAGTCTCTGCCTATGTAGTGATTGAAATCGCTCACTAATGAGTGAACAGACACAATTCACACTCCCTGCTCCACAGAAAACTGCACTATTAAAATCTGCCAGCTCAATAAATGCCAATAAGGAATTATTTCTTCATATTGTATTGTTTTGCATCAATGAATTTTCCTGAAAGTATTTAAGATTAACAAGCGGCAAACCACACAATAAAAATGACTGTGAAATAGTTTTTGAAAACTGACTTGAATGGTTATTATTCCTGAATAATTTAGTATAAAGGTCTAAATTTGGTCTCTGTTGAAGAAAACACTATTTAGAATATAATTCTTGAAGTTTATTGTAATGAAAAACATTTTTAAAAAGATATTTTATGTTCCACAGAAAAAAAGTCCCAGGTTTGGAATGACATTAGGGTGAGGAAATGCTGACATTTTGGGGTGAACTGTCCCTTTAACAATAACATTTGTAAATAACCATAAGTATATTTTGTTACAGAAAAGGTGATTGTCTTTTATGGATAATATAAAATACAAAAATCTGTCAGTTTTAAAAATTATAAAGAAAGGACTAGGCGCGAGGAAATTATAATGACAAGACTGAGAGTGGATCACACAGGATTGAATGGCACCTTGTTTCTAAAAGGAACAGTGAATATTGTGAAAACTGTGGGGTTAAAGAAAATGCTGAACATGTCATATTACACTGTATATTATATGAGGTGAAAAGACAGATGTTTCAAGACCGGGTTCAGGAAGCAGGGCGGGAGTGGAATCTGATGGGGATACTGGGAACAGAAGGAGAGGGAGAAGGGATAATAAGCTCCACAACGGCTCTTTTTAAATTTCTTAAAGATACAGGGTTGATAAGCAGAATATAAGAATACTTAAATAGCATGATGTTACACACTCCTGTACAGTAGGTGGCGGTATACACCTAAAAGTTGGTTGCAATCCGCCATTAATCAAGAGAAGAAGATTGTCTTTTATTTCGATTTTTTTTTTTTGTATTGAAATGGTTGACTAAATGCAAAAAAAGCATTAAATATCATGAGGTGTTTAGCAGGAGTTGACATGAGAATGGAAATTTTGATAAACGTGGGTTAGCTGAAACTGTAGAACATGGGCTTATAGAGTGCGAAGCTTATGAAAGAGAGCGGTCCCAGCTAAGACACGCTTTAAGAAATATAGAAATCAATGAGCTGACACTTCAGGTTCTCCCAAACAATCAAGAATTTATCATGAGTTATTTATTGAAGTATTTAACTGTTCGAGAGGGAAATGGCCTGTGGGAAGAAACTGAACTGTGTCTACTGTAGATGTTCAGTTCAGTGGTTCTTAAACTGGGGGTATGTGAGGTGACAGAAGGGTCGAAAGGAAAAATGAGAGGTATTAGCCTAATATTAAGTGATGTTCATTTTAAACACAGTATAATTGTCAGTATTTTTTGCAACAAAATAGTAAACCACTAAACGAAAGCCATAGCAGTGTTTGTTTACAGCTATGGTTGTGTAGCTGTTTTTTTTTCTGATCAGTCCATATTTAGTGCATGAATGGATACGCACAGAGTTCTCCTCATTTGTAAGTCGCTTTGGACAAAAGCGTCTGCTGAATGATTAAATGTAAATGAAATAACACCTGATTAGTCCTATGGCTTTATCTGCTGTACAATCATCGACTGCAGCAAGGCCAATTTAAGTTTTATTTTTATACAAATATTTAATAAAATTCATTTCTAATAACTTTACAAAACATTTAAGGTCTTTCTAACAATATTTTATTTATGACAATAATTACTTCTGACTTGATGACAACACACTGCAAGTGTCTGCTTTCAAATGAGACCATACTTATGCTTGTAGTGCAAAGGCTTCATGAACTGTTAATATATGTTAACTGTTAACTAACTTCTATATATGTTTCAATATTGGCACATGCATGAACTTGAATATTTAAATATTTCACCCAATTCCTAATATATATATATATATATATATATATATATATATATATATATATATATATATATATATATATATATATATATATATATATATATAGTGATTGTAGACAGCAGAGTGTGGGAAAAGGACTTTTATTTTGGTGTAGGTATATGACGTCATAAGGCCGCGCCGCGCTCCTGCATCTGTTAAGATTCGGCTGAAGAAAGGTTTGTGTTTTTAAGCATTTTACTGTTTAAATTGATACAAACCTTTCAGGCAGTTTTATAGCTTTACATGTAGGATAGCTTAATTATTAAATTTAACATTGTAATTTATAGCTGTCAGCTCTCTAATCACTCTCGCAGTACTTTGTCATTCGGCCTGTGCAGCATATGATCAAAGCTATTAGATGACTAATATAAGATAATATACGGTTTGGAATTACATTAGGGTGAGGAATATAATATAAGACCATCTCTGTTATGATAAGAGAAACTCAACCGACTCTTGAGTTGAATCAATTGTTTTGCAAAATGATTCAGTGATTCGAATCACCGCATGCTGACGTCACCAGCTGCTCAAAACAGTGTAAATGAACGAGATACAACTAACTAAAAATTTTCGTATAGTATTAAAAAGTGTAGTATTAAATATAATCATTTAAGTCCATTAATTCTCACTCTGACTGACCAGTAAACTGAACTACTGAGCTAGATCTGATTGAGACACACTCAGAGATTTAGTTTGGATTTATTTTTCTTTCTGTTAATTATTCTCATTTTAAACAGGACAAACAAAGAAAAACTCCTGGTGAAGCGACAGATCCATGTGACACATTGTAATAAAGATGGCGTTTATTAAAGAGGAGAGTGAAGACATGAGGATTGAAGAAACATTCAGTGTGAAACAAGAAGAAACTGAGCAACAAACAAAGATGACATTTATTAAAGAGGAGAGTGAAGACATAAAGATGGTGTTTATTAAAGAGGAGAGTGAAGACGTGAAGATTGAAGAAACATTTGGTGTGAAACATGAAACTGAGGAACAAACAAAGATGACATTTATTAAAGAGGAGAGTGAAGACATAAAGATGGTGTTTGTTAAAGAGGAGAGTGAAGACATAAAGATGGTGTTTGTTAAAGAGGATAGTGAAGACGTGAAGATTGAAGAAACATTGACTGCGAAACAAGAAGCTGAGGAACAAACAGGTCAGTTTCATTCTCAAAGCTGATCTCTGTCATTTGATCCCTATTAAAATGTCCAGCTCTACAGATCTGAATGATATTATTGATTTATTATTATTATCACGAAAATCTGACTTTTCTGTGTTTAAGTGCTTTAATCAGGTCCCCGTTGCATCTACCAACCCATAAAACGTAAAAAGTGAAACCCCTAGTGCTGTAATCAACCAAAGAAAATATGCATTCCAGGGGGTGGAATAAAAAACGTTAGATTAATTACTGCTGTGCAGTTCTGGGTAGCCTTGTCCGCCTTAATGAATTATAAATAAACATAAAAAACTAGTAGGCTACCATGCAGTATATTACACCGTGTCCTAACTACACGCGACGCGATAAGATTCCAGCGACAGGCAGTGTGTCTGTCCACACTAGACGCGATGCGACTGTGAGATGCCACAACGTCAATCAAAAATCACAGCCAATCAGAACAGTGTGTGGGCGGAGTCTCGCGGCAAGTGCACATCACTAGAGAGTAATCTTGACAGCACTCACAAGAAAATGGATAAGTAGCTACATAATCAAATTCACAAATATTACACCATTTAAAAAATACATAGGCTACTGAGTTACTAAAACAGTCTTTGTCAAAATAATACACTTGTTTGTTCACAGTTTTAATGTTCATGTTTCCATTTGTTTAATTTCAAGATCTGAGGTGAATTATATCCATTGTTGCTTTTGCAGCTTTTACAAGAGTCATTTATCTCGCCGGTATAATAGCAACAGCGGGGGGTTGCTATTATACCGCCCACAAAGTTACTTATGTTTCGCGTTAGATACTTGCGTTTCAGATCGTTAAAATAGGGCCCTATCTTCCCAAAAGTGGCTGCCCAGCAAAGTCACCCCATGGTCAGACCGTGCAATGCCAGGAGAAATCACAAAACACCCAAGAGCTAGACTCCACAGGCCTCAGTTAGCATGTTTAATGCTTTAGTTCAATTAGAAAAATACTGAACAAGTATGGAATGTTTGGAAGGGTTACCAGGAGAAAGCTTCTCTCTAAAAAGAACATGGCAGTACGGCTTAGGTTTGCAAAGTTACATCTCAACAAACAAGACTTTTGGAAAATTAGGTCACATTCACTAATAACTGTGGATTATTTTGTATTCAATTCAAAAGACACTACTGGTATTTTAAACAAATACTGCTTTGGATGTTGGTTATTTTTATATCATTGCTTTGTTTTACTCTTGTGGTGTTCTGCGGTGCTCTCTCACTAGCATCTTTGAGTGTTTTGCTTTTAGGTTTGGTTGATGGTTGATGGTTAATTTCACCTACCAGTGATGTTTAGACCATTGTGATTGGTCATTCCAAAGTTATAACAAACATATTCTGCTTGCTCCCTGACAATAATATTGCCCATTTTCTTTTAATAAATAATTACATGTAATTACTGTGTGATGAGCTTTTTGTCTGATGGTTGAGCTGGAAGTTTGAATGTTTATTTTCCCACTTGTTTCTTTCTTTCTTTCTTTCTTTCTTTTTTGTTGTTGTTGTTGTTGTTGTTGTTGTTGTTGTTGTTGTTGTATTTTGACCCCTTAACCTGTTAACCTTTGCCAGTGCGCCCGCGCACTGAAGCGTTTTTTTTTTTTATTTAGTTCAAATTTACTATCAGATTTAATGTTATGCCTTGACAAACTATACATCATTAAAAAGATATAATACTCAAGTTTCAGTATTTGACCACTATTGTATTCTGAGAAACTTATAGCGACAGTTATTTCTAAATTTCTGTCAGGAGTTATGAAATGAAAAAATGAGTCGATACCTTTAATATGAATTATGCGCGTCAGCCGCTTTCATTCATAAAAAAACTCCCGTGCTGTCGTCATGACAGCGATACACAAAACAACGTCCCTCAGGGCTTTTAGCTCAAAAATGTGCAGATTTGGAGAAATATTGATAGATTCTCATAGGTTTACATCAGATTTCTATTGACAGGAATAATATTTATTGAATTTATACCCAAATGCGTCGATGTAATCTTTATGAGCGTTTGGCACTCTCATTTACTGGGTTTTCAATTCATACCAGAAGCCTGAGGGCGCTATAAGCACAATAATAACCCATATATGGGACATGAAGAAGAGCCATAATCATGTGACATTCCAGGACGTCACTGATACCAGAGATACACACAAAGCTAACAAGAGATAGCGCTGTATCATGCAGATACAGATATTTTGAAGACAATAAACATGATTGCAATGATATTCGAGTGTTTTTCAAGCCATGCCAGGTATTTTAATAATAACAGATTATATGTATAATGTAATGCTAATCTATAGACCATCATTGTGCAGAATATGATCAAATAGTATATTTTCTGTCAGATTTTTTTTATCTGATGTCAAATTAGATCACAGAAGATTATTTAAAACACTTCACTTGCGTTTTAAAGTAAGTTTGAAGCACAAACATGGTTTTAATCTCATAAATTGTCATGTATTGATGGTGTGCTAAGCTAACATGCTAGCTAGCTCTTGGTGCTTCTATCTTGAAAAAAATGAACTAAATACAGAGTTTTAGACTTATCATCTTCAGATTTTAAACATAAAATGTTTAGACATGTGGCTTTAGCTGTAGTGCATTTCTAGATTGCTACAGGGTCAACTTCAATTTTATTTTCATGAAGATGTTTCATAAAAATAAATTTCTAATAACTTTACAAAACTTTAAAGCTATTTATAAAAAAAAAATCATTATGACAATAATTAATTCTACATTTACAATAAACTGCCAGGTGTCAGCTTTCAAATGAGATCATACTTGTGCTTTTAGTGCAAAGGGTTCATGAACTGTATCTGTTTCAGTGTGGGTATGTCATTTCTGGGGATTTTTCAAAAGTGGGCTTGCAGCTTAACAGGTTAAACAGGGGTCTTCAACCCTGCTCCTTGAGAGCTACCATCCTGCAGAGTTTAGCTCCAAAATTTAACCAGCTAATCAAGATGTACCAAGGTATAACAAGTAGGTGTTTTAGAGTAGGGTTGAAATTGAAGAATGTAGAAAGGTTGCCCTCCAGAAGCCCTAGAAGATCAGTCTATAATTAATCAGATCATCTTAGTCAAACTGTTTTTTATTTGTTTGTTTTCATAAATGGTTTAACAGCCGGCTTGATATTTTTGAGACATGCCCTAAAGCAAGTGAAGAGTTAGCAACAATGAGAAGTCTTCTCAGATTACATGTGAAACCCCTTATAGTAGCTTAGTGGGTATAGGACAGGGTCCGAAATGAACACCCGCCAAGCGCCAAATGCGGGTAGATTTTCCGTTTGGCGAGTATATCTCAAAAGGCTATCCGCCACAGTGGCGGGTGAATGTTCATACCAAAATAATAAAATTGTCAGCGCGCACGCGCTCTTCTGCCTCCGAGCAGAGAGAGAGAGAGAGAGAGCGAGAGCGCGCGCAAGTGAGTGAGTGAGTGAGTGAGTGAGTGAGTGAGTGAGTGAGTCCCAGCCGCGCGCGCGCGCACTCACTATTCAGAGCGGACAAGCGTCAAGCTTTCCTGTACTTTTTGACAGAGCTTCTATGCAGCTCAAGTCGGCGGCAGTGTGTACGTACAGTTAACGCTCTATCTGTTGACGGCGCTGAGGAAAAAGGATATGTGAAGCTCCCGCCACTGGAAGAAGCGGTCGCCCCAAAAAAGCCGTGCAGAGTGTCTTCAGCACTCGCGGATCGTGCATACTCCGCCGCTGGCCAGGCTGCTTCTGCTTTAAGTTACATATTGGCCGTTCTTTTCTCGATAAAATTAGTTTTCTCATAGCGTTTGCAACGCAATACTCGTTCCCTTATCTCTCAGGGAACCGAGGTTACGTAAGTAACTTAACCGAGGACGTTCTGCCTTCCCTTCCACATGAGTCAGGAAACAAAACTGACAAAAAAAAAAAAAATTATTTCACCCCAATGATAGTAATATTTCATATAATTTGATCAATATATATAGTTTTTTTTTGTTTGTTTTTTAAACTCCAGCAAGATTGTTTTTTTTATTATACATTTCAAATTTTGCTCTGGACAATTTTTTACATTTGTATTCAACATAATTTGCCTACCTTATAATCTCAATTAAAAGTACTTGAATGAATGTATATGTGACAAAAAAAGGCTGTTTATTATTTTGGCCGGTAAAAAATATGCTTGGCTGGTGGATTTTTTCATCTACCAGTCCCCGTGGCAGGTGAGCCAAAAAGTTAATTTCGGACCCTGGTATAGGATCTAGTTGTATGTTGTATGCAGGGTTGGGGAGTAACGGAATACATGTAACGGCGTTATGTAATCAGAATACAAAAATCCAGTAACTGTAATCCGTTACAGTTACGTAAAAAAACGTAGTAATCAGATTATAGTTACATTTTGAAAAAAGGGGGAATACTTTCAGGATTACAATGGTTTCATTTATAACTAAATAAATCAGTAGTTTGGCATAATAACACTATATTAAGCGTGGCTTGATTATAGTTCCTGGTTCTGTTGCCAGTAATGACTAACGTGTGCCACCCGCTGGTGCATGCGCAAATAACAGCTTTCTACAAGCTCCTCAGACGCAGATTGAATCACTGCTGCTAGTAGAAACGATGCTGTCCGCGGGTAAATTTGTTTTTATTCATGGAAATTCTGCTGCTATTTTGTAGAAATTAGGAGAGTAGCTTTTTTAGAACCCAAAATGTCCTTTCTTAATCTTTTCTCGCGTAACGGGATGTTCGCTGTCTAGGTAACTTAACGTAGGGGAACTCCCACTGCCAACGCCCCAAGTTCAGTCAGGCAAATTAAGAAAGATCACGGCTTTAGCCAACATGTAGGCCTATTTTAAAATAAACTAATATGTAGATTGTGTAAAAATTTTAAATGTTGTGTTTTTATTTTTTAGTTAAAAATTTGTGGAAAAATAAAACAAAATAATCTGTAATACCATACATTAGCCACTAGATGTCTGTATAGCTCTTTACATAAATATATATTCAGGCCTGTGTGTATATTTTGAAAATATTGTACACTGGACCAAATTTTTAATTAATAAAAGTTTTTTTATTATTATTTTTTATAATATTTCTTCTTGCTTGACTTTATTTATATACGTGACCTTGAAGTAATCCAAAAGTAATCAGTTACATTACTTTAATATTATAGTACTTGGATTACATTACTAAATACTTTTTTTATGAAGTAATTTGTAACTGTAACGGAATACATTTTTAAAGTAACCCTCCCAAGCCTGGTTGTATGTATGTTTTGATGTGTGTTGCTTTGTGTCATTAAAGTGGGGTTAATTAACTTGTATTTGTCTTTTTTAGACCTGATGGCACTGAAAGAGGAGACTGAAGTACTCAATGAAACTGAAGAGAAAGATCAATATGAGAATCCTAATGATTTCATAACTGGAGAAAAATCTTTCAGTTGCTCACAAGCTGAAAAGACTAGAAGTCCCTTCATCTGCCAACAGTGTGGAAAGAGATTCACTCATAAAGGAAACCTTAAATCCCACATGAGAGTTCACACTGGAGAGAGGCCTTTCACATGTCCTGAGTGTGGAAAGGGTTTCAATCAAAAAGGACACCTTAAACTCCACATTAGAACTCACACTGGAGAGAAACCCTACACCTGCGAACAATGTGGGAAAAGTTTCAATGAAAAAGGAAACTTTCTGAGGCACATGAGAAATTACACTGGAGAGAAGGCTTATGAAGTCCACAAGGTTTTCACCTGCCATCAGTGTGGAAACAGATTCACTCATAAAGGAAGCCTTAATGTCCACATGAGAATTCACACTGGAGAGAAGCCTTTCACCTGCCAACAGTGTGGAAAGAGTTTTTATCAAAGCGGACACCTTAAACGCCACTTCAAGAGGTGTCTGGAGAGAAACCCTACTTGTGCTTTCAGTGTGGAAATGGTTTCAATCAAACAGGACACCTTTGAGACCACTTAAGAATTCACACTGGAGAGAAGCTTTTGACCTGCCAACAGAGTGGAAAAAATTAATCCTTAACAGGCACATGAACATTCACACTGAAGAAGCCGTCAGTGAGTGTCGTCACTGTGAAAAGATGTTTAGATATAAAGAAACACTAGTACCACATGAGGATTCATGTATGAGAGAACTGATTTATGTCATCAGTGTGGAATGAGCTTCACAGACATTAATCATCTTAGGAATCAGGTGATGTCAAATTGATTTCTAACAATTTTTTTTTTAATAATGTGTACTGTATATGATCGATGTATCGCTTTGATGTATCACTTTTATATTGTTTTTCCTTTTGTATTCAAAATATTCACAAACTTGCTTACCATGTCAACAACTATCTGATATTCCGATTCTCAAATACGTGCAAGTGAGTGTGTTTTATTGTTTAAAACCTTTTATAAATAATTTTGATCTTGATCTATAATGTAAGATGGGCGCCACCATGTTTCTTTGTGCCGTGGGTCCTGTCAGTCGGGTTTACAACACATGAATTCATCAGTTTTTCCCGAAACACATGTAAGTGGCCGGTGATCTGGGAGAAAAATCGAGTAAACTTTATAGCTACTTGCACTATGTGTGTGTCTGATATGAATAAAACACGTCGGCAAATTATATTTGAATAGATTGTTATTGCTGCTTCCATAGACATCAGCGTGTTTTTTTACAAACACCAAATGTACTCAGGGGCACAGAAATAACGGAGGCAGAGCACCATGATTTTTTAACGGAGGCAGAGCACCAAAAATTGAGACTGAGCTTGAACTTTCTCATGCCCCCTATCTTTTGACAGTGAGAAAGCACCACTAGACACACAACTGGAACTCATAAACATCTAGTGTGACAGTACTTTGAAGTAGGGCTGCACGATGTATCGTTTTATCATCGCGATGTGCGCATCCACTCACGATGTGCGATGTCAAGAATAGGTATCATAGTTGATCGTGATTCATGATCCGTACGGGTCAGCTGCTCCCCGCCTGCTATATGCAGTTTCATGTGTTTTTAAGTCCTGTCAGTTTAAACATCAAGCGCAAGAAGTTTATGCACTGTGTTTTGTTATTGAATGATTCAGCATTTTGAACTAATCGTTTTAATGAATGACTCAATTATTAATTTATTAATAGTCACTTGCCGCCACCTATTGGTTTATTGTATAAAGGTAGATTGATTTTATTTGTTTATTTTTTGTTTAAACATTAATCTCATAAAATTATTTATTACAGTTGTAATTTTGCAGTGTAAATTAATTAATTTGATTGATAACAGCTGTTTTTACTAAAACTGAATTTGATCAAATGTAAGAATTTGACATGAAAGATAACGCATATATTTAGGGGTTTAAAACATTGTCCTTTATAAAGGTGAATTACGCCCTGGTGTAAAAATCACAAATATGCAGATTTAAGTATGTAAAAGCTGATGAGAATATTCCTTCAAAATAAATTATATTTACTTATGATACACACCATTTAAAATGTTGAAACATAATTATGTCATTAAAAATGTATTATAACATTATTATAAAAACTTCCTTATGTGTTATTTAAATGGAAGTAGCTTACAAATAAATAATTTATAATCTTTAATATTAGAATGATGTACCAACTGGGGTTCCTTGGAGAAAGCTGAGTAGTAGGGCTTACCATCCTCCTTTTCCCGGACTTGTCCGGCGGGCGAGATCGTTCAAAATGTCTGGGATTCAGCTTTTGCCTTCTGCGGTCGCCATTCATTGTTTAAATGCACACCTCTTGTTTCAATCTAACTGAATTAATTCCGATTGGTGAATCTGAATGTAGTGTTTACATGAACGCTAAACAAGTGATCGGTTGATGTGCGTTTTAACATTACTAAGAAAATTCCCGCACCTCCGTGAGAGATACGAGACCGTCTCAGTAATGACGCCACCGGCCTCGTGCCGTTCTCCCGCGGCCGTCAGCCTCGTCCTGCTCGCCACAGTAAACATGATGAATGGCGACTGTAGAACGCAAAAGCCGAATCCCGGACATTTTGGGCGATCTCGAAATCCCAGGAAGACTCGTCTCGGAGACTCACTGGTAGCATAACCTTGTTGTTTTCAACTGTGCTCTCTAACCGGTAGGCGTGGCCTCTTAGGGCAGCGAAGCAAGTGCATTCTGGGAGTTGTTGTCGTTCATCCACATAAGCCAAAAATACATTTTCTGGCTTTTCTCAGTCTAGAAAGCTCCAAATTAAAAAAATTCTTCACATTTCTTCTACATAAATGACTAATTTTAAATACACATTCATCTTTCCAGAGGTGAAGTATCCCTTTAATCAATATGGAATCAAATTGTGTCAATAAATGTTTATTTTTTAATTTTTTACTTGAAGCAAATGTCTTGAAGCGAAATTTTTTTTTTGTCAGAATGCACCAGAATGCTTAATTTACATGTTAAAATCATAAAAAATGTATCATGGGGGATGATGCCCCAGACCCCCCTACAACAAATTACTTCGTCAACATGTCACTTCTTTCACCACTTGTGAGTTTGCAGGTCTGTGTATAGAATCACATGAAGACACAGGAGTAAACAAAATAGTCTTTAATAGTATATCCAATGCGTAGGCACACAGGAGATAACTGGAATAGCATAACACAACCACAAAGCATTAACAAAACTGGACAAATAACTGAACTAAGTGGAGGAGTGTAAATACAGAGTATGGGTATGTGGTAACACTTTACTTGAAGGGGTGTGCATAAGACTGACATGACACCGTCATAATTATGACATGACAACATGTCATGAATATGAAGGAGGTTTTATGCATGTTTATGACAAATGTCATTAAGTGTCATTAGCTCAATTATGACATTTTTAATGCAAATATGACATTGTGTGAGATGTCTTTGTTATGGCAACTTGACTTTACTAAGGCAACACAACCTGTCATTAATATGTCATAATTATGACATAGCAGATTAATTATCAAACTTAAGAAACCACTTAGCTTTAGGGGTTAACATTTCATTAAACTGTCATGTGGTTGGTTTTGACATTGGCTGTCATGAAGCCATTATAACATTTTTATGACAAATTAAATTTGTACCACTGTAGTTGAGGTCAAGAAAAACATTCATGACACAGTTATAATGGCCTCATGACAGCCAATGTCAAAACCAATCACCTGAAAGTTTAATGTAATGTTAACCCATAAAGCTAAGTGGTTTCTTAAGTTTGATAGTTAATCTGCTATGTCATGTTTATGACAATTAATGTTGTCTTGGTAATGTCAAGTTGTCATGACAAAGACACTGACAGGTTATGATGTATTGGTTTATGTCAAGTTGTCATAACAAAGACATCTCAAACAATGTCACATTTGCATTAAAAATGTCATAATTGAGCGAATGACACTTAATGACAGCTGTCATAAACATGCATAAGACCTCCTTCATATTTATGAAATCTGTCATGTCATGATTGTGAAGGTGTCATGTCAGTCTTATGCACACCCCTTCAAGTAAAGTGTTACCGGGTATGTTTACATGACAACTATGTACAAAAAAACCTACTTTTTTTTTGTACAGATGACAACGTTATTAAAACAATCCCCGTTCATACTGATCTGCGAAAATGACTAAAATGCTGTATTATGCATAGTTAGCAATGTCAGTTAATATTGATATATACCATTAATTCTGAAGAATGAATTGTGCTTTTCTATACGCCAGTTCACAGTGACATACACATTCTTCTACAGAGCAGACTTGTGCCAAACTATAGTATAATCAGACTAAACACGTAATACACATGAGCACGTCGTCACAGTTTTCAAAGATTTACAGTTTTCAAAGATTTGTATTTTGGTTGTTTACACAGAGACGATAATGGTTAATATTTAAAGTAGAACAATGTGATTTTTCAAACAAAACAAAAAACCATGAAAAACAAGAATTCAGCTTGATTTTTCATTTTTCAAAGCACATTCAGAGCTTTTCAGAGATACGACAACAACTTCTCCTTGGGCTTTAAAAATGACTGACATTAAAGGGATAGTTCATCCAAAAATGAAAATTAGCCCATGATTTACTCACCCTGAAGCCATCCTATGTGTATATGACATTCTTCTTTCAGACAGATACAATCAGAGTTATATTAAAAATGTCCTGGCTTTATTAAGGAGTGAATGGCTGTATGTCTTTGGAAGTCCATAAAAGCGCATATTTTAATGATTAAAGTGCTCAACAGGCTCGATCACAAGTGTGCATCGCATTATGTTATTTTGCTACTGGATCAATGCAAAACTTGGTAGGCGATAGCATAATTCATAGATCTGCAGTATGTAAAAGTGATCCGCAGGGTGTCACTTGCCTTGTGTCGCCACTTGAACAACTACGTGTGCATGCCAAGCATAAATGTACAAAACACAAACAGTCAAAAATTCTATGCCATTGCGGGTTTCCCTGATGTACTCGGCTGCACTGATGGGACACAAATCAGGATAAAAGCACCCACAGTGGATGAGAATGCTTTTGTGAATAGGAAGGGCTTTCATTCACTAAACACCCAAGTCATCTGTGACCCAAGTTTGTTTTTCTTAAACTGCGTTGCTAGATGGCCAGGTTCAAAGCACGACAGCATCATCCTAAGAAGATCAAACATCTTTGAAAATTTTGATTCTGGGGAGTATAGTGGCATTCTGCTGGGGGATTCTGCCTACCCACTTAAAAAGTGGCTGATGACACCATACTTAAACCCTTCCACACAAGCAGAGGAAAAATTCAATTCTGCACATACAAAACACAGGTAACGGTGGAAAGAAGTATTTGTGTTTTAAAAAGGTGGTCATGTCTCCATGGGGGTATGGCAGCATATTTCAATTTGTTTGATTGTTTATTTTATCAGTTTAGGCCAGTGGTTCTCAACCTTTTTTGAACAAACGCCCCCCTGACCTCTTCATGATCCTCTTAATGCCCCCCTCCCCTGAAACAAACTGAAACTGAAACAAAAGTTGCTTATTTTATTTAACCAACATGCAAAAGCATGTGTTTGGGGAAAAAAAGCAAAAACACATGGATTGTTTGAAAGGTATTGCAAATGTATTTATTTAAAATTCAAACAAATTCAGGCTCTCACACACTTTTTTAAGATTAACCAATCAAGTGGCTTCAAATTTGAATAGCCGACGAACAAAGATGACAACAGCTCGGCCACCTGAACTGAACCGAAGAAAAAACGACAGGTGCAAACAACAACGACATACAGCCACCGTAATTAATTACGGTCATTAGTGTGAGCCCTGAGCTTGGTGACTGGCAGACAACTTTGTAACGTCAGGACACAAGGATGTCAGCTTGAGCCGAAGTGCGCCTGAGGTAACCAAATTGAGACGGCTCCGGTACTTCGTCTGCATCTGCAAAGCTTGACTGAACCCCTGCTCAACAAGGTATGACGTCGGAAAAGCAAGGAGCAGAAGACGAATCCTCTTCCACAAAAGAGGGAAACGCTGACAATGCGTGGCCCACATGACACGCCAGCCACAAGCCCGAAAGGTTGCCTTGGCCTCCTCATCATTTTGGAGGTCGATGAGAGTTTCCTGAATTTCGGCCTCACTCCTGGACACATCCACTTGAAATGGCTCCATCACCCATTCAGGGACGTCCAATTAATCGAGGTCCCTGAAACGGATCTCCATGTCCGCCTTCACTGCCCTCAAGTGATCGGTGTAACGCAGCAGGTGGTTATCGGTCAGCTCATCAAGAACCTGAATGTAAGTGGGTCATTGACGAATAAGGTTTTTAAAAGTGTAAAAAAAATAGAATGGAGATATAACTATATTTGAAACCATTTTTTAGTTTACTTAGTTTAAGATTTTGTGGTTTGTACAATCAATTAACAGTTTTGTCATTTTTTTACAAGATGGAAGATGTCACGGTTTATGAATGCATTGCTTTCTTTTTGTCTTGTGCGTTTGTTATTTGTATATGTACGTGTGTGTCGCGTGGATCTATGGGTGTGGCCAGAGCAATCATCATCAGTGCAAGCTGCAACTCATCATCACTTCCTTAAATACTCACCGTTTTCTCCTCTCCATTGTCAGATCGTTGTTTGAAGTCTTGTGCTGTCTGGTGTCCTGATCCTTGTGTTCCTGTTCCCGTTTTGTGATCGTGTGATGTTTGTTCCTGGATTCCTGTTCGCTGTTCAGTTCGTTGTTCACGCCGGAGATCACCATCACTTCACTCTGCACCAGCCCAGACTCACCCGTGTTTGGCCATCGAGGTCCCTGCATCACCCGCCAGTGTTTGTTGCCTTATATGTTTCATCTGTGTTTCCAATAAAGAGTTTATTGCACCTGCTATTGCTTCCTCGTTCTATCAGCATGACAGAAGAAATGTCACCAAAATGTCATTTGGTTTAACCACTGATTTGAAAGTTAAAAACTGATTTGACATTGATGTTGAGATAGTATATAGTGTGTACCACAGAAGAAATATTAAAACAAATTATCACTGATCTCATAAATGTAATCATTTATTGGACTACTCTAAACACTCCAACATATTCAAGTAAAACATTGCACAGGGAAAGGAGAAAAGGGGAAATGTAAAAAAAGAGCCTTATCTGCTTTATATTTGTATTATTGTAGTTCCTTTAGTTATTAAAAACAATATTATTCCATTTAAATATTTACAATATCGGTTTTACCGAATGACTTTTTGACACTTCAAAATCTTTAAAATACCTTTATATGTAGTAAAATATAATTAAAACCTTTTGGATTCAGTAAAAGAGATCAAGTTGTACTACCTTACATACTTTGGATGTTATATATTTGTTTTTTTTAATTATTATTAAGGCCTTTGGACAAAAAAATGATCCGTCACGTCATTGACCCAAGTACAGAAAGGCAGTTAACATTATTGAGATTATTTTTACGATGCCTTTGTAAATTAAAATATACCTAATAATAATACTACTACTAATAATAATAATAATAGGCTACCTTGGCCAGCAGAGGGAAATTACTGAATTGACGCCTGCTCAAATTTTGTTTGTAGCCTATAGGCGGATCTTTTGTGGCGTCATTGTTTATGTTTGCCGCGTTGCATCATGGGAATCGTGTGGCAGAAAACACCGCTAGATACATGTAAATTGATTGTTTTGCACGTTTGGAGGAGGATTTAGAGAAGAGGATGGTTCACTCTTGCTGTGTGGTCGATTGTACGGCTCGTTGGGGGCCTGATAAAAAGTTTTTTCGAATTCCCTCCGAAAAGGATCGTGAAAAACGAAAGAAATGGTTGTGTGCAATTAGGCGATTGAACCTGGACGCTCCGAAGCCTGGATTCCTAACGTTCCTGATCGAGTTTGTGAGGCTCATTTTGTTCATGGTAGGCCTAAGTCTTAGTGACTATGTATTTATAGAAGATTGAATAAAATAAAAAATAATAAAACTGAGTCAAATCAACCGAGTCATATGTTTTCGCGTTCTGATTCAGGTGTCCCAAACCGCGATCCACAGCACCCAGACTACCGTATTTTCCGCACTATAAGCAGAGGCGCACCTTCAATGAATGGCCATTTTTATAACTGTTTTCATATATAGGGCGCACCGGATTATAAGGCGCATAGAATAGAAGATACTGCAGTCAAATGTTTGACTGGGTTTGCGTTATGCAGTGGTCACCAACCTTTTCAAGCCTATAAGATCACATCCAAGTCCAAATGTAAACCAAGATCTTCCACTTGCAAAAAAATATGAAAAAACAAGTGGCTGAGCTGTAAAACCTTGTTTATACTCGACGCGTCCGCATGAGCGCGAAGGTAATAAAAAAACTAGTAATATCCGCCTGCTCGGGCAGATTCGGCTTTACAGCGCGCGCGCCTCCGCATCCGCAGATGCACGACTTTGAGCCGAATCTGCCCGAGCAGACGGATATTAGTACATCTCATCATCACCCAGTTTGCGCGTCTAAATCAGTTGTATGGTCTGGTGTTCAGTCTAAAACAAAACAGTTGCGTCAAGTATAAATGCCTCGTCTGTTTGGGGAGTTGCACGCACAGTCAGCGGAGATCTCATATGGGCTTTGAATAACTTCGATTTTGTCACCAATACAAATTTTGAGCTTCTCTCCAAACCTCCTCCGGTCTTCAGATGTTAAAGTGCTTATATATTGTGGATTTTGCCCGCTAACTCTCTTGAAAGTGCTCGTCGCGTCTTTACAGCCCGCAATACTGTTTGATTTGTTGCCACACAACCACTCGCGCATGCGTTCAAAGATGTCAACAAAGATCCTCCTATAGCCTACAGCCTACAGCCTACAGCTCCGGCAGTTAAATTATTGAGATTATTTTACGCTACCTTTGTAAATTAAAATATACCTAATATTACTACTACTACTACTACTACTACTACTACTAATAATAATAATAGGCTACCTTGGCCAGCTGAGGGAAATTACTGAATTGACGCCTGCTCAAATTTTGTTTGTAGGCTACAGCTCCGGTAGTTAACGTTATTGAGATTATTTTACGCTGCCTTTGTAAATTAAAATATACCTAATAATACTACTACTAATAATAATAATACTAGGCTACTAATTATAATAATAATAATAATAGGCTACCTTGAACACCTGAGGAAAATTATTGAATTGACGCCTGCTCACAGCTCCGGCAGTTAACGTTATTGAGATTATTTTACGATGCCTTTGTAAATTAAAACATACCTAAGAATAATAATAGCAATAACAATAACAATAACAATAGGCTACCTTGGCCAGCTGAGGGAAATTATTGAACTGACGCCTGCTCAGATTTTGTCTGTACAGCTCCAGCTTGGCGAGGAAACTGCAGATGGTGGCCTTTGAATGGACCAGTGTCACGGCATCTCCCTGGAGCTTGAGTGACACTTCATTCATCTTCCCAAAGAAATCTGCCAGGTAAAAGATGTCACCGCGGCAGGACCACAGTGTGTCCCTTAGAGCTGCGTCAGCACCGGCAAGAAACTCCAGGACACTTGTGAACAACTCACACAGCCTAGCCAGACAGTTGCCCTTGGATAGCCAGCGTACCTCGGTGTGGAGCAGCAAGCGCTGAAACGCTTCATCGTTCTCCCCGCACAGCTGCCTGAAGATCCGGTCATTCAGAGCATGGGACTTAATTTTGTTTATGGCCCTGACAGCGATGTTCAGAGACTGGTGGAGAGAAGGACTTATATTTTTAGCCACTAAATTGTGACGGTGCAACATGCAGTGCACTGTTAACACCTGCGGTACACGCTCCTTTAACAAAGTTGCGAAGCCACGGTACCGGCCAACCATAGCGGGAGCTCCATCTGTGGCACAGGCGAGGATGTTGGCGATCGGAATACAGTTCTCCAGCAGGTAGTCACTCAGAGCCCTGAAGATCGTCTCCCCTCGTGTGTCAGTGGAGAGATATTTGGCAAACTAAACGTTCTCCGCCACATCTCTCTCAGGGGCTGTTTACACCTGGTCACTTCATGCGTTTTCTCAGATCAGATAGCTATCTGATTTATCAAAACGATTCCATTTACACCTGGTCACATAAATGTGTTTTTGCGAAACGGATTTAAATCCGATCTTCAATTCCCGCGCTATATGCAGATTTAATGGAGTGCACGTCACGAAAGCAACAGATATGAGCTGCATTTTAATGATCATCAGCTAAAATTTCTAAATCAAAGACCGCAATAAGAGAGAACAGTATATGCGCTGGTAAGATAATTCCGTTTCTTTACTTTTAACTATGATGATTGTGTGTTAAGCGTCTGCAACTTACTTTCACTTTGATTTGCGATAGTTTGCACATTGGCTTAATGAATAGATGCTCAGCTTCTCATCTGCGGTGACGCGCGTGTTCCAGTAGCGTCGTCATATCTGTCTATAACATTACATATAGCCTATAACACGCTCTCACACGTTTATTTTTTAGCATTTTTGGGAGGAGTACAATTTCAACAACCAGATGCATTTACACTTGTCCAGTTTCGTCTGGAATGCGGCCCAGACCACCTCCTGAAGTGGTTTGAGCGATCGGATTCAAATCCGTCTCGAATGTGTTTCGGAGGGCATTTACACCTGGTCTTTTCGCGATCGGATAGCTATCCGATCTGAGAAAACGCATGAAGTGGCCAGGTGTAAACAGCCCCTCAGACATATAACGCACATACGCCATCAGCAGAACATTATTGTCTATTGTTGTGGTGTCATCCAGCTGAATACTGAATGGATTTTCACGCAGTGTGGCACACAACTGCTGCTCAGTATCCAGAGCCATTTCCTTTATTCTTCGAGCCACACTGTCATTGCTGAGCGGGATGGCCTGCATCACTGGCGACGGGTCTCTCTCCATGACAGTGGAGATGGCCTCTTTAATCGCTGGGATAACCAGCTTCTCCCCCACTGTAAATGGCAACCCGAACTTCGCTATCAGGAGAGAGATGTTATAGGAGGCCACTAACCCACTCTCTGTATGGTTTACCTTCCTAGCGAACATCTTGGAGATGGACTGTTTTGAAAGTTTCTCCTTACGGTCCTGGAAATACGCAGCATCCTTGGATGCCTTATCAGGGTGAATTTTAGTTAGGTGCTCCTTTAGACGGGACGGTTTCATTGCCTCGTTAGAGAAAACCTGCTGGCAAAGCAGGCACATCGGGAGCTGGATGTTCGTAGGTGAGGGAATAAAGCCATATCTAATGTACTCAACACTATACTGTCTGCACTTCTTCTTGTTTTCCGCCATGATGTTTGAATGTGTTTTGATATCAAAAATGTTTTAGCCTACGTAATTGTGCTTTGTGTGTGAATTTTGATTGGACACATCAATATTAAACCGCGAAGCTTGTGTACATTTTGATTGGATACATTTAACTGCGCGAAGCAGAGTTGTGAAGTCCTCAGCAGCATTCCTTCTACCACTCTGCGGCATTTGTTTTTAGGCGTTGCTATGGAGATCATTTGCCGGCAAGTCTGAGTAGGCTACTAGCAACATTTAAATATTAATTCATTAATTTGTACAGACATAATTTTATTTTACATTCAAATGAACATTGTATATCGTCGCTGTCGGGAGGAATCCTCGTATCTCCAAAACCATTATTGCTATCATACTGTTGTATACCAACATTAACACAACATTTCCCCAAAATCATGTTTAATCGGAGATACGAGATTTATGACTTGGGAGCAGGGAGATACGAGGTTACGCTGTCATTGATAAGAGTACGGACACAGACGTTGCTGCTGCCAGCAGTGTTCATCAAAGTCTGCGGTGAATTAATCTCCACGCAAACAAAGTCGGCGGTCGCGTTGAGCCTTTTGACAAGAGAAAATGCTTCAATAGTTAACCAAAGCTAACGATTGTGGTTACATACATCTTCCTAAACTCCATTTTAAAGATTTAAGAGCTATAAGTGAAGCAGAACAAAAAACGATGATGTGACTTGGCTGAAATTAGCCTAATCTGCACGCAAATTTACCTCCATGGCTCACGGGGTTCCTTCTGCACCGAAACATTACAGCTATCGATTTTTAGCAAAACATGCCTACTCAAATGTATCTAACCTAACTATTTTAACTTATTATTGTCTAAAAAACAGACAGAGTTATCCAAAGATAGGCTTACTTGGCACCATAGACAGACCTTTTTTCTCCCATAAATAAAACCTTGATACATTGGGGTATTTTACATGCACAGTGCCAACTTCGAGTCAGTGAAATAATAATAAAAACAATAATGTAATGCTGGTATCCAAAACATTTAATTCAATTCAAGTATTATATTAGATACATTTTAAACGTCAATGCACACGTAGGCTATAATAAGCCTAGTAATAATAAGCCTAGTAATAAGCAGACATTTAAAATACATCAATAACTGATATCATAGTTTAACACAGATAAAATCAGAGTTAAGGCTTATTGCTTTATGTGTTGCTCAACGAGGATTTCTTAATCGTTGCGACTTTCAATCCTGAGGAGACAAAATGCCGCGAGGGCGGCTCCCTCCCGTCGCGGAGTGAAGAAGAGGAGGAGTTACGAGGATTGTCAGACAGTTGAAGTGTCCAATGGAGTTAAGAGATTTGCTTTCAAGCTATTTTCAACACTTTAGATTGGTTAATAGCAGTGACCATATGTTGTCAGAGGCTTAAAATTTGTGATGAATAACGCCCCCCAATTGTGCCTGAGAGCCCCCCTCTCTGCTGCCTCGTTCACACCGCCCCCCAACACTGTCCAAACGCCCCCGTTGAGAAACGCTAGTTTAGGCTAATATTTCAGATAAAGTACAAGGCTGCGTCCGAAATCGCGTACTATGTGAGTAGGTACTACATTTAAATTAGAACGTACTTCGCGACCGTTAAAAAAGTACGTTCTATATAGTATGAATACGGGTAGTATGAATGAAGTCCGGACGTACTACATGCGCCATGTTGGAAATGTCACGTGACATACGCTATCAACAGAGCATGTCACGTGACATACACTATCATAACAGCGCGAAAATTGAAAGAGCCCATTCCACTGACTGCACCAACTGCGAGCGATGTTTTTAGTTCTGCTTTCTGCTTTCGTCGGCGTTTTTACGTCATTCGAGCTCACAATCCAGAGGAGGCGTCGGTCAGCTACTCGCAGATCACGCCTTCGTCGAGAGCTTTTATGGAATTTCTCAAATAACGTAAGTATCATCATTTATTTAGCTAATAAATTTTACCTCCGAAAAACACACAAACCTGTGAACGATGACAGATGTTGATATTTGGCAAGGAAAAAGTAATTTATTTGCTTGTGCTATTACCATCGATGAATTAACATGAATGAATCAATAGAGATAACGTTATGTAACTTGTGTGTGTGTATCTCTATTGATTCATTCATTGATGGTAATAGCACAAGCAGTGTGCCTGTATGCGTGTATATGTAACATATTATATATATATATATATATATATATATATATATATATTGTACAGCTTGTGAAATTACCATCAATGAATGAATCAATAGAGATACATTTTTATGTAATTTTAAATTTAATATTAATGGCAATAGCTCCTTTTCATTACCATTTGTGAAATTACTGAACATAAATATACAAGCTTGATACAAATATTATTTTAATTTTTAATATTTATAATTCTAGGATAGAATTTCAATTGGCAGTTAGAGGCTTTTACATCTGATGTCTTCATTATATTTATAATATATATAATATATACACACATACATATATTCAAATACATCATGCATAAGAAATGGATCGTATACATATAAATACAGATATACTATATTTATAAATAAGCCAACACAAGAAACAAGTATCTTGCTATTCTAAAATAAAACTATATACACGTTTACAGATTGTGAGCCCTACAACCTACTGCCACCTGAATGCTGCTGTGCCAATTCTTCGGCTGTATTTTGAAGATGGAGCTGACCTCCGCCCCAACCTCTGACTTTCACGGCAGTCCATCCAGTCCTTGATTTCTGCAGTGAAACCTGAATGCGACCATGGGTGGGAAAAGGACCTTGAGGTGCTGGTGTTCCTTTACTGGCTGGCCCATGCAGCATCATACCGGGTAGTGTCACTCGCCTTTGACATCCCGAAGTCTACTGTGCACAACATTGTGCACAGAATGAGCAAGGCAGTCATCTGCATTTTGAGGCAGCTTATCGCTTTCCCCAGCGCAGATGACCTGGAGGCGGTGGGAGCAGGTTTTGCTCAGCTGGCAGGGTCTCCAGCTTTCAGTGTAGTAGCTGGTGCAATAGATGGCTGTCACATCCGCATCAAAACACCAGCAAGTGACGTGCAGTGCTACTTCATCCGGAAGCTTTTTAATTCTGTACAGCTGCAGGCCATCACTGACCACCAGGGGAAGTTCCTTGACATTTTTGTCGGGTCTGTGCATGATGCCAGGGTGCTGAACAACAGCCCTGTGCACACTGGCCGCCTGTTTCCACCTGCAGGAAAGTGCATCCTTGGAGATGGTGGGTATCCTTGCCTGAGTGCGCCCATCTGCCTCATGACGCCATACAGAGAGCCTGTACAGAATGCTGTACAGGCTCGCAACAACAGGAAGCATTCTCGAGCACAGAACATCATTGAGAGGGCCTTCGGGATGCTGAAAACACGCTCGCTGGCGTTCCATTTTTATCAAGGCCCTGGAAGTCAGCCCTGCTTTTGTGCCAGATGTCGTTGCATGCTGCACGGTGCTCCACAACCTCTGTCTTCTCAATGGGGACATAGTTGATCCAGCAGTTGCGGAGGATGACGATGGCCCACCTGAACCCCGCAACACAGAAGCCAGCGAAGGAGAGCATGTGCGGGACAATCTAGCTGCAGCGGTGTCTGCACCAGGCAACTGTGTGCCTGCTCTTCATGAGCACGATTACCTGTAGGACAATTAACACAGGTTAAAATCAGTTCTTGTTCTTAGATTGACAGTGTTCCAGGTTGTCTGTTAGTTATGTTAGTTATTATGTAAATAGTTAGGTGTGTGTGTGTGCGCTGTGATGCGTACAGTGCAGTAGTAGTAGTTAGAGAGGTGCATGCTATCTGTGTGCATCCCTCTGTCTTACAGCTCACTGCCGCTGGACAAAGCCTCTCCATCACCAAGACTCCTGTCGGGCCTCCTCGCGGCTGCACATGGTAACTGGGGATATTGCAGACCCAGGCTAATCGACAGGGGATCTCGGAGCTACAGTGGTCCCTAGAGGTGACACCCACCAACCACTGGCACACTGCCTTAGGCTGTGTGTGAATTTGTATACCAAATCTTTAAAATTATAACTACATATCACATACTTGATCTTAATTACAAATTATTTACTTCAAATCCAAAATTACCCAAGGTGTAAAGTCCTCATCTTGTACACATGCTTTGAAAGAATCATATTTTGAATTATTTTAAAGTGATGCCCTACAAATAAGATTGCTTGTATCAAAAGTCCCTTTAGAAACCTGTGAAAATTACCTTACTGAAGCTGCTGAAGTTCATTTTCTTTCCTCATCATGACACTATAATAAAAATATTTTACCGTATTTTCCGCACTATAAGGCGCACTTAAAAGCCTTAAATTTTTTCAAAAAACGACAGTGCGCCTATAATCCGGAGCGCCTTATATATGGATAAAACAACCGCTGACTTAAACCTTGTTTATACTTTCGCCTGGCAACGGAGCGCGAGCCTCCGCTGACTGCGCGCACAACTCCCCATGCAGACGAGGCATTTATACTTGACGCAACTGTTTTGTTTTAGACTGAACACCAGACCATACAACTGATTTAGACGCGCAAACTGGGTGTCGGTGTGATAAGATATACTACTAATATCCGTCTGCTCGGGCAGATAATGCTCAAAGTCATGCATCTTCGGATGCATCCGGAGATGCATGACTTTGAGCCGAATCTGCCCGAGCAGACGGATATTAGTTTTTTTATTACCTTCGCGCTCATGCGGACGCGTCGAGTATAAACAAGGTTTTACAGCTCAGCAACTTGTTTTTTAGGCTTGAAAAGGTTGGTGACAACTGCATAACGCAAACCCAGTCAAACGTTTGTCTGCAGTATCTTCTATTCTATGCACCTTATAATCCGGTGCGCCCTATATATGAAAAAAGTTCTAAAATAGGCCATTCATTGAAGGTGCGCCTTATAATCCGGTGCGCCTTATAGTGCGGAAAATACGGTAATACATTTTGGTGGTGCTTTAAGCTCTATTATACTACTTTATGTCAAAAGTTGTGATTTTGTTTTAAGCTTTGTATTCTGTATTCATTTAAAAGTTATATACACAAAAAAAAATACACTTTAACAGTGTCTGGAGTGTGTGGGTATTTCTCTACAGTGCTGCACTTGTTTCAAAAACCATCTGGAATCTGCTACAAAACACACACACACAAAACACCTAAAAAATATTAATTACTCAATGCCACATATTAAGCACTTTACAACTGACAATCTAGCTACTGTAAATCCCTGGGAATTAAGTGTTTTGTAATAAAACTAGCAAAAACAGCATGACACAATGAACTTACTAACAAATAAATGAAAAGAGAGTGTGTACCATTTGATTTCTTTATTTTTTTGCAATTATTTCTAACAGCTGAAGAAATCTTTCCTCTCTCTCTTTTGTCTCCCTTTCTCTCTCTCTCTCACTTCTCGGTCTCTTCGTTCTTCTCTTTCTCTGGCCTCCTGTTCTAGTCTCTTCTCATGCTCTCGTCGCTCTCCTTCTTTTCTTTCCTCCTTTTCCTCCATCTCTCTCCATCGCCTCTCCTCCCTTTCAATGGCATCTCTTTCTCTTTCAGCTTCCCTCTCCTCCATCTCTCGAATCAGCTCCTCAAAATCTTTCCTTTTCCTCCCTACTCTTTCGCGCTCTGACCTCACAGAGGATGGAGAGGTGACAGCAACATCCGGGCCAGATGAGGCAATAAGTGAGGTGTGATGGAGGGTCTGCCCCCTATTGCCTCATCCATGGCAGAATACCATTTCCAGGATGCTGCTCTTACCCCCCCCCCCCCCCCATCCTCAGTGCTCACCCCAGTCTGTGGACATTTCAGATCCTACACATATTTGAAAACAGAATATAAAGACAGTCAATTACATTGTAAAACATTTGATTTGTTAAATGATTGCATTACAGGGCCAAACATGAGCATGATTCAATCATGACAGAATTCTCATTTTAGGGTGAACTATAATAATAATAATAAAAAATCTTACTTTATATTTCTGTTTAAGGTTCTCCCATTTCTTTTTAATCTGAAGAGCAGACATTTTGCCCTCTAACCTCTGCTCTGTGATAAAAACTCTGCAATAAATGCACAGAAATCAAGCTTAAAAGGAAATGTATGTAGAAATGCCATCCATCCATCCATCTTCTACCGCTTATCCGGGGCCGGGTCGCGGGGGCAGCAGTCTAAGCAGGGATGCCCAGACTTCCCTCTCCCTAGACACTTCCTCCAGCTCTTCCGGGGGGACACCGAGGCGTTCCCAGGCCAGCCGGGAGACATAGTCTCTCCAGCGTGTCCTAGGTCTTCCCCGGGGTCTCCTCCCGGTGGGACATGCCCGGAACACCTTCCCGGGAAGGCGTCCAGGAGGCATCCGGAAAAGATGCCCGAGCCACCTCAACTGACCCCTCTCGATGTGGAGGAGCAGCGGCTCTAATCTGAGCTCCTCCCGAGTGACCGAGCTTCTCACCCTATATTCCACGTCCAGGGATCGGGTTGTCTAGGCTCCCGCCTTCGACTGCCGCCCGATCCACTTAGCACCGGCCCCTTACGGTCCCTCCTGCAGGTGGTGGGTCCACGGGAGGGTGGCCCCACGTCACTCCTTCGGGCTGAGCCCGGCCGGACCCCATGGGGGGAGGCCCGACCACCAGGCGCTCGCATACGAGCCCCAACCCCGGGCCTGGCTCCAGGGTGGGGCCCCGGCTGCGCCATACCGGGCGACGTCACGGTCCTCCTTTTTTTGGGCATCATAGGGGGTTTTGAACCGCTCTTAGTCTGACCCGTCGCCTAGGACCTGTTTGCCTTGGGAGACCCTACCAGGGGCATATAGCCCCAGACAACATAGCTCCTAGGTTCATTCGGGTACTCAAACCCCTCCACCACGGTAAGGTGGCAGTTCAAGGAGGGGTATGTAGAAATGAAATGTAGAAATGTTTACATCTACAACTAACTTACCATTGAATCTACACTTGAATAAATTAACATATTACATTTGTCTTGTATACTTACTCAAAACCTTTAATTGCAGTGTTTCTTTTTCCAGTGAAGCGGGCTTCATTAGCCACTCTCCACTCAATGAGAACACGTGTGTGTTCATCAGCCCCTGCAAAATCAACACAGAATTGAACGTGATGAACCATGGTCAATCTATTAATACTGTTAACAAGTGTAACTTTACCTCAGCTTTTTTACCTTAGAAAAGCTGAGGTAAAGTTACACTTGTTAACAGTAGCTTGCTATGTAACCAACAATATCAACACTGGTAAAGGAGAAATAAAATCGTTTTAATTTACTGTAATATTGTATCTCATTAAACTGCTAAACAACGAACGTCTTTGTTTAAAGAAAACATTTTTTCTTTTCTGAAAATATTTTTCTGAATTGGCTGGAAAAGAACACCCTCAATTTACATTATTTAAACTTTTAACAAGTCAATCGTTTACTTAAATGATGTTAAAATAATACGATTTAACCACAAAGAAACAAAAACTGTTTTATAAAGTACTTACACTTGAAAACAGCCGCGCCTCCGCTTTCCGCCATTTTCAAATATAACGACAACAACTCCTCCCCCGTGGCATCATGGGATAGTAAAGTGTCCATCGTATGCGCACTTCGGAATCTCGTCGGATGTAGTAGGTCATCCGGGTACTTCTCGCCTACTGTTTGTGGTGATTAGGTGTGTTTCCTATGATCGTCCTCTAGATGGCAGTAATACCTAATAGAGTGAACAATTACCTAAAGGGTCACAAAAGAAGTGACAGAGAGCTAAGCTCATGTTAGAATTGTATGTTCTGATAATAAAGAGGCTACACGCCAGTTCAAACAATTTATTTGTTCAGAGTGTTTGATCAATAAACACTACATGGTACCAGGAGTGAACTGTCCTGTGATACAACAGAGATGGATGCTGTCAAACCACCGCAATCACATTCAAGCAGCAATTCACGCTATATATGCAGGCTGTTGGTCTGGATGGTAAGGCGGATTCACGGAAAATAGCGTTGCTCTTGACTGTTGCTGGACCTCAGGCGATTGAAGTATACAATACTTTTACGTTCGCGGACGCTGCGGACGGAGAAAAATATGATGAGGTCATAAAGAAATTTGACGAGCACTGCTCACCCAAGAAAAATGAAACATACGAAAGATATGTGTTTCGTTCACGCATTCAATCTCAGGGAGAAAGTTTTGACTCATTCTTGACGGACTTGAAGCTAAAGGCAAAAACATGCAACTTTGGAGTCTAAGCTGAATCAATGATCAGAGATCAAATTGTTTGCAGAATTGATGACAAGAAAATAAGAGAAAGACTGCTCAGAGAAACAGAGCTGACATTAGAAAGTGCTATTAAGATTTGTCATGCGAGCTCGCTCGCTCTGTTGCATTCTAGGACTTTCACCGGTAAAGAAGGCATTACAGGTGCTGACTGTCCAGTAGTTGGTGCTGTTACCCACAAAATGAAAAGGCAGAGTCAAAAAGCAGTACCTAAGACTGGCACAGATTCATTTTGCTGTAAAAGATGTGGCTCAAAGCATCAGCCTAAACAATGCCCAGCATATGGAAAGCAATGTGCAAAATGCAAAGGCATGAACCACTTCGCTAAGCAGTGTTTTTCAAAGAATAAAACAAAGCAATCATCATTTGTTCATGTTGTGGATGAGACAGAGTTGTCTTACACTTTCTTTGTGGGCATGGTCAGTGGAGACAGAAAATATTCAGCAAAAACAAGAAGAAAAAAAAAAAAAAATGACTCCGATGTGAACTGTGTATCTGATGACAAATGGATTGTGTCACCAGGCACGTGCACACATAGACATCAAAGGGGGCTTGAGCACCTGCCCTTTTTATTCCTGGAGAGAAAGTGCCCTTTTTTCTGGGGTGCTTTTTTTTTTTTTTTTTTTGAAAAATAATATATATTTCTGTTTGCGTACAGCTTCCCTGTCAAACAAATATATTTATTGAAGAATAGTATATCTAAATATCAGGTCAGGAGTTCTGAAGCGCTCCCTCTCTCTCTCTCTCCCGATTAAAACCTGATTGTATTGCTTCCGCTAAAGAAAATAGTACGCTCCGTCTCTACGGTTAGAGTCCATAGCAACGCTCTGTTTTTCATGGCAACGGTCTGTTTTACTCCGCACAGCGGTCTGATATCAAGAAATAACACACCGCATTCTACATTGGAATTCAACCAAGCTATGTAATGAAATAAGTTAGTAATAAAATAAGCATATATCACCACCAGGTGATATGCTTTAGTTATTTTGTTTATCCTATTTACCTGCATTGCCCTGTCAATTAGATGCAAATGTGCGCATTTTAACTAGTTGACGCCTAATTTGCATACAGAACGTCCCCAGTTAATGACTTACATCAAGAGTCTTTCCCCCTGAAATTTAGAAATCTAAATTGGTGAATTTAGAAGAAATCTACAAACAGATGGAGGATACAATCTAAAAAATTTAGTAAATCTGAGTAACTGCATCTGGTACATTAATCAATAAAACTGAGTAGAAATAAGCTAACATTAAACATTAAAAATAACAATATTTAGAAATTAACTTTTTATTTATGAGTAATTTAACTTTTTTTTATTTTCCTCTAAACCTTTATAAAAAAGTATTCCATACAACCACAAATACATGTCTGACATTGGCTTTTATTGAATTTTTACTCAATTATTTTGGTAAGTTTAATTCAAACAATCAAGTAAGATTTTCAGAGATTGTATTAAGTTAATAAAGTTAAATATTTCTGTAATATTTACTAAGCCACAGAATATTTTTAAGAGTGTAGTAGGTTTAAAACAAACTCCATCTAAATGTGGATTTTGAAGGTTTTATTTGATGATACAGTCCTCCCTGCTCCTCAAATGTGAAACTAAGTCCATGTCAGTCACCATCAGTTATTGTGTACGTGGCTGTGTGTGTACATGCATAGCAATAATAATATTAATGTATTTGATTAAAACATTAAGGCAATTCAGTATTCTGATGCTTGGTTGTGTGAAGCTAAAAAGTTATTTTGCTCGTGAAACAAAAAGTATTTAAACAATTAATAAATATACAGTATACTAACTAGTAGCATAGAAAATGTTTTCAAAACATGCACATTGTGGAATGGTTTCCTTTGCTGCTCTATAAACCTAGTGAATACTAAGGAGACCATGGTTTCTGTGTGAACTGATTATTTTGTAGACATCTTTTAAAAATGAAACAATTGCATGAGTTTGAGGAAGATAAAATTAATTAACTTTTTAAATTAATTCTTTAAAAAGGAAGTCAGAGTTGTGTTAATATATATACTTTTTTGTTTAAAAAAAGAAAAAAAAATATGGAATTATGAGAAGTGCCCTTTATTTCACTTGAGCCCCTGCCCCTCAAAATGTCTGTGCACGTCCCTGTGTGTCACTACAAGTCAATGGAACCATTGTGCCTCTTAAACTTGATACAGGAGCAAAGGCCAATCTCATAAGCATAAGTGACATAAAGGATATGAAAATCAAGCCTCAGATAAAAAGAAACACTGTGTCCCTCAAAACCTACAATGGACAGGAAATAAAGACTCAAGGTGTGTGCAGACTCCGAGTATGTGTCAAGAACAAAATTCATCACCTGCTCTTTGTTGTAGTTCCAGATAATCATCAGTCTCTCCTTGGTGACAAAGCCTGTGAGGAATTAGGACTGGTAAAAAGAGTGTACTGTATCAATAGTCATGGTGTAACAGCAACACAGCAGGAAACTACAGATGACATTGTTCGCAGATTTGATGATGTTTTCAAGGGACTGGGAGCTCTACCATTCATTTACAAAATTCATCTCAAAGAAGATGCTCACCCTGTAGTTCACGCTCCGAGAAGGGTTTCTGCGCCACTGAAAGAGAAACTAAAAAAGGAGCTGGATAAGATGACAGCTCTAGGAGTAATTAAGAAAGTGGAGGAACCCACAGACTGGTTGAACTCGATGGTCTGTGTGAAAAAGAAAAATGGTGATCTGAGAGTATTCATGGATCCTCAAGACTTGAATGCGAGCATAAAAAGGGAGCACTACCAGATTCCCAAACGTGAGGAGATCACGAGTGAAATGACTGGTGCACAGTATTTCAGCAAGTTGGACGCTTCACAGGGATTCTGGCAATTGAAGCTTCATGAAGACAGTACCAGGTACTGTACGTTCAATACTCCATTTGGACGGTATTCATTTCTTCGTCTACCCTTTGGCATAATTTCAGCCTCAGAAATCTTTCATCATGCCATGGAGCTATCATAGAAGGACTGGAGGGAGTTTGTGCATATGTCGATGACATAGTCGTTTGGGGATCCTCTTTGCAGGAACACAATCAGAGACTTTTCCAGCTACTTCAGAGAGTTCGGAAATATGGCCTCAAGTTAAACAGAGCTAAATGTCTGTTCGGTGTCACTGAAATGACCTTTCTAGGTGACAAGTTGTCTGGATGTGGTGTTGAACCTGACAAAAGCAAAATTCAGGCGATTCTGGACATGCCGAGTCCTGTGGACAAAAAAGGTGTGCTGAGGATAATGGGAATGGTAAATTTCATTGGCAAATTCATACCAAACCTCTCCGCAAAAACTGCGAACCTCAGGAAACTGTTGAATCATAAAGCTGAGTTCAAGTGGACAAGTAAGCATGAGCAAGAATGGAAAATGCTCAAATCAACCTTGACAAATGCACCAGTTCTCACCTACTTTGATTCCTCTAAGTGTATCAAAATATCCACGGACGCATCAAAGGATGGTCTAGGTGCAGTCTTGCTCCAAGCAGATGTTGATGGCTGGAAACCGATAGCCTATGCCTCTAGGACAATGACACAATCTGAGTGCAGATATGCTCAGATAGAAAAGGAATGTCTCGGACTTGTTTTTGGATTTGAGAAATTTCACGAATACGTCTATGGCTTATCGCCATTCACAGCAGAGACGGACCACAAGCCTTTAATTGCAATCATCAGAAAGAATCTGAATCAGATGTCTCCACGTATTCAGCGTCTAATGATGAGACTGCAACGTTATGATTTCAAATTAGTCTACACACCAGGGAAATACATAGTACTAGCTGATGCGCTGTCCCGTGCACCATTAACATGCACATCCTCAGATGCGAGTTCCACAGAAGATGATGTGAACACACATGTGAATCTTGTTGTTGAATCTCTTCCCGTGTCTGATCAGAAGCTCAAGCAAATAGCTGAGGAGACAGCAAAAGATCCAGTTCTCCAGGCTGTAATTGAAAATCTGAACAATGTCTGGGTCAAAAGTTCCTGCTCGCAATTCTACAATGTTAGAGATGAGCTCAGTGTGGCAGATGGCATTCTTCTGAGACGGGACAGAATAGTTGTTCCACAAGCGCTGAGAAAAGAGATGCTTTCCAGGATACACGAGGGACATCTTGGGATGGAAAAGTGCAAGAGGAGATCCAGGGATTCAGTTTATTGGCCTGGAATAAATTCTAACATTGAAAAAATGGTCAGTACTTGTGAAGTTTGTCTGAAGCATCAAAACAAGCAAGCAAGAGAACCAATGATCACAACAGACCTACCTCAGCATCCTTGGCAGAAAGTAGGTACTGATCTGTTTCATTTCCATGGTAAAGAGTATTTGCTGGTAGTGGATTATTTTTCAAATTTTCCAGAAATAGCCCTGCTGTCTAACTCCTCAAGTGCATGTGTGATACAGCAGATGAAGTCAATTTTTGCCAGGCATGGCATTCCTCTGGTTGTAGTGAGTGACAACGGCCCATGTTACAACTCAAAGGAATTTCAGGACTTTGCTGCTCACTATGATTTCAGACACTTGACCTCAAGTCCCCATCATGCTCAGTCTAATGGGAAGGCAGAAAAAGGAGTGCATATAGTAAAGCAATTGTTGAAGAAAGCATCTGAAGGAAGGTCAGATCCATATCTAGCTCTTCTGAGCTATCGAGCAACCCCTCTGGAACATGGTGCATCTCCTGCAGAGCTCTTAATGAATCGCAAGATAAGAACGACACTTCCCTGCCGGATTGCCACAAAACGAGACATGATGAACAGTGCAGCAATAAAGCAGAAACAGAAGGCTCTTCAAAAGAGACAAAAAACAAACTATGACAAGCAAACCAAAATGCTGAAAGTGTTATCAAAGAATGACATTGTGAGAGTGGAAGATACCAACTGCTGGGACAAGAAAGCTGTTGTTTTGGAAGAGGTGAATCCGAGATCATATGTTGTCAGAACAGAGAATGGGCAGGTCCTTCGGAGAAATCGCAGAAGTCTTCTTAAGACGCAAGAAACAAGCCAGACACTGACTGACATTAAAGGAGAAGAAGTTCTGGTCTCACCTGAAGATGTAACACCACCCAGCATGCAGTCTTCTTCATCTTCTTTCATTCCCCTGGAAAATGGTCATTCTGCAGAAACAAATGACCCTCAATAAGAAGATCATCACGCATAATAAAGAAACCTGATCGACTTAATTTGTAAATAACTCTGCTCAGTTACCTTTGAAATGTGATAAACAAATGTGTTGTTTTGAAATTTCTGTTTAGAGTCAAATGGATAATTGTGTTATATTATTTCTATTGTTTTATGCATTTTAGTTTATATTTTTCTTCTAAAGGAAAGGGGATGTGGTGATTAGGTGTGTTTCCTATGATCGTCCTCTAGATGGCAGTAATACCTAATAGAGTGAACAATTACCTAAAGGGTCACAAAAGAAGTGACAGAGAGCTAAGCTCATGTTAGAATTGTATGTTCTGATAATAAAGAGGCTACACACCAGTTCAAATAATTTATTTGATCAGAGTGTTTGATCAATAAACACTACACTGTTTTTCGAATTCTATGATTTTGGACATACTACTCGCGTACTGTTTTTCGCATACTATATAGTAGGGAAGTATTCGATTTCGGACGCAGCCCAAGTTTTGAATACACCCCAAATGTCCTTGTTTGAAATTGCAATGGAGCCATAGAGAGCAGCAAATGTGACATTTGAACTTCCCCTTGTGCACTACCGAGACAAAAGTTTCACCTCCGTGTCATCCTAATCTACATTTCATTCCCTCTTTCATCACCCTCTCTCATCACCCTCTCTCTCTCGTGCTCAGATCACCTGAATTCACCCAAGAAAATATATAGTTTTTAGTCTCTCTTGTAACATGGATGAACGAAGATGGTTTTTGACCAAAGACAGTCACAGGCAAAGTCAAGAAAATACGAAGAGCTATGTCCATATTAGGGAACACAGACTGCAGGTTTTTCTTCCTCAGGAGCTGAAGCAAGGCTACGGCCAGTGGCGCAAAAATGGGGTATGCAGTGTATGCAGCGCATAGGGGCGCCAGACAGGAGGGGGGCGCCATTGTGCCAAAACATTTCTTTGAAAATATTTAATAAAATATTTAAAATAATTAAAAAATAATGTTTGTTAAAAATATAATGTTTGTTTAGCATTAGTAATTAGTAATGAGTAATTTTTATTTTATTATATAAAGTGATATCAACTGACTATCCTCGACATACTTTAAAAGAGCCGTTGCTCTGTGACAGACAGTCACATGTCAAAAATGGACAGAGGAGGGAAGCGTTCTGGGGCGCAGAACAGAAAACGTAAAAAACAACATGAAAAACAATGCCTTAAAATGAGGACATCAATGTCCAAGTGGATAAAAAGAGATTGGTAAGCTTAAAATATAATTTGTATCACTGTAAGTCTTGAAGTTAATCAACATTTAACGTTGTTGTTAGTGAGGGCATACTTAATTAGCTATCCCCGTTGCTCAATAAATAAAAACAAATGCCGTTGCGGTATGTTTGTGAATGGGCGTTTGATTTAAATTCCAGAAAAAGGAGACTGTCAAAAATTATAGCTGAGCCTCTCATCACCAAGCACAACCTAGTTAGTGGGCCTTTAGTCTCATCCTCTGTTAATGCGGACAAGACCATTATGTCAAGGGACGGATGCACGGCTTTCTATGGGCTAAAGCTGCACAATAATAAAACATTAAATCGACAAAGCCCTGCTGGAACCGGACTGGACAACCAGGCTGTAACGTCATATGAACCACTCTTCGGTTCGGTAACTTTTAGATCCAACCAGTCTTCCCCCGGAGCTGTTTTCGTGAGTTTTGTGGTCTACGCATGACCATAAAATGCGCCGCTGTCACTCAGGCATTAAAGCTGTGTCTGTTCAGTTGATTTTGAACTTTCTCCTCGACTTTTTACTATTAAATCTATTAGATGCGGTGTGTGAGTAAATTACCTCATCCAGATCTATTTTAATAAAAACATGCTTGTGATGGTCGGAGAGGGGTGCTTATTTGGAACAATTAAACTTTTTTTCTTTTCTTTTTTTTTTTCTTTTGAAAATAACGGTGTATAAAATTACATCTGTAATTTACTGATTAGGAAATAAAATCATGAACATGTCTGTTCATTAAAAATGAAAGTACTTTAATGTTTTAATCACAAAAATATATGTTTGGTAGTTTTTAACCACTAGCCTATTTCACTGTGTATATGCAAGTAGTTTCATAGGCTACTGAAAGTTGGCATTGTAGTATGTAACAGTAACATAATGGTACATTTACTCAGCCAGGAAGATGGAGAGGAGGACAATGAAGAGCAGGTGAAAGAGAAAAACAAAGCAGGTCAAGAGAACAGGTAGGAATAGACCACACATGATTTTTTGACTAAATGTATATTTCAGACTTAAGGCATAAATATTGTGAAATATCTGGTCCATTTACTCAGTCATGAAGATGAAGAGCACAGAGAGAAAACAAATGAGTCAAGAGCAGGAGAAGAGAACAGGTAGGAACTGTCACACAAGATATTTTGACTTAGGTTTGGTTTGGTCATGATATACTTTTTATATGTTCTCTGAGGTAGGCTACACTTAAATTGCAAGTACAGTTTTTGTGCACCAGAAACTCATAATATTGTAAAATAATATCATTCTTCACCCTGTCTCTGACTGAAAAAGGTTTGTTTATGAATGAGAGAGCCAGTGAGTGTGGCCAAGGGTGAAAAGCAGGCATCTGTCTTTCTAAAGACATGTAAATGTATTTTTGGCTCTTGTCATTACACAATTACCTAAAATTGGATTCCTCATGTCATGACCACGTTAAACAATATTAAGAAACATTACATTGATGGGATTGTTTTTTTAAAAATTATTATTATTTTTTTTTTTAAATAAATATCTGGTCCATTTACTCAGCCATGAAGATGGGGAGGACAGCAGAGAAATGTTAGAAAATGAGTTCAGAGCAGGTGAAGAGAACAGGTAGGAATGGACCATAGGATTTTATGACTTATCAATGACAAATGACAATATCAAGAATCATTGCAGATTAAGGTATTGCAGAGGTATACATTTTGTGAAACATTGGTTTTGTTTTCTCAGTCGTGAAGATGAAGAGCATAGAGAGAAAGTAAATGTCTCGAGAGCAGGTCAAGAGAACAGGTAGGACTGGCCACGCAGGATATTATGAATTACAGAACATTACAGATTAGGGTTGTAGACTTAGTTATTGGTTTGTCTTGTAAAAATCTAGTGCATGGAAAGATGGAGAGCCACACCCTCAAAATGACATCAGAGGAGAGGAGATAGATATAACAGGAGAATGCAGAGATGCAACAGAGGAGGTAACAGAGGAAAGACCTTACTCAGAGGACCCATCAGACTGGCCTGCACCCCATCAAATTATTGACACTTTTAGGCAAAAATTGACTGAGAAAGGGCCTTTGAAATGTCCTGATGGGCCATATCCTAGATCGGAGAAGAGTAACAGGCGCTTTTCTAAGGCTTATTGTTATCGCTTATTATCAAATGGGGAGAGAGTTGAGCGAGACTGGTTGTTGTATTCCAAGAAATCAAATAAAGTATATTGCTTTGCATGTAAATTATTTGGTGGAGTCAAAGCATGTGACAAACGGCTTGTGTTGGGATACAATAACTGGCAATGTCTATCAAAAACCCTACAGCATCATGAAACAAGTAACCATCATATAGATGCTTACCTTTCATGGAAAGAATTGGCAACTCGTTTGCAGTTAGGAAGAACAATTGATAGTGAATTACAAAAGGTGATTGCAGCAGAAAAGTCCCGCTGGAAAAATGTATTGACAAGAGTGATTGACTGCATTCTTTTTTTAGCTGAAAGAAACTTGCCCCTGAGAGGGAAGAAAGAACAATTAGGGAACGCTAAAAATGGCAATTTCCTTGGCTTAATTGAGCTGCTTGCACGTTATGATGTTACAATGGCAGAGCATCTAAGAGAAACATCTTCCAAAAAAGTAACATCTTACCTGTCGTGGTGTACTCAAAATGAGTTTTTGCAGTCTATATCTGCATGCATTGTCAGCAAAATCTGTACACGCATTAAAGCAGCAAAATATTTTGCTGTTGAATTTGACTGCACTCCTGACATTTCGAAACAGGAGCAGGCCTCTGTTATAATAAGATATGTCCACACAGATGAAGGTAAAAAAGCAAGTGTGCAGGAATCATTTGTTGGTTTCACTGCTGTGAAGGACACAACTGGTCAGGGCCTAGCAGAGAAACTGATTGAAGTGATTGAGAAGAATTTAGGATTGGAGTTAAGGAATTGTCGAGGACAGAGTTATGACAATGGATCCAATATGAGCGGGATTAAGAAAGGGGTCCAAGCTTTGATTCTAGACAAAAACCCAGAGGCATTATTCATTCCTTGTTGTAGCCACAGCCTTAATCTGCTTTTGTGTGATGCAGCATCCTCTAACAGAGAATGTTTAACTTTCTTTGGCACTCTTCAAAGATTGTATACAATCTTCTCTTCATCAGTCAAGAGATGGGATATTCTAAAAGAATTTCTGGAAATTACACTGAAGCCACTGAGTGACACCAGGTGGGAGGCAAAACTGGATTCTGTTAAAGCCTTGCGCTTTCAACTTGGGGGAGCTCTTGATGCCTTGGAAAAGCTTGAAAAAGTTTCTAAAGATGGTAAAATTGCATCAGAGGCTAAATCACTCTCTGAAGAAATTGTGTGCATGGAATTTCTTGTGTGTTTGTCAATTTGGTATGACATTTTGGCTGAGATCACACATGTAAGCAAGGCACTACAAGCAGCAGATGTTTCTTTGGACACAGCCATTATGCTGGTCAATTCTCTGAAAGAGTTCTTGGTTCAGTACAGAGAGGAGGGATTTCAAAAATCCATGTCCATAGCACGCAGAATGGCAACTGAATTGAATGCAAGCACAGAGTTCAGGAGAAAACGCCTCCGCAAACAAAAAACATTCCATGATGAAACCAACAGTTACAGTGATGATGAAGACCCTGAGATGCATTTGAGGTGTAGGGTGTTTAATGTAATTGTTGACACAGCTATCCAGGAGCTTGGTGATAGATTTAAAAATATTGGCCATGTCTCTGACAAATTTAGTTTTTTAATCAAGATGGAAACCATGACAAAAGATGAACTGGAGGAATCTGTAACGAGGTATGCACTAACATCAAGTGACATTTCAAGAGACATAATTCAGGAAATCTACCCTGCAAGCCGAATTCTCAAAGGGCACAAAAAAGCCATTGACAAGCTGAGCTTTATTTTGCAGGAAAATCTAGACAAGGTCTTTCCAAATTTGACAGTAGCCTTAAGAGTATTTCTAACAATGCCACTAACAGTTGCCTCTGCTGAAAGATCTTTCAGCAAACTGAAACTTATTAAATCATACCTTCGTTCAACTATGAACAATGATCGCTTGACCCACCTGGCAATCATCTCCATTGAAAACAACCTAGCAAGATCAACTTCATTTGATGAAATACTTGAAAAATGGGCAAGTACAAAAGCAAGGCATGTCAAAGTGCTGTAATTGGGGAGGATGAAGAGAGAAAAGGTGGGGGTGGGGGGGAGTAGTGCAATTAGATGTGATATAAATGTATGGTTTCTATTGTAATCAACTGTTTTTAAAATATACTTTATGTACTTTTACATTTATTTTACTTTTATTAGTTAAATTGTTTTCTGAATTGTATATTTGTTACACTTTGAAGCAGTTTGAAAAGTGTTTAGACAAAAAAAAAAAAAAGTATGCTTATAGTTATAGATGGAAATATTTTGGCACCATCACATGCCTATTTTTTAAATATAGTTGGATTGACTCCAGAGGCCATATAACTTGTCTATGAATTTCTTTCAATTGTATTTATATTATGTGTGTGTGTACTTGGTAACAGTTGCAAAGACATGTTTTTGACCCCCATGAGGAAAAGCTCATAGTTTATTTATTTTTTTGTTGTCCACAAATGTAGTCCATCATCCTAGTAAAAACAACAGTCACAAAGATCACATAATTTTTTCACAGCATTAAGAATGCTTTGATGAGTTCTGTTCAATAAAGGCATAAAAGATAGTTATTGTCTGTGTTGTTAGTGTGTCACATATACTTTTTTGGTTGGTGGGGTGGGTGGAGGGTGGAGGGGGGGAGGGGGGGAGGGGGGGGGGCGCCAACCATGATCTTGCATACCCCTCAGCAAATGTACAGTTGCGCCCCTGGCTACGGCACTTTTGTTTTTCTCATTTTTGGTAAAGTCCTTGAATTGAGCAATTTCATCAGGGAAAACGTCTTGCAAATCTGTGTGGTATTTCTTCTGAAGACACATAGCATTAGAATGTAGTTCTTCAGAGGTGATTGTATGCATGTTGCTCAGAAATCCAAAACTTTGCTCAAGATCTTTGTATGATTTGTAGCGCCGATCAAGCTCAGCCACAAGTTTGTCAATTATGACATTAAACACACAACTTGAAACTTCTGTCTTCCTGACATTGTACTCAGTGAATCTGCCACAGATGACTCATCTGGTTGCTTTTTACGTCGTCTCTCCCTTTGTATGTCACTTTTGTATGTCTGAGATACACATGACTAGGGGTGTGATGGTTAATATATAACCGTGAGACCGACGGATATAGTTGAACACCGTCATTAGAACTCTATAACCGCCAAAACCGTGTTATTAAAATATTTTTTAAAAACATTTTTTATCATAGAGAATTTTTAAATACTAATTAAAAACAATTGTTAACAGTCTGTGTTATTAATGGTCTACGTCGTTTCCGACATAGCGGGGGCTTTAACATTTCAAAGTGGCGATGCACAGAAAATCACACAAAGATATAGAAGAAAATGTATAAAAACATTTTGGATCAATAAAACTAAGAAATAACATAAATAACTCAATAAAGGTGTAACCTGTCAACATGGCTTGGTAATAGTGAATATAGGGGTGGGCGATTAGCTAAATGTTATATCGTTATACGAGTCATTTTATCTATCTATGATATACTTCACAGTCAAGTTATATTATTTATAATATGCCTATATATATATATATATATATATATATATATATATATATATATATATATTCAATGTAAATTGTGAAATTACAATTTCAAGGGAATAATCGGCAATTATGATTTTTGTCATAATCGTGCAGCCCTAACCCAAAGCCAGCTGTTGACTTGCGGATGCAAACAGCAAATCGCAGGCTTGACCAGGGAGAAAGAAGCAGGTCTACATTATCCATTTGCCATGTTTGAGAGAAAAGCAGATAATGAGGATGAAAGTGATGACGGCAGCTTTTAGGATAAGTGTGCTGCGTAAAATGTGAGTACGAAGCAGCATCTCCATGTGCTCCCTTGAAAACCAGCCCAAAAATGTCATGTGCACCCCTGTCTATATTCTCTATTTCTGTAGAGCTGGACATTGTAATAAGGATCAAATGACTGAATTCAGCTCTGAGAATGAAACCAACCTGTTTGTGTCACGATCCACACATTGGAAACAGGGGAAAGATCCAATTTGCAGTTTGTTTATTAGGGAAAATCCGTACTCACAACTAGTCCAAGCAAGGGTCAAAATCCAAATAAGGCAATCCAAAAACACAAAACAATAAACAGGCAAGAACAGAACTCGAAGTGGTGTGATACAAACAAGGACTCCGTGACACATACTGAAACAGACAGGGTTATATACACAGGGAAATGACAATGCTAATGGGGAACAGGCTGAGTGCAATGAACAGTGATAAGGGGCAGCTGAGTGCAATGAAAAGACAAGGATCATGGGGGGTGTAGTTCAAGAGTGTAATGGACACCGTGGGGGAAGGAGGACATCTAGTGGTGACCCAAGGAACATAAACCAGACACTGTGACATAACCCCCCCTCTACGGAGCGGCTACCAGACGCTCCAAGACCCACAAACACAACCAAAACCAGAGTCAAGGAGGGAGGTGGAACGGTGGAGGATCAGGGGGTGGGATGGGGGGCCAGGTCCATGGAGGGGAACAGGAACAGGGGGTGATGGCTTAGCCGGTGGCCAGGGCGAAGCAGACAGTTCATCGGCCGGCCAGGGTGAAGCAGACGACAGTCCATCGGGTGGCCTGGGCGGAGCAGGCTGTGCAGACGTCCAGGGCAGAAACATCAGTCCATCAGGCGGCCAGGGCAGAGCAGACAGTCCCTCGGGTGGCCAGGACAGAGGAGACTTTCCCTCGGACGGCCAGGGCGGAGACTTTCCCTCGGGCGGCCAGGGCGGAGACTTTCCCTCGGGCGGCCAGGGCGGAGACTTTCCCTCGGGCGGCCAGGGCGGAGACTTTCCCTCGGGCGGCCAGGGCGGAGACTTTCCCTCGGGCGGCCAGGGCGGAGACTTTCCCTCGGGCGGCCAGGGCGGAGACTTTCCCTCGGGCGGCCAGGGCGGAGACGACCACTCGGGCGGCCATGGCGGAGCAGGAGACAGTCCATCGGGTGGCCAGGGCGAACCAGAAGACAGTCCATCGGGCGGCCACGGCGGAGACGACCCCTCGGGCAGCCACGGCGGAGCAGAAAACAGTCCATCGGGCGGCCACGGCGGAGACGACCCCTCGGGCGGCCACGGCGGAGACGACCCCTCGGGCGGCCATGGCTCAGGTACTGGAACAGACACCACCGGCTCAGGAACTGGAACTGGCACCAACGGCTCAGGCACTGGAACTGGCACCAATGGCTCAGGCACTGGAACTGGCACCAACGGCTCAGGCACTGGAACTGGCACCACCGATTCAGGCACTGGAACTGGCACCACCGGAACTGGCACTGGAACTGGCACCACCGGAACTGGCACTGGAACTGGCACCACCGACTCCGGCACTGGAACTGGCACCACCGACTCCGGCACTGGAACTGGCACCACCGACTCCGGCACTGGAACTGGCACCACCGACTCCGGCACTGGAACTGGCACCACCGGCTCCGGCACTGGAACTGGCACCACCGGCTCCGGCACTGGAACTGGCACCACCGGCTCCGGCTCAGGAACAGACACCGGCTCCGGCTCAGGAACAGACACCGGCTCCGGCTCAGGAACAGACACCGGCTCCGGCTCAGGAACAGACACCGGCTCCGGCTCAGGAACAGACACCGGCTCCGGCTCAGGAACAGACACCGGCTCCGGCTCAGGAACAGACACCGGCTCCGGCTCAGGAACAGACACCGGCTCCGGCTCAGGAACAGACACCGGCTCCGGCTCAGGAACAGACACCGGCTCCGGCTCAGGAACAGACACCGGCTCCGGCTCAGGAACAGACACCGGCTCCGGCTCAGGAACAGACACCGGCTCCGGCTCAGGAACAGATACCACCGGCTCGGCAGCGGCCATCTTGTCCGAAGACACAGGCTCGGCAGACATGACTTGAACAGGCTCGGAGGCGGCCATCTTGTCCGAAGACACAGGCTCGACAGACGTGACGTGAACAGGCTCGGCGGTGGCCATCTTGTCCGAAGACACAGGCTCGGCGGCGGCCATCTTGTCCGAAGACACAGGCTCGGCGGCGGCCATCTTGTCCGAAGACACAGGCTCGGCGGCGGCCATCTTGTCCGAAGACACAGGCTTGACAGACGTGACGTGAACAGGCTTGGCGGTGGCCAACTTGTCCGAAGACACAGGCTCGGCGACGGCCATCTTGTCCGAAGACACAGGCTCGACAGACGTGACGTGAGCAATCTCTAGATCGGCAGATGTGACGTGAACAGTCTCTGGATCGGCAGACGTGACGTGAACGGTCTCTGGATCGGCAGACGTGACGTGAACGGTCTTTGGATCGGTAGACGTGACGTGAACACTCCTGGGAATTTCTAGGATATTGAATAGCGTAGAAAAATAATCCAATAATGTTTCGGTGGCCATCTTCTCAGGGGACACCAGCTCTGCGGCAGCCATCTTGTCCGGAGACCCAGGATCGGCAGAAGTGACGTGAACCTTCTCTGGATCGGCAGACGTGTGCCTCCTCCCCCTTCTCCGTCCACGATGGCGAGATGGCGGCTCCGATCCCTCCCTCATGAGTCCAGGGTCGAAGGGGGGCAGGGGAGGAAAGTGATGTTGGACTTCCTCTCGATGACCAACTCCTCTGCAACCTCCCCGGGTCCCACGAAAAATGGCTAAACGGGTTCCCTCAAACCTATCTTTCCTCTCCCGCTCGGTGGCTGGGGAGGAGAAGTGGGCAAACATACCGCTGGATCTCTTTGTGTGACGGAGTCCTTCTGTCACGATCCACACATTGGAAACAGGGGAAAGATCCAATTTGCAGTTTGTTTATTAGGGAAAATCCGTACTCACAACTAGTCCAAGCAAGGGTCAAAATCCAAATAAGGCAATCCAAAAACACAAAACAATAAACAGGCAAGAACAGAACTCGAAGTGGTGTGATACAAACAAGGACTCCGTGACACATACTGAAACAGACAGGGTTATATACACAGGGAAATGACAATGCTAATGGGGAACAGGCTGAGTGCAATGAACAGTGATAAGGGGCAGCTGAGTGCAATGAAAAGACAAGGATCATGGGGGATGTAGTTCAAGAGTGTAATGGACACCGTGGGGGAAGGAGGACATCTAGTGGTGACCCAAGGAACATAAACCAGACACTGTGACAGTTTGTTCCTCAGTTTCTTCTTGTTTCACTGTCAATGTTTCTTCAATCCTCACGTCTTCACTCTCCTCTTTAATAAATGCCATCTTTATTACAGTGTGTCACGAGGATCTCAGTCGCTTCACCTGAGGGGTATTCCAGAAAGCTTGGTTAACTTACCATTTGGTAAATCATAACCTCTGGGTTGATTTACCCCAAACCCGCATACCATGAGTATGTCGGTTCCAAAACACCTGAGAAGAGTTAGTTTAATCAACCTTCTACTGGTTACCCAGAGTTAATGCGCGTGCGTAAAGGCGTTTTCAATGGATCGCCGATTTCACGAGTCAAAATGGAAAATGACAAAGAAAAAAAGAGAGCGGCATACTTTACTGAGGCGGAGTTGGAGGTTTTAATGCACGCATACGAAGAATTCAAAACAATAATAATGAAAAAAAGCAATACGGCTGCATGGGCTAAAGAAAGAGAGTTGGCTTGGCAAAAAATAATGGACAGAGTAAATGCGTGAGTATTAAATTGCAAATTTGATATTGCCTCCCCTTTTATTATAGTGCACAATAATTAAACACCCCTTCCGCATCCTTTTGACTGTTAAATCACTACGAAAGCATTTACTTTTCCTGCCATTCATTTCTTTAGATTAAAATACCAGTGTATATTGACTAGGAATATATGGTTTCTTATTTAATAAGGTGTAATCCTTCTGGAGCCAGAAGAACTTTGAGCCAAGTCAAAATGAATCACAAAAACATTCTGCAAAAAGGTAATATTTGATTACACAATTACTGAACTATTTATTAAACACGATTTAGTATATTCTTTCTGTCATGTAGCTAATAGAAAGAAGGCTGAAGCCCGTCTAACTGGCGGGGGCCCACCACCACCTCCCCTCACCCCATCTGAGGAGCTGGCTCTGTCCCTTAATAAAGGGCGACCAGTGGTTGCTGACATTCCAGGGGGCACTTCATCACACACACACCATGCACTACAAGTAACATGGTGAAATGTAAGTTTGCCACTGTGATTTGTTCTCATTATGACTTAATAAATTACTCTCTGTCACTTATAAAGGCTTTTTGAACATGCTTAACGTTTTTATGCAGGCTTACTTTATTTAACTACATATGATGTATAGGCTACTGTGGTCTATATTGCTTTGATATTTTTTTCCTGCATTATTGGTTTCTCTTTGATAATATTGAGAATTGTATGGGTTGTATTTTCTTATAGATACTGACAGAGGGATTGTATTATTGGACCCTACAGAAAGAACACAGTCTGTCACAGCTGTAAGTGTTTTGTTGTCAGGTACCTTTAGTTGCTTTTAGATATTTTTTTTTATGTTTATTTTTGCCAGATAATGTATACTTGCATATTTCCACTGAAGGATGAAGATGGCGATGAAGAGACCACATCTGCTGTGACAGAAGTGGACAATGCTGGTAGATCCACTGAGGTCTGATGCACACCATTATAATGCATGCCCCCTTTTTACATTAGAGTAACAAACTGTCATTGTCCTTTCACAGTACATACCTGGGGATTTGCCCACAGATGAAGGTCCTTCAACCTCAAGGCACAATCTAACCGGAGTAAGAATTTGAGTGCAGTTGTCCATATTTTACTTTTATTGTCTGACAGAATCTCATTTATTTAACTTTTTTTGCCTTCCTAGTTGCCAGCAAAGGAGCTGTATAAGGTCCATCTTCAAAAACAAATAAGAAAAAGTGACATGGAGATGGACCTTATACAGCTTCAAATTAAATGAAGTTTTATGTAACAAAGTTCGGGAGGAGCATGTTCAGGTAATCATCCAATCAGTACAAGAAGAAGCCAGTATAAATAAAGCCTTCCCTTACCTCCTGTCTCATGACAAATTTCTCAGCATCGGACTCCGCCTTCGTGCCGTCATGTCCGAGTTAGATGATTTATATGTCACCTTACAATCTTCTCACCCTTCTGTTTCAGCTCCAAACTCATCGGCTCGGACGAGCAAGGCCCGCCGGGCCCCGATCGCTTGTCCCGCAGCGTCTACACCTTCCTCACCCGCAGCGCCGGGCCCCGCCCCCGCGCCACGTCGTCGCAGACCTTCCGCTAGCCTGGGCCGCGCCCCGGATCCAGTCGCGGAAGGGCGCCAAACCTTTCCGGGTCAACTCCTCTCCTCTGCCCCTCCCACCGTGGTACCTCATGCTCCAGATCTCTGCAATTCTACTTTCACACAAGATCCCCAAATGTTTTTCTTCCCTTCTACTTCTTTCAGTTTTCCTCCTTCCCAAGCGCCAGGTGCTCACCCTAACATGAGGATGCCTCCGTTAGCTGGTCAATCGCCGGCGCATTTCCTTCCCCTTCCCCTTCCACACTACGCTCTTACTATTCCTCCTCCTTCTATCCCGGGGGCCGATCTCTGCGCGAGGATACCTCCGCAATCGGCCACAGCCCCGACTTTTCCTCCCTTTAACCCACTCCAAGTGCGCTCTCCTTTCTCTCTCTTCTCAGCCACTCCTCAGCCAGCCCCTCCGAATGCAGTTGCCGCAGAACCTCCTCCAGTGACGAACAACATCAGAGCCCAAATCCTCACAGGTGCAGACGTAGATTTGGGTTCTCTCCTGTCCCTGTTTCCCCCAGTCGAGTCCAATCGCCAAGTGGACTGTGGCGATATCTCAGTCACTCTAAAAAATAATTCACGGGTTACATCACGCACATTATCACTGGCCGAATTCTGTATCGCTTTCAGCCGCTATACAGAAATTATATGCTCGACTTTCCCCCATAGACGGCGCAAGCTAAATGATTATCTTGCCATCATAGCGGAGCTCCCGTTGTCTTATGGGGGTAGTCATTTCTATACTTACCATAAATTGTTTTCCGCAAAATGCGCCGTCTGCGTTTCCCAGTGGAATCAGTGTCCCTATTGGGGAGCGTTGGACACTGATCTCCATAACCGAGTCTTCCTCGGGTGTAGAAACATCTCCTGCGCAATCTGCAGATCCACAAGCCATGTCACCACGGCATGCCCTCAAATCAATCCATCGATCCCTCCCTGCCCAGAGCAGAATGCCATAAAATCCACAAGTTACGTTCCGCGACCCGCAAGAGAAGATTGTTCGATCAGAGCACCATACACGGCACCCGACAGACAAGTTTGCAGAAACTTCAATGAAGGGAGATGCCCAAGACAACGTTGTCGTTTTCTCCACGTCTGTGATTACTGTGGCGGCGCACACGCCCGCGTGGTTTGCCCAGTCAAAAAATCTGTAAATAAAAATGCAAAAAACTATCTCTCGACTCCTGTGAATGTTTTCCGCCTGGCCGAGGAATTATCACACCACCCAGATGTCAACTTCACAAATTATTTGCTGACAGGTCTCAACCAAGTCTTTAAACCCGGCGTAGAAAGTCATCCCACACAAAACATTATCTGCGCTAATCTTCAGTCCTCCTTAGCGGAGCCTGAAGTAGTAGATAAACTAATTAAAAAAGAAATTGAATCTGGGTTTATGATAGGCCCTTTCGAGGCTCCCCCGTTCGACAAATTTCGCATCAGCCCTATAGGCGTGGCTACCAGGAAATTCTCGGGGAAAAAGCGGTTGATAATAGACCTTTCAGCCCCCCATAATTCTCCATATCCTAGCATCAATAGTCTCATCCCTCTCGAAGAATATTCTCTCAACTACCATGACATCGAACAAGCCATAACCATGATTAAAATAGCTGGACGAGGCGCATGGCTTGCAAAAGTAGATATCTCCTCTGCTTTCAAAGTAATGCCAATCCACCCTGATTCGTGGCACTTGTTCGGTGTAAACTGGCGGAACAAGTATTATTTCGCCGTGCGCTTAACTTTCGGCTGCAAAAGCAGCCCGAAAATCTTTGACACTCTCTCTGAAGCTATATGTTGGATCCTTTCCAATAATTACGCAATTCCTCATCTTCTCCATCTGCTCGACGATTTCCTAATAATTTCACCATACAACGCCATCCCCGAGGCTCACCTCGTCACAGTGCAAAAAGTTTTCGCCGAACTAGGGATTCCGTTAGCCCAGGAGAAAACATCGGGTCCAACTACGTCCATCGAGTTCCTAGGCATCAATTTGGCCTCACTGCCTAAGGAAAAAATTGATCGTATCATCTTAATCGCATCCAATTTTACAGACAGCTCAGATTGTTCAAAACGCGAACTTCTCTCGCTGCTGGGCCACCTAAATTATGCTATACGCATTATTCCTCAGGGCCGCCCCTTTATCGTGCATCTTCTCGCCCTCACTTCATCCGTTCACGCGCTGGAAGATCGGATCATCCTTTCTGACGAGTCCAAAAACGAGTTAAAATTATAGATGAATTTTCTTAACCAGTGGAACGGCTTAACTTTTTTTTACGACGACTTTATCTCTCTTCCCCTCGACATCAAATTGTTTACAGACGCAGCTCCCTCGACCGGCTTCGGCGGCTATTACCAAGGACGCTGGTTCGCGTCTCCCTGGCCCCCTCAGCTCCTAGACACACCCCAGTCCTCAGCCTCCTCGGCCCTTTTCGAGCTCTACCCGATCGTTGTCGCAGCTTCCCTATGCGGGAAAGAGTGGTCATCAAAAAGCATCCAAATCCATTGCGACAACGAAGCAACCGTTCATTGCATTAACAAAGGTTGTTCTCGCCCACCTGCGTTAATGCCACTCCTCAGACACCTTATCTGGATCTCCGCATGTGACCAGTTCTTAATAACTGCAAAACACGTTCCAGGGGCTCAAAACCAAATCGCTGACTCTCTCTCCCGTTTCTCTTTTCAAAAATTCAGGATGCTGGCACCAGAAGCAGATCCCACTCCAACCCCAGTACCTCCTTATTCTCAGCTGATCTTCCCATAAACCATCCGCTAAAATCCCTCCTGGACACGTCCATTGATTCCATCCTCCAAGCAGTTTCTCCCAGAACCCTGCAAACATATTACACCGCGTGGAAATCGTTCAAGTCATTCCACCTCTCTCACAACCTGCCGTTTCCCGAATTCTCTCTTCTAACCGTTACTTCGTTCATATCGCACCTTAATTCAGTTAAAGGTCTCCAAGCTGGATCCATAAAAAGCTATCTAAGCGGCATTCAATTCTTCCATAAATTAATCCACGGTAAACCTGCACCTGCAATTAATAACTCCCAAACGTCCCTTCTAATTAAGGGAATCCAAAGAACCCGCCCCACTCGCCCAGACACCAGACAACCAATCACAGTCGATATACTCACCAGATGCATTTCATCACTCCGTCTTGGATACCACTCCACCAACACCGCCTATACATTAGACGCTATGTTCATGCTAGCATTCTTCGGTTTCCTCCGCTGCTCCGAATTGACCATCACTTCCTTATTCGACCCAAACATTCATCCCACAATTTCAGATCTACAGATCGTAGATCATGAAACCATATCATTTTTCATCAAACAAAGTAAAACTGACAGAGCTAAAAAAGGTCACTTCGTTTATATTTTTAATTTACAAACTCCCATCCAACCGTACCATGCTCTTTTTAACTACCTGCAGTACAAACGTTCCACGTCCAAATCCCCACTCGACCCACTTTTCACTAACGACTCCAATCATCCAGCTACGAGATTTTGGTTCCAAAAGCACCTTAAAGCAGTCCTCATCAAATCCGGCGTCACAGCAGATAATTTCTCTAGCCATTCCGTATCGGAGCAGCTACCACAGCCGCACAAAAAGGTCTCTCCCATCAACAAATTCAAACCCTCGGTCGCTGGTCATCTGAAGCTTTCAACACTTACATTAGATCCAGCCGCTTCCACATCAGAAACGCTCACCAAGCCCTAACTAATTAGATCAGTCATTTTCATCACCTGCAACATCACATCCTTCGTCACCTTCCGCACCGATATCAGTTCAAACCCACTTTCCGAATCTATTTTGCTCGCCGTATTTACACTCGCTTCAATAATTAACATTTTTACAATCAATTGCAGGCTCCCCCGTTCGCACGCAGTGACGGCTCCCCGCTCGTGGGCCGGGCTCAGTCCCCCTTCCGAAGCGCCGGTCGAGCCCTCCCGTTCGAATTGCAGTGAGAGCCTGCCTGTCTTAGTCGTCGCAGGACGGCCGCGCTCGTGTCGCTAGGTGGGCTCCCCATTCGTTGGGCCGCGAGGGGTCTATTCCCGTGCCCCAGCCCCGTCGAAGCGCCGGTCGAACCCTCCCGACCGAGTCCAGCGGGCGCCCTCCGTTCAACCTGGCGAGGCTTACCTGTCCGATGCCGTGAGCATATAAGTTCCCGTCGGATGCTGCGAGAGCCCTCCTGGGTGAACGGTTAAACTCGATCACAAATTCACGCTCGCATAATTCTTGCGTCATCGAGCTGTCAGTTCAACTGCAGAACGGGCTCATCCGTCCGATGCCGTGAGCATCCAAGTTCCCGTCGGACGTCGCGAGAGCCTTCCCAGTCGAATAGGCAAGCTCGTTCCTTGGTAAATACATACCCTTCACATTTTGGGGAGATTAATTCTACGCTCGCTGTCCTGCGTTTATCTGGCTTTTTTGGGGGGAGTACTCTGGGGTCGGGCTGAATTCCGAGCTCGGAGCCCTCCCCCCGGACAGCAAGCCAAATACGCATTATAATATTACATCAGATTTCATTAACATGTGAACTCGTGAAATGAAGTTTTATGTAACAAAGTTCGGGAGGAGCATGTTCAGGTAATCATCCAATCAGCACAAGAAGAAGCCAGTATAAATAAAGCCTTCCCTTACCTCCTGTCTCATGACAAATTTCTCAGCATCCCGCCACCACCCCATCACCTCACATTCAGATGGGTCTGCTCATAGATACCTATGATCTATACATTCATAGGGGGGAGTACTCTGGGGTCGGCCGAATTCCGAGCTCGGAGCCCTCCCCCCGGACAGCAAGCCAAATACGCATTATAATATTACATCAGATTTCATTAACATGTGAACTCGTGAAAAAAGCAAAACTTGAAATTGAATTACTGGAGCATCGCCTTAAGGTGAGAACTTCTGATTAATCTGTTGCATGTTAAAAGTGTTGTGTATATAAAGCATTGTATTAAAAAAACATTAAAAAAAAACATTTTATTTCATTTTTACTTTCATTGTTTTGCAGGAAATCAAGAAATGAACTGCAGAGCAGACCAGTGCAAACATTTTAATAAAAGTAATTTTGACAAATCCTGTCTCTCAATAGTCTTCCTTCTCTGTTGTGTGCAAAACCCTGTTGGGGTTCCTCTGGGCCATCTTCCTCAATCCAAGGAGGGTGGCTCTCTCCTCTTATAGTTGCAATGTTGTGAAGCACAACACAAGCCACTATGATGTCGCATGCCCTCTCTGGACTGACCCGGAGCCTCACGCAGACACTGAAACCTAGACTTCAGGATCCCTATGGTCATCTCCACCTTGGCCCGTGTTCGGCTGTGAGCCAGGTTAAAGCGGGTCTGTGGTCCGGGATCAGGTTCAGGGTAGGGTGTCATTAAATAGGGCAGACAAAGGTATCCTCTGTCCCCCAGCAAGTAACCATTGTACTGTCCTGTAATGATTCAAGTGTACAATACAAATATAGTAAAAAAAAATAAAAAAATAATTGTATACAGCAAAACATACCCTCCTGAAATGACTGACATAATGATGACTCGCGGAAAATTCTGGCATCATGCACAGATCCTGGCCATTTTGCCTCCACATTAGTAATGATGTGGGTTGCCTCACATATTACCTATAGTTAGTGGGAAAAAGTAATGAGTTTAATGATTTTAACAAGACAAAAAATTAGGAACACAAAATGAAATTGTTACTAGAGTTGAGCCGGATACTCGGCTGAAACGAGTATCCGGTACGGATAAAGCACTTTTGTCGAGTACGAGTATTATACGAGTAATACGAGTCAATATCTGTGCTCGGATAAAAAAAAAAAAAGAAAGTTATGTTGAGATTAGGGCTGGGCGATATATCGATATAAAGAATATATATATATATATATATATATATATATATATATATATATATATATCTTTTTTTTTTTAAATGCGATATGGAATTAGACCATATCGCATATATCAATATAGTTCAAATTTGCGCTGTGATCCTTGCTCAGAGCCAGCTGACCCGGAGCTCTCTGCACTGCTCCCCGCGCCCCCGCCCATCCTTTTCCACTTTGCGTGCGTGTTTAGAGCATGTTATGTTATAACATGAAATAAAGTCTTTCACCTCAGAAAAACGGACTTTCTTGTCCTGTCAGCCGTTATACTGTAGTCGTAGTAGCGCACACTCAATTGCACGCGCAAATGCGGCGGCGCGCGCTGTGTATCGCCTCACTGTATAAAGGGCAAAATAAACTACGAGCATGCAACGTATGGAGGTAGATTTGTGTCTTTATTATTCAATCAAAAAAAAGGTTGCTTCAATCAAAAAATATATTTTCAATCAAAAAAAACCGTTTCAATCAAAGAAAAAAAGTGTTTGAATGCAAAAATATATTTGAGACTCAAAAAAATGCATTTGAACACTATTTTTTTTTGCTTGAAAATGTTTTTTTTGATAGAAGTGAAGGTTTTTTTGTTTGAAGCAACTTTTTTGATTGAAGTATTGATGTTTTGTGTTTGGGCCATATTATGGGTAGGACATTTGTGTCTTTATAATTCAATCAAAAAAGAAGTTGCTTCAAACAAACAAAACATATTTTCAATAAAAAAATCACTTCAATCAAAAAATAAACCTTTTCAATCATAGAAAAAATGTTTTTGAATGCAAAAAAATATTTGAGACTCAAAAAATTGCACTTGAACACTTTTTTTTTTGATTGAAAATGTTTTCTTTGATTGAAGTAATCTTTTTTGTGTTTGGACCATGTTATGGGTAGGACATTTGTGTCTTAATTATTCAATCCCAAAAAAGTTGCTTCAATCAAAAAAAAAACTGTTTAAATGCAAAAAAAAAAAAAATCATTTGAAGTGTTTTTTTTTATTGAACTTTCTTTTTTTTTGAATGAAGTGAAAAAAGTTTTGAAGTCGTTTTTTTTAAAAATCATTTTGACACAAACGTACCGCAGTGGGGGCGGGTGCTTCCCCATTGGTCAGACATGTTTGAGTGACAAGTGTCTACACCAACGACGTCTTTCTGACAAGCAAGTCATGGTCGCCACTCGCCAGCGAGCCAGGAAGCAGTGGTGGAGTTGTTGGTAAGTAGATAAAACCGTATTAAAATGATTGGTGTCACGTTATTAGCCTACTCTGTTTGATATTTCGATTAAACATACAGCTTGCTAACTTAGCTCACGTTGACTAATTTGTGTGATGGTGTTAGATATCTGACGCCTCATATTGTCAGGCAGGCTAGCAGGGTGCGCTAACGGCTAATTGAATTGTTTATTTCACTTAAGTAACGTTACAGAGGCTTGCTATGTGCTTGTGCTATATTGTGTTATAATACGTAACGTCATTAGTGGTCAAACAACAGTCCACAGGCCAACTGTTGCCCACAGCGCTGCCTGTTTAGCAGCAACAGGTCATGCAGAGCCTGAGTCTATCTTCTCACACAGCCCACAGGATTACAGCTATTTGACCGTCCCGCTCTCTCTCTCGCTCACGGGTAGTGGTCTCCCCACCATCACAGTCAAATGCTCGCAGACACAGAGGCAGATGCTGTTATTTTGAGAGCGGGGCTTACATATGCCGTCCCGTACGGAAAATAATGTTGCATACCACCGGTAACATGAATATATATTCCGTTGCTCGGTGCGCAAACTAGCTGTGTCAGGCATTATTTATAAGTAGCCTAATGTCCTGCACAACTCCACATGGAAAACTGGCAGTTCAATGAAGTGATGCTTATTGTCTGACATAGTGTACAAGTAGTTACTAGCTTAAAGTATTGTGCCAATAATGATCCTTCTGGTAAATTTGGCATTCAGTTGAGACACAAAAGCTCTTAGTTTAATGAAAATCCTTGGAAAAGAAGACAAGATGGTTTGTTTAATTAGTATTCATTTATTTATATTTCTAATATCATATAGTATTGTCCTGTCAACCCATTACAAGTCTTGCCTTATTCAGTGTTGATTTATTGTTGTAGGACCAGAGTCCTACATTATCAATCAGCATTGCAATAAAATAGAAAAATACAACTTCAGACAACTTTCACTCACACACCTTCTAATAAAACATCTTACATAAACATGTCAATAAATCAACACTGAATAAGGCAAGACTTGTAATGGGTTGACAGGACAATACTATATGATATTAGAAATCTAAATAAATGAATACATCACTTCATTGAACTGCCAGTTTTCCATGTGGAGTTGTGCAGGACATTAGGCTACTTATAAATAATGCCTGACACAGCTAGTTTGCGCACCGAGCAACGGAATATATATTCATGTTACCGGTGGTATGCAACATTATTTTCCGTACGGGACGGCATATGTAAGCCCCGCTCTCAAAATAACAGCATCTGCCTCTGTGTCTGCGAGCATTTGACTGTGATGGTGGGGAGACCACTACCCGTGAGCGAGAGAGAGAGCGGGACGGTCAAATAGCTGTAATCCTGTGGGCTGTGTGAGAAGATAGACTCAGGCTCTGCATGACCTGTTGCTGCTAAACAGGCAGCGCTGTGGGCAACAGTTGGCCTGTGGACTGTTGTTTGACCACTAATGACGTTACGTATTATAACACAATATAGCACTAGCACATAGCAAGCCTCTGTAACGTTACTTAAGTGAAATAAACAATTCAATTAGCCGTTAGCGCACCCTGCTAGCCTGCCTGACAATATGAGGCGTCAGATATCTAACACCATCACACAAATTAGTCAACGTGAGCTAAGTTAGCAAGCTGTATGTTTAATCGAAATATCAAACAGAGTAGGCTAATAACGTGACACCAATCATTTTAATACGGTTTTATCTACTTACCAACAACTCCACCACTGCTTCCTGGCTCGCTGGCGAGTGGCGACCATGACTTGCTTGTCAGAAAGACGTCGTTGGTGTAGACACTTGTCACTCAAGCATGTCTGACCAATGGGGAAGCACCCGCCCCCACTGCGGTACGTTTGTGTCAAAATGATTTAAAAAAAAAACGACTTCAAAACTTTTTTCACTTCATTCAAAAAAAAAGAAAGTTCAATAAAAAAAAAACACTTCAAATGATTTTTTTTTTTTTTGCATTTAAACAGTTTTTTCTTTGATTGAAATTATTTTTTTTTTGATTGAAAATGTTTTTTTTTTGATTGAAGCAACTTTTTTGGGATTGAATAATTAAGACACAAATGTCCTACCCATAACATGGTCCAAACACAAAAAAGATTACTTCAATCAAAGAAAACATTTTCAATCAAAAAAAAAGTGTTCAAGTGCAATTTTTTGAATCTCAAATATTTTTTTGCATTCAAAAACATTTTTTCTATGATTGAAAAGGTTTATTTTTTGATTGAAGTGATTTTTTTATTGAAAATATGTTTTGTTTGTTTGAAGCAACTTCTTTTTTGATTGAATTATAAAGACACAAATGTCCTACCCATAATATGGCCCAAACACAAAACAACAATACTTCAATCAAAAAAGTTGCTTCAAACAAAAAAACCTTCACTTCTATCAAAAAAAACATTTTCAAGCAAAAAAAAATAGTGTTCAAATGCATTTTTTTGAGTCTCAAATATATTTTTGCATTCAAACACTTTTTTTCTTTGATTGAAACGGGTTTTTTTGATTGAAAATATATTTTTTGATTGAAGCAACCTTTTTTTTGATTGAATAATAAAGACACAAATCTACCTCCATAGCAACGCCGTTACGTTGTAAATTACACGAAATAAAAGTAATGCAGGTATAATTCTCATTCTATTCACCAGGAGCAGTTTCCATGTTTCATTAACAGTTCTTGTTAGTATTGTGTATTCACCATGGTAACTGTCGTTTCAATATTAACCCCAAAATGCCACTATTTTTCTTTGTGTTATTTTTTTATATTTTTAAATGACTGTGGTGGCTCATACCAACATTGTATTAACAAAAACTAGTTTGGGACTGCTATTTAATACCTTTAGCATAGGCCTAATGTTTATTAGTACTAGTCTTTACTATTAGTCATATTCTTACAATTTATGTTAAGTAAAGGGGGACAGTACTTGTGTGTGTGTTAACAAATTTTGAAAAAAATAAAACATGAAAAATAAAAAAATATCGGGATAGCCTATATATATATCATATATCGAACTTCAGCCTAAATATATCGGGATATGACTTTTGGTCCATATCACCCTGCCCTAGTTGAGATGAAAACTCTTGTTCATTACATTTTACTTCATAATTGCAACCGCATGTGTTGTATTCATTGTTGCAAAACTTGTTCTGTAGTTCGTTTGTTATCGTGATCAAAACCATTGATCTGAAGCTCAATGCTGATGCTGTCATGTAAATAGTTTTCTAATCAGCAATAAATATAACAATTTCTGATCAACCCATATCAATTGCATGCTTAAAATAACATACCGGTTAAAGCCCCGCTCATTTCAAGACAACCCAACCCACTTCCGGGTTAAATCCCGCCCACTTCCGGGTTAGGCCCCACCCAGTCCGAGTACAGATACAGATACAGATAATTCATATGGTTAACAGATACAGATACAGATAATGCTGTACTCGCTCATCCCTAATTGTTACCTGCACATTGATACTATGAATAGATTTCCTATTAACATAGTCTCCCTCATTTACTGAAGGAGCTTTAATAGGAATGTGTGTGCCATCAATGCACCCAATTACATTTGGAAATCCTGAAATAGAAAGTCATATATGGAAGTTTAAAGTGTGTGTGTGTGTGTGTGTGTGCAGGATGAATACATGTATATATATAAATAGTATGACTACATATTTAATATGCGTCATAGATTTTACTACAAAGGACAAACCTGTCACTCTGTGGAATTCCTCTTTAATAACACGCAGAGGTTTATGGCCAGGGAACTGTACAAACGTGTGTAAGAATCGTTTAAGTGCCAGACATACTGTGCGAACGGCTCTACACACAGTTGCCTTTCCCACATGCTCTGCATCGCCCACATTGTACAAAAAATGCCCTGACGCGAAAAACCGAAGTGATATGCACAGAATGTTCTCTGTTCTAAGCGCAGACCCGCGGTTTGTGACATTTGCAATATGTGGTCTCAAGAGATGTGTTAAATAAATTAACGAATCTTTTGAAAATCGATAACGCTCTTTCAAATAATCATTAGGAAATGAAAATACATCAATTTGCGGTCTTATAAATCTCTCCCGGCGAAAAAAAAACCTTGTATAATTTGTGCCTCCACGTCCACAGGATCATCATCAAAAGGGCACGCCATGCTCAGTAACCTTCTGAACAAACTAACCCTGGAACATAACCTGCTACCGAGCAGGTTATCTTCAGAGAGTAAGTTCCTATGGTTACATACATACCCAGAAAGTTACCTCCGTTTTTGGAACCGAAAGTTGAGGTTATCCACTAACTTACCCTTAAACTTACCCGGGGTATGTCACATAACCTGCTTTCTGGAATACCCCCCAGGAGTTTTTCTGTTTATAATAATAAATAATAATAATTAACAGAAAGAAAAATAAATCCACACTGCAAATTAATAAAAGAACACAAACTATACAGACATCTCATAATTAAGAATTTATTATTTATATTTTGTATTAATACATTAATACAATTAATAGATTACACTTTAATGAAAACATTAGCAGTTGGTTTGTAAAAGTTGTTTATTGTTCTCGTTCATTTACTTCATTCATTTGAGCAGCTCGTGTCGTGACTCAAACGATTCGAATCACTGAATCATTTTTTAAAGTATTTGTTTCAATTGACTCGGAGTGTCGAAAAGCTCTGTTTCTCCATCAATATTTACCACTGACTGAATTCGTGTTTATGATAAACTGATTCACGATAAAGGGGAGCGAAATGAGACACAGTTTACTAGATAATCCTTTTTAAAATGTAAACAATGACAAATGTGATACAAAACAAACATGTTGAGTGTAAGAGTTTATAAAGCAGTTTTCATACATATGAATCGAAATATGTATTTCTATATGTATACATGTATTTTTAATATGAGTCAGTCAGTGTTTTTACCAGTATTAAAAATGTGGACATATAAAGTTCATTTAAATCTAAAAACAGGTTTACAATGTGTAAAAAGAATTTTTCAAGAATCAGTATGAGTAAAAGAAAATATACAATTTTTCAAATATAAATGTAATTCATTCAATAACAACAATTATTGCTAAAAGTTTCCGTCCAATTAAACATGAAATAATTCACACATTTTTAATGAAATCAAAAGTATGTCAGGGGTCATTTGTGTGAGTTAGGCCTTTATCTCATTTCCTGGTTTCGGAACGTTCGAAATCGCCAAGCAGTTCCAATCACTCGCACTTCCGGTGGTTACTTAGTTAAACCTTTAGATGAAAAGTAGGTCAGTAAACTTAAATAAAGTTCGCGGTTCGCGAATCTCTTTGCTAGTTTGTTTTGGTTCCGTGCGCCAAAACAAGGGCTGAGTCCGAATTCGCCTACTTAGGCTCAATCCCAATTCACCCCTTGCCCCTACCCCTTTGGCCCAACCCCTCCGTTTTTTCAGGACCACACTTCAAATGAAGGGGAAAATGTACCTGCATACACCGGCTACAGAGGCAACATGACTGCCAATAATCATTTTCTTTTTGTCACATTCAATCTTGTGTTAGATATTCAAATTTACGGTCATGTTCTTCAAAGAAACGGTTGCAAAAAAATCGTTAAAGTTCCTTAACAATATGACGCGTGTAAAAAGCAAAAGTTTGAAGCGAAGTGGACGCGCCAATGAGGCGAATTCGCGTCCACCGCGCCACACTAAACACCTCATTCGCGCTGCAAGACCTCCAGACGCGCGTAAACGCGTCTTAACATTGAAATCACTCGCGCCAGACGCTCTGTTCATGTTTGATGTGAACGCAGCATTAGGCGTCGAAGATATCGTCATCTCCGTTGTTATCTGCAAACTTCAGAAGAAAAATGCAAAAAAAATAGCTGTAAAGGCCCTTGCACACTGAGTCCGAAATTCACATCTGAAATTTTCGCACGTTAAAAAATAAATACAACCTCACGTTATGTCAATCACACTTGTATACTGCCTCCGAAACTTTCGTCCGTCAAAAAAAAAATCGAATCGGGTTCGATTTTCTGCGTTTTTCGCATCCGTAACAAGGGTTTGAATGGTGTTTTGACAGTTTAGAGCCACAGAATGACGGATACGAAAAAACGCATGCGAAAATTCAGTGTGCAAGGACCTTAACTCACGCAAGACTACAGCTGACGACGGCATCTTGGAAGTTTGTGATAAACATTGGCGCATCTCCTGTGACGTAGGCGCTAGCGACGATGTGTAATGACATGTAGCGGTGTAGTAGTGGTGTCCCATTTCTTAGGGGAATATTTTCACCCCTACGCCTTGCCACTCTGTTTCAAGGGGCAAGGGTAAGGGGTAGGCGAAGGGTTAGGGGTAGGCGAAGGGGTATAAAATAGAATTGGGATTGGGCCTTATACTACGACCTAAAAGTATGTACTTTTTTTTTGTGAGGAAAAAGTACATACTTTTGAGTGTGTAGCAAAAGAGTATGCACGTTCTGGGACATACTTCGATGACGTCATGCAACGTGAACGAGAACGTGATTGCCTAGTTACGCACACTGCGTAACTGTTACTGTTAACAAAACATTTTACATTTCATTCATTCTTATATGTCCAATATAATTGTATTTACTATTCCCATCTTTTTTTTTCCTCATTGCTTTTTCCACAATACATTTGCAATGTGTTCTACCAAATTGAGGAGTGAAGCAGGGCGTCGTCGTAGATCAACCAAACGCAGGTCGTTTGTGAGGCGGCTGGTTCTGGCGTTCATGTGCAATGTGTGTAACGAAAGCTACTTATTTTCTGAGTTAAAATATTTAAAGTTTATAGTATAACTATTGTTTAACGTATTTTATACTTATGGATAATACTCAAAAATACCCCGATGAAAATGAACCATGCTTTTACTATAGTAAAAGTGTAGTAACCATGTTTCTTTGGTTGGACTGATAAAGTTAACATTTGTACTGCCACAGTATTACTACAAATAAGTCAGTGTGGTTAAACTATGGTTAGTGTAGTAAAAGGTGTTTATTTTCATAAGGGTTTATAGTAAGGTATAAATCTAAGACAGAAACATCAAAAGAAATACATAAAAAAAGACACTTGCATGACACTGTACTAGAGCCTTTTTATTTACCCTACAAGATAAACACGGTACTTTTTTGGCACAACATAAACCCATTAATATTACGAGACAATAAAATATAACTTTAATTAGGGTTAAACATTTGAATTCTTACAGGAATCAACTGAGGGCGCATCTCCGCTGCTGCATCCGGTGTGTAAAAAATACAGTCATATTTTAAATTTCGCTGTCTTTCTCCTCTGCTATTGACGCAGCTCGGACTCATCTCTTCAATCGGACTCGATTGTTTACTTGGATTGTTCACCACACCGGCTGCCATGTTTACATCACCACCATCACGACAAAGCTCCATAGACAGTATATAAACGCAAAGCTCCTCCCTCCCGCACGCAATGGGTTGTGGGCAATATTAGCCATTAGAGTGTGCATTGAACTGCACTTCGAATTCTAACCGGAAATAGTAGACCATCCGGGTATCTTTGGGATACTCATTTCAACATACTACGATTTGGGACGTACTAATTCTAGTTTCGCATACTATTTAGGACGGATAGTATGCGAATTGGGACTCAGCCAAGAATAAAACAAGCGGGAGGGGGAAACCGGAAAAGTTACACTCCGGAAATGATGTATAATCTGACTAATCACAGCCCTTGCGGTCTGCGTCGCCTCGACGCGTAGTTACAATTTTTTGGAGGTGCACATCGAACTACAGGGGAGGGATCGGAGAGGGGTTCGCGGCGACGCAGAGGGGTCTGCGATTCGACGCAGAAGCATAAAACAGGCTTTAGTCTTGTTTATACTTTCGCTGGGCTCCGCAGCGCGAGTCTCTGCTGACTGCGCGCGCACCTCCCCAAACGGACGGGGCGTTTATACTCGACGCGCTCGCCATTGTACTATTCTTTGAAACGATAGGGGGCGACTCGAGTAATTGTCCTCTAAACCAGTGGTTCCCAACAGGGGGGTCGCGGCCCACAAGGGGGTCTCGGCGAGCTCTCTGGGGGGTCGCGTCATATTTTGAAAAGTTTTGAGTAATGAGCATTCAAGTCGTCCGTAGTTTTTTCTATGTGAAAAATGTACAAAATGTATATAATGAGCGAGTTCATCATGAATCCATCTTACAAACCGTGTTTTTGTCTTATTCTGAATCACTATGGTACACCTAAAATAAGTGTTTATATATTGACTATTTAACACTGGTTCGGATCGCCGCCGCTGCGGAGTGGTACTTGACCTGCGTGACTCGTCATAGCCAAACACAGAGAAGTAATTCCGGCTCCAAAAGACGCATTATTCAAACGCATGTTTATTAACGATCGCTATAGCGAGAAAAAAAAAAAAAAAAAAGGAATGCATGCTTTAAGGAGAACGATCATATTACATTAGCTAATTTTATCCATTCCCTGGCCTGGCTGACCAAAAATGGGATTTTAACCATGACAGCCTTAAAAACCAAATACATATGGGCCAGACTGACCCTTGAGGATGATAAAGATGTCTTACCCTATTAAAGATCTCTCCACCATTGACCAAATTACTCACGACCAGCAGATCCTCACACTTATTGATAAAGCCTCACAAATAACATGCAAGTATTGGGGTCCCAGACAGCAATAATTTTGTAATAGCCTATATAGGCTATTCATTCTTTTTTTTTTTTTTACCTACACACCAGTGTGAATACTGATATTTTTTTATTGCGATTCAAATAGGGCCAATTTATAGGCTACTCTTAGGCTTACGTTTTTAAATTACAAATGGCCCACTGATGTTTTTGTTATTGTATTTTCAATATTAGGCTATTATTTGCGCATAAACATATCTGGTTATAGTAATAAACATAGCCTACCGTTTGCTTGAAAACAACATATTATGTCATCCTTGCTGCTAGCCAACAAGAGCGATAATATCATTAAATGTGAAGGGGGGGCCCTAAAATATTTTCTTGGGAAAAAGGGGGTCTCAGACAATAAAAGGTTGGGAACCACTGCTCTAAACCATCAGGAATCAGTGGTGAGAAGAAGAAAGCTATACACACGTGACATGTTTATTTTAGTACACCATCACCAATACCAATAAACCCTGAGATCATTACTCGTGACAATAAAACAAAATATATGGATATGAGAATGTGTATACAATATAACTAAATGAACGATCTCTTACATATTTTCTTATTTCACTAAACATTTCATTAAAGGGGTGGTTGAGTGTGATTTCACTTTTCTAACTTTAGTTAGTGTGTAATGTTGCTGTTTGAGCATATACAACATCTGCAAAGTTACAATTCTCAAAGTTCAAAGCAAAGGAAGATATTTGCTTTTAAAGAAAAGGACTATACAACAGTATAAAACGGTGCGTTTTTGCAAACCCTCAAAATGTGACAACTTTATCATCATATTAGAATGATTTCTGAAGGATCATAAGACACCAAAGACTGGAGTAATTGCTGATGAAAATTCAGCTTTGCATCACAAAAATAAATTACATTTTAAAATATATTAAAAAAGAGAACCATTATTTTAAATTGTAATAATATTTCATAATATTACTGTTTTTTTTGTTTTGTTTTTAACTGCAGGCTTGATGAGCATAAGAGACTTCTTTCAAAAACATTAAAAATAGTAATGTTTCCAAACTTTTGACTGGTACTGTACTGTATATAGTGATTGTAGACAGCAGAGTGTGGGAAAAGGACTTTTATTTTGGCGTAGGTATATGACGTCATAAGGCTGCGGCGCACTCCTGCATCTGTTAAGATTCGGCTGAAGAAAGGTTTGTGTTTTTAAGCATTTTACTGTTTAAATCGATACAAACCGTCACGAACTCCTGAGCTGCCGTATCGATACTGTAGTGCTTATGTAGGTTAGCCAATTCAGGCTCGAATTTCGTCGCGGGATTGCGGGTATTGCGCATAATTTTAATTCCTGCACTTTGGCAAGTAGAGATTGTATGAGTAAATTAATCCACACAGACTATAAAATCAGAGCAGTCATTTTAAAACTTTCTGCGAGACGCAATTTCACAAAGAGCGTGAAACTTTGTTTATACTTTCGCCTGCCTGGCCTGCGCGCGCACCTCCCCAAACGGACGAGGCGTTTATACTCGACGTGCTCACCAACAGCTCGCGAGTAACTAAAGTTATTTTTCGAGGATTATATCACTTTAACAAACAAAAACATGCAAAATGATGTCAAACATTTCGGTCTTGTTGAGTAACTTATCCTCTAAACAGTCGGTTATGTCTTCAGCATCAAACACATGGGACGGTATAATGAAAACAGGATCCGTGCACTAGCTCTTTAAAGGGACAGAAGCCATATGTGTCTGTCATTAATATTATTGTCAAAACAACAAAAGATAAGTTTTAATTTGAAGGAATCTGGATTAATAGCCTATGTATTTAATTTAGTCAGTACTAAAATACTACCCAGTGTTATTTTATATTTGATTACTTTATTCAGTTTCTAGTATTTCTGAATACTAGTCCTAGACCTAAACAAAAACTTTTCTCTTTATTAGTAGGCTATCTTTATTCTATTGTATTTAATTGTGCTACTTTTTACCATTAAATTCAAAGATTGAAATCAATCTCAAAAGATTACAAATACATTAATACACTTCATATGTCAGGATTTACGACCATACAGTGTTGTCGAGCTTCACGAGTGTTCGCCACGCTACACAATAGGCAACCAACACATCAGTTTTTAACAGAAACGGCAATTCCCCGGTTGTATGAAGTTAAGTGAGACGTTCTGCTGTCACTCTCTTCTGCACACTCTTAACACTGAGCATGTCGATTAATTGTTGTTTCTGCATAAAAATCTGAAGATGTAATTGTTTAAAATGATTTCAACGTAATGTGAAGAAATGACTTTGTTTGGTGCACATTCCAACACTTGACAAACATGAACTATGGTAGTTAGTAGTAATGCCTTCTTTATTCGTTATATTTTTTGAAGTACGTGCATTGTTAGATATCATCATCATCAGCGCCTTCTCTGCTTTACTCAATAGCTGCTATTCATCAAAGAGCCTGTTTAACTTTTAACTATAAATGTTCTACTGTCTATATAATAAAGTACACAACCAAGCAATGAAAAAAAAGCTCGTAATTAAGACCGTAACATTGACTTACCTGTCGAGAAGAAAGCAGGCAACTTCAGCGTCTCTTTTGAAAGCCTTCTCCTGCATTAGCTATCCATTAACCCTTGTTTGTGTAATCTCCGATCACGTTTCCTTTTACAGTCTATCTTGGACTTTTTCGATGACGAGGACTCCTTATCCTTTGACTCAGCATTTGTATGGTCCTCCATTATAAATAACCGTGCAGTGCAGCCTTTTAAACTTGCCGGGGTAGTGACAAGCGCCTCTCTCTGCTCTGCTCCTCCGCTTCTGCTGGTTTCAGTCACGTGACGCTGTCTCTGAACGAAAGCGCGTTGTGGAAACGTGTTGGCCTAGTACTTCTTATCCCTCTCTGCTATTATAGTTTTTCAAGATGGCACTCCGTGGACCTGACCATCCCATATATATAAAGATAATAAATTCTTCGTGTATGAGGATAAGTCAGATCATTGGCAGAGGCATTTGTACACCATTGAGGACATATTTATGAAGAAAAATATTGATTTTAGATTATGAAATACATAAACTACACATTGTCCCTTTAATGACAAAAACTAAATAGTTTTTCAGTGATCACTACTGTTATAACACTGGTTATACAATAAACATATTACTGTTACTAAACTCTGAAATTCCAAATTGATCCATTTTGTGATGCGTATCGTGGCTTTAGTATCGTGATGCGTATCGTATCGTGACATTGTTGGTGATACACAGCCCTTATACTTGTACAATAGCTTAATTATTAAATTTAACATTGTAATTTATAGCTGTCAGCTCTCTAATCACTCTCGCAGTACTTTGACATTCACCAATCGGTCTGTGCAGCATATGATCAAAGCCATTAGATGACTAATATAAGATAATATACGGTTTGGAATTACATTAGGGTGAGGAATATAATATAAGACCATCTCTGTTATGATAAGAGAAACTCAACCGACTCTTGAGTTGAATCAATTGTTTGCCAAAATGAATCAGTGATTCGAATCACCGCATGCTGACGTCACCAGCTGCTCAAAACAGTGTAAATGAATGAGATACAACTAACTAAAAATATTTTAGTGTAGGCTAGTATTAAATATAATCATTTAAGTCCATTAATTCTCACTCTGCCTGACCAGTGAACTAGATCTGATTGAGACGCACTCAGAGATTTAGTTTGGATTTATTTTTCTTTCTGTCAACTATTCTCATCTTAAACAGGACAAACACAAAGAAAAACCCCTTGTGAAGCGACTGAGATCCACGTGACGCACTGTAATACAGATGGCGTTTATTAAAGAGAAAAGTGAAGACAAGAGGATAGAAGAATCATTCGGTGTGAAACATGAAACTGAGGAACAAACAAAGATGACATTTATTAAAGAGGAGAGTGAAGACATAAAGATGGTGTTTGTTAAAGAGGAGAGTGAAGACATAAAGATGGTGTTTGTTAAAGAGGAGAGTGAAGACGTGAAGATTGAAGAAACACTGACTGCGAAACAAAAAGAAACTGAGGAACAAACAGGTTGGTTTCATTCTCAAAGCTGATCTCTGTCATTTGATCCCTATTAAAATGTCCAGCTCTACAGATCTGAATGATATTATTGATTTATTATTATTATCATGAAAATCGGACTTTTCTGTGTTTAAGTGCTTTAATCAGGTCCCCGTTGCATCTACCAACCCATAAAACGTAAAAAGTGAAACCCCTAGTGCTGTAATCAACCAATGAAAATATGCATTCCAGGGGGTGGAATAAAAAACGTTAGATTAATTACTGCTGTGCAGTTCTGGGTAGCCTTGTCCGCCTTAATGAATTATAAATAAACATAAAAAACTAGTAGGCAATTTGCAGTATATTAAATCGTTTTTTCACCTAATTATTTTGCACTGAAATGAGTCTGACGGCTCTGACAGCGCTGTACCTGCGCAATATCATAGCCTATGATTTCAAAAAATATTACTATGTCAACTAGTGATATTAGCACAAGAACTGTTGAGGAATATGCAACATAATTTAGACAATTGTTTTTGTCATATGTTATAATAACTGACCGACACTATCATTTCAGCCGCTCTGTGCATGTCCTCGCACAGAGCGAGACTGAACATAGGAGCTCAGCTTCGCGGCTGAGACACAAATAGACTATTACGTCTTCGGGGTTCATTGGACCCCAAATGACTTTTGCTTGAATTAAAAAATCTTTTTCTCTTTTTCCAAATGGTATGAAACTTCCTACGGCTCTCAACACTTTCTAGATCTACAAAAAAATGTTTAAATGGTATGGTATCTGTTTTTATGTAGGCGTGACAAAAATAGTGACACTCGTGGTCATTGGGGTCTATTTGACCCCAGACAATAACATTTAATTTTGTAACAGAACAATATATATATATTTTTTTACCACAAATATAATATGTTTTTACTCAACATTTGTACAGTTTTTGGAGGATTTATATCTTTTAAATATCTATAAATAAATAATAAATCTTATAATTTGTCAAATAAAATCATACAAAATGCAGAACCACCACAAATATAAATTGCTTACACTGACACATGTGCATGTGCATGTGCACATTCATACACACACACACACACACACACACACACACACACACACACACACACACACACACACACACACACACACACACAGTTCAGATACCAGGATCAAAGAGTTTGAGGCAGATGACCTTTTCTGCTATCAGACTATTTTGTTTGGTTCTGCACATTTGTTTTGCAAACAAAGTCACGTGACTGCAGCTCAGGTATAACTGACTTTTGCAGCAGCTCACAGTTCATTCTGTTACAACATGGCGAAACAGTTCAGTCTGCAGGAGACCCTGGATTATGTTTTCGACTCTAGCGATGAAGATGTGCAAGATACTGCATCAGAGGACACTTCTGAAATGGATGAAGCTCCTGAAACAGGAGACAACCCAGAGCAGGACCAAGATCCCATTGGAACGGATGAGGAAACTTCAGATGAAGAGGATGCTGATGAGGAGACAGACACTTACCTCTCGAAAAATGGAAGCATTTGCTGGACATCATCGTCACCCCCTGTAAAATATTCAAAGACAGCACTGCAGACGAGACCAGGAATAACAAGTTATGCATGTTTTCATGCTGAGGACATCAAATCCATCTTTGAGTTATTTTTGACAGAGGAAATTCAAGAGATTGGTGTGGTCATTCTTGCTGGGGTTTACCGGTCTAACAATGAGAACAGGGAAAGTTTATGGCATCCAGATTCTGGAAGGGCAATTTTTGGTGCAGTCATGCCTTTGAAAACCTCCCAGAAAATCTCGAGGGTCATCAGGTTTGATGACAAGCAAACAAGAATTGCTCGACGTACTAATGACAAATTAGCAGCAATCAGGGTGGTGTGGAACAAATGGGTTGAACAGCTGCCGATGATGTTCAATCCTGGCCCAAATGTCACAGTGGATACGAGTGCCTGGTGCCGTTTAGAGGGCGCTGTCCATTCAAGCAGAACATACCCAGTAAGCCAGCGAAATACGGCATAAAAATTTGGGCAGCATGCGATTCTCAAACAAGCTACGCCTGGCAAGTGCAAGTCTACACGGGCAAGTCTATGAGTGGACAGCTGAGAGTTGTCCTTGATGTCACCGAAGGCCTGCGGGGTCACACAATATTCTGTGACAATTTTTTTTACTTCTCATGCCCTATCCCAGGAGCTGCTGAAAAGAAAAATTACAATGGTTGGGACCAGGGCTTGACATTAACACCCGCCAAATGCGGGTGGATTTTGCTCGTGGCGGGTAACACAGTCACTCCAACTAGCCACTTTGGCGGGTTGAATAATTGTAGTCTTTTTAAAAGGCATCTCAAATAAGCCATATTGCAGTGTGACACTATGAAACTACAACTCCCATGAGTATTACATGCACACAGTGATGACTTGCGCTTGCGCGCTAGTGACCGACAACACAGAAACGAAAGAGACAACTAGCTGCCCTGCTGGAGTTACGTCGTCAGTGTTGCCAACTTGGCGACATTTTTTTGGACAAACCTCAGTATGTTAACCTTCAAATGTTGCCAATATTGTCCTGCGAGCGCGAGGTCTTGCTTTCTTCCCGCCGTCACTCTCTCTAGCTGCGTCTCCCCTGTTCAGTGAATGGCTGAGAGGAGCTGTTCATCTGTTGAGCGCACGGCTGCTGACAGACGTGAAAGAGTAGTGTTTTTCAACGGACTTATCAATTATCTGTTTTTCTTTTGTTTTATATTTAAAGAATTTGATTTTAATTTACTTTCTTTTCTTGGGCTTAATACTTGTAATAGGCCTACTCACTATCAGAGCTTAGTTCATCCGGTTCCCGAACTCTCTCAATTCAGATCATTTTCCACATAACGTTAGGCCTATAAAAAATTTAGTCATTCACTATATCATAGCTACTCGTTATTGTCAGAAAAAAAAAAAAAAAAAACACATAGGAAATGAGAACAGCTTTATTTGACATTCAGCTATATTATATTATATATTATATTATATTAAATACATTGGATGCCGGTGGAGCTATGTGGCGACATATAGCCTAATACATATATAATACATGGTTTTATTTTTAAAAAAGGAGCTTTACACACAACCTTATCAGAGCTAATGATAATGACCTGTATTGTTACACATTTATGACTGTTATCTTGATTTGGGTACAGTGGTTTTACATTTATAGTAAATTTAGTTCAAGTAAATTTTAGCACGCCATAGTCAACTTTTAGCAGGTAATTTCACAACAACAAAAATGTGGCTAGTAAAAATGCTGTGTGGCTAGTAACTTTGGAAAACCACTAGCCACATTGGCTAGTGAGCAAAAAAGTTAATGTCAAGCCCTGGTTGGGACAATTCAAAGAAATAAGCCGGAGCTCCCACCTGCCCTGCTTGCAACCAAAGACAGAGCTCGCTATTCGTCCATGTTTGCCTTCACGGAGAGACAGTCCCTTGTGAGAGACAGTCTCCAGACCAAGGCCTTCTAGTACTTTCTTCAATGTGTCTCCAGTGGGTTCTGAAGACAGACTGTTGCCTGTGAAACAGGGGTGCTCTGAAAACACCCCCATTAATAATTAGTGCTTTCCACCTGAAGAAATTAACACTGCAAAAAATCGACCAATCATAATTTTGGTTGAGCCAGAGCGTATCGACCAATAAATCGACTAGTCGACTGCGAGATTACAGCCTTAGCAAATCCAGGAACGTTTTTGTTGTTTTGGCAAGCCTTTCTCTGCAAGCTTGTCAAAAAATAAGCCGATCAGATTTAGCTCCTCCTCTGTAGGAGGAGGGGATCTTATTATAATATTTACTGGCCCTAAATCTGCACGTTTCCAAAGCAAAGCATGCAAAGCAGTTTTAACTATTTTTTATTACAAAATATCAATGTGAATAACATGAATTAATAATACAACAACAAATAATAATAAATAAATACAATAACAAATAAAGAAACAACAATAAAATTGTACTTACAATACATCTCATCCTACAGCGCAATGGCAAAAACTAATACTGAAAGAGAAAGTACATTTAGAGAGAAGAAGAGGAATAATGATGGAAAGACAAGGCAAAACTTCTAGTACAGCATCATCTTCACAGGGACTAGAGAGTAAGCTAAGATGAGAGCTCATCTTGTGTTTTTAAAGGGGTCATATAATGGTACATGCACTTTTACAAGTTGATTGCACTGAAATGTCTGTTGGCAGTGCCTGTACACAACCATCCTATCATGATAAAAATCCATCCAGTGGTTTTGTTTTAATCTCCTTATATGTTTGACCATCTCTGAAATCAAGCCGTTCGATATTGTGACGTCATAAGATCGTACGCCCCTCCCGCTATTGTGATTGACAGCCGTGTTTCAACACAAGACCCGCCCTGAGCGAGCTGTGACAGCTGTCGTCATAGTAGTCCGCCATTGTTGATATGCTGGAGTAGAATGGCGTCTAAGCGATTGTGGTGTTCTGTTCTTAGATGTAATAAGGAACACAGCAGTCATTTGGATGTTCCTAAATCCGAGCCGTTGAAGAAGCAGTGGCTGAGTTTTGTTTTTGAAGCGATATGCCCAAAGGATTGACGCGGGGATTCCCTCACGGGGATTCCCCACAATCGTCTGTGCTTTCATGTTTGCGCGAATCATTTCACACCAGACAGCTTTACAAACGAGAAAAAAACGGATCGGTACCAACGTGTTCCTGCTGAACCTCCAGAAGATGTGAGTGTAATGTTTTATTAACCTTTATATTAGTATTTATATTAATCTTTGCGAAATTTGCAAACCTTGCTGCAGGCTTCACGATGAATGCGTCTAAGGTTTACACTCAGGGTACATTACGGCATGTTTTCTATGTACGACGTTCTCAATATAATTCATAATCCCACGTTTATAACAAATAACACGTGGTTATTGTGTTAGATACGGTCAGAGAATGTCTAATACGGTGTACGCACAGAACAGAGGGGCGGGGTGAGCAAAGCTCATTATCATTTAAAGACACATGCACTGAAACGGCGTGCTGAAAACAGAGCTGTTTTTGACCAGGTAAAATTAGTGTTTTCTTACAATACTAATGAGAATTTTTAATTAAAGTATATTACAAACTTTTAATTTAGACCCTAAAGAATCATATTAGCTTGTACAAAAATGGCATTATATGACCCCTTTAAAGTGTGAAGATGTCACACCCTCTGGAGGTGTGTGAGCCAATGAGAAGATCTTTTTCTTTGGAGGGAATTTCTTTACGACCCATTGTTCAAGCAGGCCTTTGAACATGTAATTTGATTGGATGTTTAACACAAGAGTTTTCAAAATTCTTATTATATACTAATGCGTCACAAAGTTAGCAAAATGTAATGTAAATGAACAAACAGGGGACGAAGATTGGAGTGTATAGAGACCAAACTTGCCACACATATGATTTTGGTTAACCATAGTATGCAAAGTCTGAAATATTAACCCAATAGAGTTTACAAGAATACATAGGCAAAACCACATAAAAGGAAAATCATGAGATGGGAAAATTAGATACGTTTATATATTTCTCAAGTGGTTATAAATATAATATATAGGATTAACAGGGTTTATTTCTCCTTCTCAGCAAGAATTAAGTGAGTCACAGCTCTCACAGAATTTTCTTTTGGGGTCATAAAACTCCTATCAGTCTCAATGTGTCCTGTAACAAGACACCGGGTTCTACCAGTGTGTAGCTTCATTTGTGATGTTAGTTTTGGGGGAAATTTCACAGGCCTTTGTTGGGAGAGTGAGTTTGCTTGATTATTCATTAAATATAATGAATCATTTGTGTGTGTCTGATTGGTCCAGATGCTACAATACATTATTAAGGAAAAATATTAACACACGAGGGAAATCATGGTTGTGTCCGGATGATGTGAAAAAATAGGCATAAATCTAGCTTACACATTTACCCAAATTATTATACGCCTGTTTAACCTAAGCTAATTTGTGTGGGTTTCTCCATCCCCATACAATGTCACTTCTCTGTCTTTTACGGTCCTGACAAGAACGTCGGTCTCCTCTACTGTGAACCGCTCCTGGCGTGCGCCTGGCAAATCCGCCGTTATAATAGCAATCCGCCATGGAACAAGCGCTTCTGCTCCTAAAGGAAATGTGAGATGTCGCTCTGGGCTGCGTTTCCCAAAAGCATCGTAAGCCTAAGTAGATCGTAAAAACGATAGTACGACTGATCTTAATATTACGGTCTGTTTCCCAAAAGCATCGTAACTTAAGTAGCACTTAAAAATCATCGTAGATCTACAAGTGCTCTGGAGTAATCGTAAATCCCCAAGTGCATTGTAAGAAGACTGAGTTATGAGTCATGTATTGGGCATTTCTCGGTTGGCCATCATTGGTCCCACCACCTGTTTTATTAAATGTTGTCCTCTGCAGAGCCCTTTTCCTTTTAGCAAGGCTGGCAAAGTCCTGCCACTTCTTCCTGACCTCCTTCCCTGATCTTTTAATGCCCCTAGTTTCAGTCAGTTTTCTAGCAAAATCCTCCCAGATTTTTTGTTTTTGTTTATTTGTATGACTTCCCTTAAACCTGCTGAAAATAATGTTTGTATAGCTCCACCTCCTCTAAAATGACCTTAATCTCTTCTTTAAAAAATAAAATAAAAGGTATTTTCTTTTTTTTTTGGTTCAGCCATTTTGCTGGGGTCTCCACTTGTAGGTTTGTGCGTTTATAGATTATTGGCCTCGTGGAAAATGCACATCAGGTGAAAATAGTTATGGATAAAAATTAAAAAAAAAATAATAACAAATGATCGTTGCGACGGAAGCGAATCAATCAAAACTAACTTTAGCTGGAAAATAACTTTATTAAAGAACCGCTATAAAGCCAAAACAATCTCTCTTACCTTAAATTACACGTTTATCTCTGTAAAGCTGCTTTGAAACAATCTACATTGTTAAAAGCGCTATATAAATGAAGATGACTTGACTAAAATCGCAAGTGTGTGCTGCAATTACAAGCCATTCTACAAGGTGACATTTCAGCACTTGACAAACGGACAGCGACTCTTAAGTAGCACTTAAAGCACAGCTGCGAACGATCGTGCTAAGTGCATTTTTTGTGAAACGCACGTGAAAATAACACAAACGTTCGTAAAGTCGCTCGCAGTAAATCCTCGTAAGTGCTAAGATCCATCGTTATCTGGAAACGCAGCCCTGATTGGTTTATTTCACGTTACGCCCAAACCACACCTATGAATAATGAAGCTACTTCAGACCAACCCATTTTAGATCTGCGTCGGGCGCAAGAGTCATTTATCCCGCCGGTATAATAGCAACAGCGCCTAAGACCCGCCCACAAAGTTAATTGCGTTTCGCATTTCAGATCGTTAAAATAGGGCCCTATCTTCCCAAAAGTGGCTGCCCAGCAAAGTCACCCCATGGTCAGACCGTGCAATGCCAGGAGAAATCACAAAACACCCAAGAGCTACATCTCAGACTCCACAGGCCTCAGTTAGCATGTTTAATGTTTTAGTTCATTTAGAAAAATACTGAACAAGTATGGAATGTTTGGAAGGGTTACCAGGAGAAAGCTTTTCTCTAAAAAGAACATGGCAGCACGGCTTAGGTTTGCAAAGTTACATCTCAACAAACAAGACTTTTGGAAAATTAGGTCACATTCACTAATAACTGTGGATTATTTTGTATTCAATTCTAAAGACACTACTGGTATTTTAAACAAATACTGTTTTGGATGTTGGTTATTTGCATATCATTGCTTTGTTTTACTCTTGTGGTGTTCTGCGGTGCTCTCTCACGTGCATCTTTGAGTGTTTTGCTTTTAGGTTTGGTTGATGGTGAGTTGTAATTTCACCTACCAGTGATGTTTAGACCATTGTGATTGGTCATTCCAAAGTTATAACAAACATATTCTGCTCGCTCCCTGACAATAATATTGCCCATTTTCTTTTAATAAATAATTACATGTAATTACTGTGTGGTGAGTTTTTTGTTTGATGGTTGAGCTGGAAGTTTGAATGTTTATTTTCCCCCTTGTTTATTTCCCCCATTTTTTGTTGTTGTTGTTGTTGTTGTTGTTGCATTTTGACCCCTTAAACAGGGGTCTTCAACCCTGCTCCTTGAGAGCTACCATCCTGCAGAGTTTAGCTCCAAAATTTAACCAGCTAATCAAGATGTACCAAGGTATAACAAGTAGGTGTTTTAGACTAGGGTTGAAACTGAAGAATGCAGAAAGGTTGCCCTCCAGAAGCCCTAGAAGATTAGTCTATAATTAATCAGATCATCTTAGTCAAACTGTTTTTTATTTGTTTGTTTTCATAAATGGTTTAACAGCCGGCTTGACATTTTTGAGACATGCCCTAAAGCAAGTGAAGAGTTAGCAACATTGAGAAGTCTTCTCAGATTACATGCGAAACCCCTTATAGTATCTTAGTGGGTATAGGCTCTAGTTGTATGTTGGTTTTGATGCTTTACATTTTTTAATTTTTTGATGCGTGTTGCTTTGTGTCATTAAAGTGGGGTTAACTTGTATTTGTCTTTTTTTAGACCTGATGGCACTGAAAGAGGAGACTGAAGTACTCAATGAAATTGAAGAGAAAGATCAATATGAGAATCCTAATGATTTCATAACTGGAGAAAAATCTTTCAGTTGCTCAGAAGCTGAAAAGACTTCAAAGTCACAAAAAAGAGATCAAAGGGCAGGGAGTAGAAGTCCCTTAATCTGCCAACAGTGTGGAAAGAGAATCAGTAGCAAAGGAAACCTTAAAAAACACATGACAGTTCACGCTGGAGAGAAGCCTTTCATATGTCCTGAGTGTGGAAAGGGTTTCAATCAAAAAGGAAGTCTTAAACTCCACATTAGAACTCACACTGGAGAGAAACCCTACACCTGCGAACAATGTGGGAGAAGGTTCAATGAAAAAGGAAACTTTCATAGGCACATGAAACTTTATACATCCACTCAGTGTGGAAAGACAATCTTTCAAGTCAGGGACCTTGAAGTCCACAAGCGGGTTCCCATTAGAGAGAGTCCTTTCACCTGCCATCAGTGTGGAAACAGATTCACTCATAAAGGAAGCCTTAATGTCCACATGAGAATTCACACTGGAGAGAAGCCTTACCCCTGCCAACAGTGTGGAAAGAGTTTTTATCGAAGCGGACACCTTAAACGCCACTTCATGAGAATTCACTCTGGAGAGAAACTGAAAAACCCTACACATGCCCTCAGTGTGGAAGAAGTTTCAATCAAACAGGACACTTTTGAGACCACTTAAGAATTCATACAGCATTAGCTGAGATTTTTTCTTATGTACTGTACCTGATAGGCCCCCAACTTAATCAATATGAAATCAAATTGTGTCAATAAATGTTTATTTTTTATTTTTTACTTGAAGCGAAATGTTTTCTTGTCAGAATGCACCAGAATGCTTAATTTACATGTTAAAATCATAAAAAAAAATGTATCATGGGGGATGATGCCCCAGACCCCCCCCCCCTACAACAAATTACTTTGTAAACATGTCACTTCTTTCACCACTTTGTTTGCAGAGTTTGCAGGTCTGTGTATAGAATCACATGAAGACACAGGAGTAAACAAAATAGTCTTTAACCCTTGTATGGTGTTCGGGTCTGTTGGACCCGTTTTCATTTTTTATCAAAAGAAAAATGATACAATTAATTATTTTTTCAAACTGAGACTCATTGGCCTTGGCTCATTTTCTGTGAGGAATATATATCAGAACACATTTTTAATGAAAACACACTGTACACTCCCCCTACACATTTATATTACACACAGGATGTTCGGGTCCACTGGACCCGGGGCTAATAAAAGTGTGGAAATTGTAGGTCCTGTGTACCTTTACTCTGTCCTCCTGTCAGGGCCTGCTGTTAGTGTGTGTATGTTCTTGTATATGGTTTATGAGGACACAAATGTGTATTATGACATGGGTATTACAAAGTAAACATGGTTTATGACGACATCTGTGTCCTCATACTAAAACATACTAAATGGTGTTTTTTGAAATTCAAAAAATGCCAAAAGTTTTCTGTGATTGGTAGGTTTAGGGGTAGGGTTAGTGTAGGGGGATAGATTATACAGTTTGTACATTAGAAAAACCATTATGCCTATGGAGAGTGACCATACACCACATATCCAAGTGTGTGTGTGTGTGTGTGTGTGTGTGTGTGTGTGTGTGTGTGTGTGTGTGTGTGTGTGTGCATGTGTATGTGTGTGTGTGTTTTGTGTGTGTGTGTTTGTTTGTGTGTGTTTGTGTGTGTGTGTTGTGGGTGTGTGTATGTGTCTGCATGAGTGTGTGTGTGCGTGCGTGCGTGTGAGAGAGAGATTGTGTGAAAGAGTGCAAGAGTGAGTTTTGTGCTTCTACTCCTGCCATTCCCACACGAGGTTGCAATACTTAAATGTGATCTAACAAAGGTAAAGAGAAAATATTGACCATATATGCTGTTTATATTGCTTGTAATTGGGATGAAGTAAACATCTGTTGAGTATTTTTTTTACAGATGACGTTATAAAAACAATCCCCGTTCACACTGATCTGCGAAAATGACTAAAATGCTGTATTATGCATAGTTAGCAATGTCAGTTAATATTGATATATACCATTAATTCTGAAGAATGAATTGTGCTTTTCTATACGCCAGTTCACAGTGACATACACATTCTTCTACAGAGCAGACTTGTGCCAAACTATAGTATAACTATAGTATAATAAGACTAAACACGTAATGCGCATGTGCACGTCGTCACAGTTTTCAAAGATTTGCATGTTGGTTGTTTACACAGAGATGATAATGGTTAATATTGAAAGTAGGACAATTACATTTTTCAAACAAAACAAAAAAACATGAAAAACAAGAATTCAGCTTGATTTTTCATTTTTCAAAGCACATTCAGAGCTTTTCAGATATATGACAACAACTTCTCCTTGGTCTTTAAAAATGACTGACATTAAAGGGATAGTTCACCCAAAAATTAAAATTAGCCCATGATTTACTCACCCTGAAGCCATCCTAGGTGTATATGAAATTATTCTTTCAGGTGGATACAAAATAAGAGTTATATTAAAAATGTCCTGGCTTTATAAAGGAGTGAATGGCTGTATGTCTTTGAAAGTCCATCAAAAAACATATTTTCATGATTAAAGTGCTCAACAGGCTCGGCCAATAAGTATCCAGCTGCAGACCTGCAGCAACACGCCACTCTCAGAACCCCAGCCACAGAACCAGTTCTATATACACTAAAAGTCAATATATGGAAAGTTCAAATGATGTTATTTAAAGTCCAACTGAAATCAAAATTGACTCTATTTACTTTGTTAGCGCATATTACTAGTCTTGTGGTGAAAAATGAATCCGTGCAAATTAATACACAGGAAAAAAATTGTTTGCCGTCGTAATCTTTAACCCATTTAATCCCAAATTCTTCCCAGACACAAAAATATCCAAATCATGTGTCATTAGTATTCCTTTGAAACAATCAATCATAATTTTTTGAAATTTTCATGGAAAAGTGTGTGAAAAAGTGTTTTTTTATGATCGGTCACAATTGTGACCGGTGGGATACTGTGTTGTATCAACCATTTTATTGATTTAATATAGGTCTATTTGACCTGTGCAGTGTGTTTTTGTGTGTGTGTGTATGTTTTTTTTGTGTCTGTGTGTTTTTGTGTGTCTGTGTGTATGTGGGTGTGTGTGTGGAGATCAGACATCAGAGGAGACGTGACCATGTGTGAGTGTGTGTGTGTGTTTGTGTGTGTGTGTGCGTGTGTGTTTGTGTATGTGTGTTTGTGTGTGTTTCTGTGTGTGTGTGGAGATCAGACATCAGAGAAGACGTGACTGTGTGTGTGTGTGTGTGTGTGTGTGTGTGTGTGTGTGTGTGTGTGTGTGTGTGTGTGTGTGGAGATCAGACATCAGAGAAGACGTGACCGTGACTGTGTGTGTGTGTGCGCGTGTGTGTGTGGAGATCAGACATCAGAGGAGACGTGACCGTGTGTGTGTGTGTGAGTTTCTGTCTGTGTGTGTGTGTGAGTGAGTTTCTGTCTGTCTGTGTGTGTGTGTGTGTGTGTGTGTGTGTGTGTGTGTGTGTGTGTGTGGAGATCAGACATCAGAAGAGACGTGACTGTGTGTGTGTGTGTGTGTGTGTGTGTGTGTGTGTGTGCGTGTGTGTGTGTGTGTAAAATTAAGTAGAAAGTAAGGTACAACAGTTAGCCTATGTGTATTAGTATGTAGATACAATGGGTTATCCCACCGGTCACTATTGTTGTCGTTGACATGTTTGTGAGTTCTATAACCACATTAAACTAAGTTGAGTAATTGCAAATGCATATATCAATACTAGACACCTTAAACATGATGTGTACCAAAAATCTATGTCCTATCTTTATGTTAACATACTTTACCACCCTTTTCTTTGGGAGCTTTCTTGCTGCCATCCTCTTCTCTTGGCGCAAACAAGTAAACAGCTCTGGTCATGTGACAATTTACAGTAAACATGCAACACTGCACATATTTCATTGAAACCCTTTATTATTTCAATATCTGCTGGAAATGCATTGATAGATCATTCAGTAACATTTTTATAGCCTTAGAAATTAAACATTTTTTTACTGTCACTATTGTGACCGGTGGGATTAAATGGGTAATCAAAGTCTGAAAAATTACTTCCGGTCTGGAATGGCGTTCCTTCTCTGATGATGTAGGTTTGACGGCTTGGGTTGGGAAACGCTTAACCACTCCCCTCAAACCGTTAGTCTGCTATGAGCGAGAGATGGAGAGGAGGAGCGCTAGAGTAAAACCCTGCCCTCTGTTCAATATTCCGTTTCACTGGGAAATACGTCACAACACTGGAGAAAAGTCGTTTGCAACTTCCGGTTCACACGGACTTTAATCAACGATATTACATTACGTGATATTATATTACAAGTCAAAAACGACAGATAACAAGAAGACACAACTGCAGTTACAAGATTAACCAACAGCACCAACCGATTTAAAAACCTAAAAAATATATTTAAAACAATAATCACATATTTGGAAATAACCTAAGGCCGGTTGCACCAGCTGTGCATAAGTTACAACTTAGCCTAGTTTTGACGTAAATGGGCACTAAGTTACAACATACGCACTACAAAATATTTTTGCTTTACACCATTAAACTTAGTTTAAACTTAACTCTACATTCCAACTAAATATTTACGGCAGCCTCTGCCCATGAATAACGGTCGGAATGAGGTGGCAGCCAGATTCGATCACATTGATGAGTTTGTATTTGATAATGAAGAACCGCAAACTCGTCTGAGTTTTACGAGACAGACCTTTGGATATTTATGATGATGTCGACATATATGCTTGTTTGTGCTTTTAAAGAGAGGGAATAATGTGGATAATGGACATGATCACAAGTGTGCATCGCATTACGTTATTTTGCTACTGGATCAATGCAAAACTTGGTAGGCGATGGCATACAAATTCATAAATCTGCAGTATGTAGAGTGATCCGCAGGGTGTCACTTGCCTTGTGTCGCCACTTGAACAACTACGTGTGCATGCCAAGCATAAATGTACAAAACACAAACAGTCAAAAATTCTATGCCATTGCGGGTTTCCCTGATGTACTCGGCTGCACTGATGGGACACAAATCAGGATAAAAGCACCCACAGTGGATGAGAATGCTTTTGTGAATAGGAAGGGCTTTCATTCACTAAACACCCAAGTCATCTGTGACCCAAGTTTGTTTTTCTTAAACTGCGTTGCTAGATGGCCAGGTTCAAAGCACGACAGCATCATCCTAAGAAGATCAAACATCTTTGAAAATTTTGATTCTGGGGAGTATAGTGGCATTCTGCTGGGGGATTCTGCCTACCCACTTAAAAAGCGGCTGATGACACCATACTTAAACCCTTCCACACAAGCAGAGGAAAAATTCAATTCTGCACATACCAAAACACAGACGGTGGAAGGAAGTATTTGTGTTTTAAAAAGGAGGTGGTCATGTCTCCACAGGGGTATGGCAGCATATTTAAATTTGTTTGATTGTTTATTTGATCAGTTTAGACTAATATTTCAGATAAAGTACAAGTTTTGAATACACCCCAAATGTCAAATGTTGCAATGGAGCCATAGAGAGCAGCAAAGGTGACATTTGAACTCCCCCTTGTGCACTATCGAGACGAAAGTCTCACCTCCGAGTCATCCTAATCTACATTTTATTCCCTCTTCCCTCACCCTCTCTCTCTCATGCTCAGATCACCTGCATTATATTTCAAGAAAATATATAGTTTAATGTGAATGATTATCATCGAGTATTATACATGTTTAGTATCATTTGAAATGTCTCAATGCGACTGGTACAAATGTCTCATTTCCAAATAAGTAAAACAAAAGGTAATAAGGTTTTTAAGAGTTTAGAGATAACTGGCATAAGGTGGTCTCCTGGCAAATGGTCTCCTACCGCCAAAAGGTGTAACCTCTGAATGCAAATTTCCATTGTTAGCACATGTTTCCATGTGAAAGAGGTCTGTCTATATAATGGACTGTAGCAAAGGGTTCGGGGCCTTTCTGTATTTCAGATTAGCCCGTGAGGCTGAGAGTAAGATTCTCAGCTTCATGTATAATGTTGGGTTTGCATCTCTTCTCTTTATTCCAGAGCATTTGATGTTTTGTATTGATTATCTTTTAGTCTAGATAATAAGGGTCCACGCGCACCCCCCGGCTTTTTTTTATGCCACCTGATTTTTTTAAATCCTTAGAGTGTCTATTTTCAGAATCTGGTACGAAGCTGAATTAATGTCCCAAAGGCTTCATTTTTAACCCTTTGCTGCACCCGACTGGAACCCGAAAAATCAAAAAATGATGTAGAAAGTGGCATAACATTTGAAGTAAACAACATACAGAGACAAATGAACACATTTTCCCATACAATTCTAACCCCAGGAATTTAATGGAATGGTTATTTTTGACATTTGACAACATATTGGCCCTATTTCTGGACAAAAATAGCAAAAAATGGCCAAAGATGTGTAGAGGATCAACTATATTTTCGTTTTCTCAAGCGCATAGGGTGATTTTTTTTCAAAACCTGTTATTTCTTTATCATTCAAGTGTCTATTTTAAGATTAAATTGGGTACCAAGCTGAAATAATGTCCAAAATGCTTTATTTTTAACCCTTTGCACCAAACCCAAAAATTCTAAATATGATATAAAGTGGCATAACTTTTGATGTAAACAACTCACAGAGACAAATGGACACATTTTTCTATACAATTCTGACCCAGGGAAATTGGTATTTGTTGTATTTTACAACATCTTGACCATCTATGGTCAAAAACAGCAAAAATCTCAGTTAACAACATTTTTATTATACTAATAGCAGTCTGAAATGGGGTTTATTTGAACATTTTACTGCACCTATCCTGAACCTGAAGGAATTGAAAATAGCTTTACTTTTGAAGTAAACAAAACAATGAAAATTAACTAATTAGCGAGAAGCTATCATATCTACACAGTATCCGAGATATGAGACTCTGTGAAACAGCCAGTTCACCATACCGCATGATGGATATTTGTGAACAGATTCCATTAACATTAGAGGACTTGCCTTTGGATACAAGTGGCTATCACCAATACTGCTATAAAAGCTTTACAGGGTAAATAGATCGTTTACAAGTGTCAAAGGCTTCTACATCTGGTGAATCATCATCATTGAAAAAGGACTCTCTGTGCCATGTCAAATCTCTTGTCAATTCAATCTGAAGGAGCTCCAACAAGGTGTTTCTTCTTGTTTCCCAATCAGTGCATTTTCTGTGACAAAGCAAAATTCAAGAAGGGAGAGAGCAGAAAAGGCAGCAGACAACATTAACAGCCTGCAGGCCCAGAAGATAGCAGCACTTAACAAGTAGTATTGTGTGGTAAAGGATTACATTCTTAGGAATGTGATTGAATGCAAAGAGGTTGTCCAGCTAAGACCTTGTGGAACGTGTACATGAAGACATTGGAAAATCAAGGTTCCCTTTCGAGAATGGTCACTTCGTATTGCGTAGCTAATACACAGTGGGAAACTCCTGCACAGCGAACACAGCAGACCGTCTAGCTCGCCCATTGGCTGTGCTGAGGCAACTGCACAACCTATGCGCAACCCAACCAGATGACGTGGCGCCCAACACGTCAGAGCGCGCCTAAATGACCGTGACCTTAGTCCATAAAGTCCTTAGTCCTCACGCTTATAAAGGAAGCCCATTCTGGCCAAATAGCAGATTTTCTCTCCTTCAGCGTGGCTAACCTCGTCGTGCCTGAGCGCCATCTGTAGCTGAACCTCACGGACATCAAGGAGGTGGATAAAACGGCTTTCCTAGATTCACCTATCTCCAGCACCGGTCTCTTTGGCCCAGCTGTGAAAGGGTTTTCTGAGAGATTCACCTAGGCACAGAAATCTTCACAAGCTATGAAGCACTTCCTGCCTAAGCGCTCCAGCTCTGCCTCAAGCCGTCACAAGAGCACGCCGCCTCCTCAGCCAGCGAAACCAGCGCCTCGGGTTTCTCAGCCTCGCCCTGTGGCTGATACCCTGATAGCTTGCTCAAGACCAGCTAAGCGCTACCCACTGCCCCGGCGCCAAGGCCCGTGACCTTGTGTTGTGTTGGATCCCGAGCCGCAGAATCCCTCCTAGCCACAGGAGGGAAGAGAGAGGCTCTGAGAAAATGTGCATAAAACACAACACAAGCTTTTACAGCCGTTACTTCCTTGTACCAAAAAAGGACGGTGGCACTCGCCCCATTCTAGATCTGAGACATCTGAACAAAGCTCTCATGAGATGGCCATTCAGAATGATTACCATACAAATCCTCGTGCAGGTTCGCCCGGGGGATTGTTTTTTTTACGGTGGATCTGAAAGACGCTTACTTTCACATTCAGATAACGCCCCATCACAGGCCATTCTTGAGATTCGCCTTCGAGGGGCAGGCTTATCAATCAAACAGTCATACCGTTCGGTCTGTCTCTAGCAGCCCGTACTTTCACAAAGTTCATGGATGCAGCGCTTTCTCCCCTGAGGCAACGGAGTGCGCGTGCTGAAGTATCTTGATGATTGGCTCATTATGTCTCAGTTGAAGACCGAATTATTGACACACAGATCCATGCTCCTCAGCTATTTGAAATGCCTGGGGCTCAGGGTCAATTTTTCCAAGAACAATAATAATAATAATAATATATTTTATTTGTAAAGCACTTTTCGTAGTTAAAAACAATCCCAAAGTGCTACAGAGTATAAACAAAGTTAAAAACCGGGAAGAAAAAAAATAAATAAAAAGTTAGCAAAAAGTAAAAAATGCTTGCTTAAAAAGATAAAGATCCTTTCTTAAAAGAGTCTATGGCTTGAGGAGCCCTTAGGTTTCCTGGAAGGGAATTCCAAAGATGCGGTGCGGCTGAGCAGAAGGCTCGATCCCCCATAGTGCGGAGCTTAGTTCTGGGTGGTTGAAGAAGGGCTTTGTTTCCAGAGCAGAGGTTGCGTGAAGAGTTTTGTTTTGTGAGTAGTTCCTTTAAGTAGGGGGGTGCGTTGCCGTGAATGCATGGATGGGTAAGTAGGATGATTTTATAGTTAATCCTGTATGAGACAGGAAGCCAGTGGAGTGACTGAAGGATGGGAGTGATATGGTCATATTTCCTTATCCTCATTAGGATCCTTGCAGCACTGTTCTGAATGTATTGTAGTTTTTGAAGGCTTTTTTGAAGGGTTTTTTGAATCCCAAAGAGGAGAGCATTGCTGTAGTCAAGTCTCAAGGATAAAAAAGCATGGACAAGTTTTTCAGCATCTGACTGAAGTGTGGAACGGAGTTTAGCAATGTTCCTTAAGTGATAGAAGGAGGTCTTACACAGATGTTTTATGTGGGCGTCAAATGTGAGTTGAGCATCAAATCTTACGCCCAGGTTGGTGACTGTCGATGATAGTGGAATGTTTTGACCAGAGAAAGAGATGTGGGTTATGGGTGATGACTGGACCTAGTGTGGTGTACCAACTAAAATAGCTTCTGTTTTGGAGCTATTTAGCTGTAGGAAGTTTGCCTTCATCCATGCCTCAATCTCCTCAAGGCAGGAGCTCAATGATGACACAGTGGCTGTAGATGGGATGAGGTTGGTTTTTATATACAGCTGAGTGTCATCGGCATAGCAATGAAATGATATTCCATGCCTGTTGATTATGTGGCCAAGGGGAAGAGTATAGATGGTGAACAGAATCAGGCCGAGAACCGACCCTTGAGGGACACCGCAAGTGACTGTATGCGTCTGAGACTTTACACCTCCCAAAGAAACATACTCTGTTCTTCCAGACAGGTAGGACTGGAACCTGCTCAAAGCAGTGTCAGAGAGTCAGATAGTATGATGGAGGCGCTGAAGGAGGATATTGTGATCGACCGTGTCAAAAGCTGCAGATAGATCCAGTAGGATGAGGAGCGATGGTGTGCCGGTGTCAGCCGCCATCAACAGGTCATTTGTGACACTGATCAGGGCTGTTTCGGAACTGTGAGCGGAAAGGAAACCGGACTGAAATTTTTTAAAAAAGGGAATTTGAATTTAGATGATCCTGAAGATGGGCAGCAACAACTTTTTCTAGAACTTTGGACAAGAGTGGAAGGTTAGAAATAGGCCTGTAAGAGCAAACTGTTACCCAACCAGAATGTAATCTTTCTGGGCACAGTTATCGACTCTACAATGATGAGAGTGCGGCTCACACCAGAGTGAGCTCTCTCTATTATACAGCTGTTAGCCTCCTTCAGGGTAGGTGCATGCACGCCCCTCAGGAAGTTTCAGAGGCTTCTCAGTCTCATGGCCTCTGCACCGTCAGTACTCCAGCTAAGGTCCGATCTTATCAGTCTACCTATTACTGTCCATTAGCACAATTGTCCTGGGACTTATCTCCTTATTCATGAAACCCGAATCACGTTATTATCACTATGTTGAGGTTTGTTATGGCTTGTTTCTGTGAGCCTCGGGGTGCTTCCCTAGGCTTCAGTTGTATGCAGTTAATACATTGCGTCCCCACTGCGTATTAGCTACGTAATACAAAGTGACCGTTCTCGAAAGGGAACGTACTCAGTTACTAACGTATCCTCGGTTCGCTGAGAGTAAGGGAACAAGTATTGCATAGCCTGCCGCAGTATTGCAATCTGTCGGGATTTGTCGCTTCAGTCGATTTAAACCTGCTATTTGGCCAAAATGGGCTGCCTTTATAGACTAATGGTGTGTTCACACCAAACGCGAAGTGTATATTCGCATCGCGTTACTCGCTCTAGATTACTCGCGGGATTGCTCGCAGCACAGGCAATGGGCGAGCTAGACGGTCTGCTGTGTTCGCTGTGCAGCTGCACTGTGTTTTAAATTATTAACTTCAATCTTTTTGAGGAAAGGAGTTCCCGACTGCATATTAGCTACGCAATACAAAGTGACCATTCTCGAAAGGGAACCTTGATTTTCCAATGTCTTTATGTACACGTTCCACAAGGTCTTAGCTGGACAACCTCTTTGCATTCAATCACATTCCTAAGAATGTAATCCTTTACCACACAATACAACTTGTTATGTGCTGCTATCTTCTGGGCCTGCAGGCTGTCAATGTTGTCTGCTGCCGTTTCTTCTCCCTTCTTGGATTTTGCTTTGTCACAGAAAATGCACTGATTGGGAAACAAGAAGAAACATCTTGTTGGAGCTCCTTCAGATTGCATTGACAGAGATTTGACATGGCACAGAGAGTCCTTTTTCAATGATGATGATTCACCAGATGTAGAAGCCTTTGACACTTTTAAACAATCTATTTTCCCTGTAAAGCTTTTATAGCAGTATTGGTGATAGCCAATTGTACCCAAAGGCCAGTCCTCTAATTCCGGGGCAGAATAGAACTGGATGGTGTACTGTAGGTAATCGCAAGATCATTAGTGTTCTTCTTAAGCAAGTCGTTCGAAGCGTGATAAATATGGATGACCTGTTGCAGTTCAGCTTGCATCATGGTGCTAAACGGCTGACTATGATGGCCAGAGATATTTCTAGGGATCGGCTGGAATCTATTTTTAAGGTAACGTTAACGTTATTACTACACATTTTTAGTAAACCTTGCCAGCTAGAATAGCTATCAGGCCAATAGTCAGTCGCTAAGATTGTACCATTATTTTTAGATGGAGCTGGAGAGCATATATCTGGAGGATGACATAACAAGGGAAACCCATTTCCCAAACCCAAAAGGCGTGTTTCAGACCGATATAATGCGTCACCGAGGATCATTTGCTGTATGTGGCACTACTAAAGAACACACCACCGCGGCCGCCATGACACCAAGCGCTGGCCCAGGTCCTGGGATTTCTCCTCAATGCCACATTGCACCTTTTAGGCCAAGAGGGAAAGTTAGCAATCCAGGTAACACTTTCCAGAACCCGCTGAAGCGTACAAGATCAGCAAGGAAACAGATTTATGTTGCCGACATTGAAGACAGTGGGAAGATTTCACCATACAGCAAGTGTATTATTTACTGGGAAATAAATCTTGTAATGTTTGAATTTCAATGTCCTTTAAGCAGTTGCAATGATTGATTGTGTTTTGTTGTTGTTGTTGTTTCTCACAGCCACCGTGCACGTTACAATCTCAGAGGGTCAGGGTGTGCAACTCGTGGGGCAAACTGTACAGGAATACTTGAATTCTGCTGACTGTTACACCATCTGTGACGTCAAGGGTCTTGCAATAGCAGATACCTCTGAGACAAAAGGTAATACAACATTATTGTTATTGCTGTGATAGTAACATGGCCGATACTGATTACAACAGTAAAAAAATTAAATAAAATCTTGTTAGAACTTCATAACTGTGGTATAACTGAGCCCCTGGTGTGATATAAGGTTTAGTGACTGCATCTACTTTTGATCGTTTGATAGTAAAATCCTTTTATTTTTTAGATTTGGAGTTTCGGAAATCATACAGTCGCAAAATCTTCGCTGTTAAAAGCAGTGACCTAAGTGTGCATTTCTCTCTATATAGGCGCGTTCACTGCGAAGATGACGAGTCAGAATAATCACACAACCCTTTTAGATATTCTATAATTAAATCAACTAATCGAATATTGAAAAATCGTGACTCATCCCTCAATGGAATCTCTTGTTTCTTTTCCCATATCGTCACTCGCGTCTCACCCATTTCTGAAGGGGATCATAAACGTTTCTTCGGTTCGCTTTTAATTAGGCCTATATTGTATTCGTATTCTTTACTGTGGTAAAGTAGAAAAAACGCTGTAGGACAGATAGACTACATTTTTACATTTTTAGACTACAAAGATGGTCTCTTTCCTGCTCGCAGGGTTTCTGCAGGGTTTGGTCAGTCAAATTTAAGACTTTTTAAGACCTTTTTATGACCATTATGATTGAAATTTATGACCTACACGAATTACGAAAAATTAATTCAAATTCCTTTCAAAAGTTTTTTTTTTAATTGACTTTCATTGAAAGTAACAAGATGTATTATTTAAATGCCTAAAGACAGCTTTGAATATATTAATAGACAGCAATATTCTTGATACTGATTATTTGCAACGGGCTTGAGCCAACTACTAAACACACCAGACTTTAAAGGCAGACTGTTGCTTCTAAGTGAAAGTTGTAGAAACCAGAGCGTTAACTTTACTCTTTATTGTCAGAAAATATAATGACAAACACTTGCTAAAACAAGTGAACATTTCACAAATCTGAGGTAGAACATTCAAATATTTGTCATTTGTCCTTAACAAAATAAATATCTTTATTGGGAAAATAATTACTTAGTTTCTGCATGTGCTAATAGGGGTCAAGTCTTGAAACAGGTTTGTGTTGCCTAACTTTGATGGCTCTTATCTTCAGGAAATGTATGAAAAACAGTAGCCTAAATACATTATTAAATACTGTAAATATTCCATTAGTCCTTTAATACATTATCAGCACTAATAATATAATAAAATTCAATATGTATATCCCACATGGTGCAGTTAATATTATTAGGCTAATGTTACAGTAAATCCATGGTAAATGATGGGAGATTGTAGACGGAAAAGCCTTCTGACTGTATCGTTGTGCAGAGTTTCTCCTGTTGGTCAGCGCTGTTTCATCTGCCTTTAAACTGGTTTAAATCACTGAGACAGTGTGTTCTTCGCTGAATTCAAGCACTTCTCACTGGATCTTGTGACCGAGACCGGTCAGAGTAAACGCATCAGTTCTATTGAGCTCGCGCTGCGCTGCCGTTTGGACTTGGAGCCGAGCGGGTAAATGGTCCGTGTGGCGCGCGGTTCAAAAGAGCGTTCCGCTTTTGGCGCATTTAACCTGTGCATTTAACATGCCGCCAGCGCATTTTCAGGGGGAAAAGGCAATGGTAGAACCAACGAATGAACGAGCATATGAATTTAAGACGTGGCTAAATGAAATTTATGACCTTGTATGGAAAATGCGGATATTTTTATGACTTTTTATGGCCTAAAATTCTAATTATTAAATTTAAGACGTTTTATGACTTTTTATGACTCCGCGGAAACCCTGTGCTCGTGTCCCACATCCCTCTCAAAGCGCAGAGCGGTAGGCTATATCACACGTCTTTTTCAAGTTTTTTTTTTTTTCTTCTTTTTAAATAGATTCAACTTTATTATATTAAGTTACCAGTATTTACTGATATTTAGTTCAATGATTTACAGGCTTTAATGTATTATTTATTTGTTTTTGTTTTTCATTTCAAAACAACCACCCAAACATCGCAAAAAAACTGCCACTGTGACAGCCCTACTTTCTAGAATGAGCCATGAACACACAGCTAATGAGGGAAACCAGAGCCCGCATCTACGGAGAGCCTGCCCACTCCCTATTAAGTCCTATTGTACTGAACTTTGGTTGTAGTTCCACCAGAGTTCCACTGGGGGCGATCGCCATGAGTGCAAAATGAATGGGAGTCAATGGGGCTAGACAGCTAAATTTGTCTCTTTCACCCGATTGCCGTTGAGAAATCTCAGATCTGATTGTAGATTTTGCAAGTTCAACATGGGTTTTAGGTCGAAAGTTTAATGAACGAGTACTTATGTCGTTTTTATTTCTTACAGGTTGAGTTGTTGTTGCCCATAACACGCTAGCATTCTGCTAATGACGTCAGCATTCTGACGTCATTGACATTTTGAAAGACTTTTTAAAGCAAATAAGTTACTCTAAAAAATCTAGCACCCAGCAATGTGTAATTTCTTTGCATCTCCTTTCGAATACAACATTCAAATTACTAGACAAAAAATTATATCCTGAGAAAAGTGGATTTTGAGGGGTATACCACCATTGACCTCCATTCATTCTGCACTCGTCCTGTGAGCGCCCTCATATGGAATCAGAGTGGAACTGCAACCAGTTCAGAAGCCTGAAGTGTAGTGAGAGTGAAACTTCTCGCCATATTAGACATTCTCTGGGGATACTCATAAGCCAAGTGTTCACACAGAACAAGATAACAAGAAACACTAGCTGTGTGCGACGCTTCACAAGACAGAAACACAACAGAAAAGCTTGTGGCCGTGGAAACACGCACAGCATGCAGAACAGAACACAAGACAGGAGAATACAGGAGTGTCAGGGCTCTGTCACAAAACCAAGAAACACACTAGACAGAGGTGACAGAACCCTGACATAGCAAGCCAACCTAAGCAAGGTTACTGCAACTTAGCATAGTGGACATGAGAAAATGTTCATGAGACCATTTAACTGGGGCTTTATTACTTTATTTACCAACTTACAACAAAATTTGTCAAGGCTGATGTTTTCATTTACTCACGTGTGTTCAGGCTCGGTCAGCTGAATACATGTTAGTCATAATCCATTATTCATCTGTTGTCCAAATGACTCCACATTTACAAATAGGAGTATAGAGGGGGGGTTTCTTTTCTCATCTTTATTAGCCTGCAACATGTTACCATTTCTTTAAGTATACTCAAAACTAAAGTGCTAGTACATGTGTTTTGGTGGTAGATCTGCTGGGGGTGGGGAATTTCTGATGTACAGTACACGCCTATTTTCGAGGACGTGTAGCAGAGTCGCCAAGGAAGTGAAGGAGAGAATTAAAGCGTCAACGCGACAGGAAAATCAGCAAGAACAAAGTAAATATTGGAGTAACTTTTCCCAGATGGAAAGAGCTCATGAGGAGCAAATATTTTAAAACGGACGCCGAAGTTGCCTGCTTTCTTCTCGGCAGGTAATTCAGCCTATTTGTGTAAATTCGAAGTTTTATAGATGCTTGTCTAACCATAGCATGGTTGTGCATAACGCCAGAACGACCTGTAGTATAACTTGCGTTACTTTTACTCGAGTCATTGGTGGAAAAGTATTGTTTACCTTGTAACATAAATCTGTGCTGCGACGGATCACAGGTGATGAATAGTTTTAAGGGCGCAATTTTTTAAGCTATATAAAAAAGGACACTGTAAATTTTAGTTATTATTAATTGCTTTGTCTTTGTACATAATGTAACGTTAGCCTAATCTGATTATGCTGGGATAGCCGATTCCAAGGGTGACGTTTACCTCCTGACATCTGTCCTGTAGTTTTATTCATTTTAGACGTATTATTGTTTGAAGGGAAATTTTTTCACACTATAACTGACACTGAGTGTAGCCTACACGTCAGTAGGAATTGGGGACGGGTAGGTTATTACACCTAAGAATGGGGGAGGGTAGACCAGCCCCATTGAGACTGATTAGGCTGAGGGTCAAATTATTTATCACGCAGAACAATAAAATACGGACTTAACTGTTTTGATTGAACTTTAGACAATTTACATAGAGCATAGGATGTGCATCTACCAAAAATACACATTTTTTTCACTGTCATAAAAGGAATGCACTCTATTGTTTGTGGTTTTGTCAGGTATTCTAACATGTACTGCTCTTTTTTGTCCAGCTATGAGAGAGAACTGAGAGCAGTCACATCAACTCCAATGAAGGGAAAACACTCTAAAGTAATAATTGCTCAGCAGTGTCCAGCATTTCTAGTGGGACAGATAGGTAAGTCACTGCAAAAAAAAAATTATGTTGATTCTATGTGATATTATTGTTTGATAACAACTCAAAGTATATATTTTTTTTATAATTTTATAATAAGAGAGTCATGACAGCTCAGACGAAGAGTATCTTCCACCAATTTCTATACGGTGTGTGCTCATCTGTTGTTACTTTGTCATGTTTTGTGTTGTTTTGTCATACTTTTTTACATGGTCCCCGTGTGTTCTGCCTCCACAGAATGGGTGGAGCATTAAAGACAGTGCAGTCTGTTGACCATCTTCCTGTCATTGGGCTTGATGAAACTGTGCATGACCTTTCTGCTGATGAGCCCTTACCCAGTTTTGAGTTGCCCAATTCCACAGATCCTTTGAAGGTCCAGCGTGTAGATGACATCATCTGTGTCCGAGCGGCAGTGTTGCGTGAGACCTGCTTGAGGCAGCTTCTTACAATAATGAAGCTGCCGGTGGACAGATGTAAAGGTGTTCTCAGGACTGGTCTGGTGTGTGAAAGTGTTGCCCCCTTTCACATAAACATCACTTCTAAAGGCACAGCAATGAGTGCGGAATGGGTAAGTCTTGGCAGTAACAATGTAATACAACTGTTAGCAATACCATGCAGATTTCTTGTGACAGCCAGTGTTGCATATTTCAAATCCATTCATCTTCTCTGAATTTTAGATTTGTTCCAATGGACATAGCCTGTGGAGATGGAATTCCCAGCCCGTGTTGAAGTTTGGGATGCAAGCTGGGGATTTCCTTCTTTCATAAAACATTTTGTTGTCGGGGAATAACTATGGGAATGTTTCCCTATTGTTTAAATTCATGACCATGGGCATGGTGAACCAAAACACATTTTTTCAGGATACATCCAGGACACATACTGTGTTGACACAGTAAAGGAATTCTGGGAAGAAAGGAATTCCGAGTCTATCTGCCGCCTTCAAGGGAAAAACGTTGTGGTGCTAGGTGTGTATTTTAAAATTGTATATGTAATGACCGATTCTTATATATAAAATTAGTAAGAAATATGCCTGGGTTTTTACAGGGGATGGCAGAAATGATTCACCAGGGCATTGTGCCCAGTACTGCAGCTACACCACAATGGAGCTTGACACCAAGGAGATCATTCATGTAGCCATAATAGACAAGCGGCAGACATTGTGGAACTCCAATATCATGGAGAAGGAGGGATTTATCCGTACTGTGGACAAGCTTTCTAGAGAGATAAAGCTGGTGGAGATCTGCACAGATGCTCATATCCAGATTGGAGCCCTTATGAGTAAGTGCTCCTCTGATAAAATGTATATGAATACAAATATTGCAAAAAGAGATGTTTTGAGATGCAATGATTTCACACTTCACAGACCCAGACAAAGGCAGATACAAAGACCTTGGGATTCATCACAGTCTGGACATGTGGCATGGTGCCAAGAAACTGGCCAAAAAAATTGGTGTTGTAAGTTTAAAATCACATTGTATGATTTTTTAAATAATTAATTTGCATTTTATTGCATGACATAAGTATTTGATCACCTACCAACCAGTAATAATTCCGGCTCTCACAGACCTGTTAGTTTTTCTTTAAGAAGCCCTCCTGTTCTCCACTCATTACCTGTATTAACTGCACCTGTTTGAACTCGTTACCTGTATAAAAGACACCTGTCCACACACTCAGTCAAACTGACTCCAACCTCTCCACAATGGCCAAGACCAGAGAGCTGTGTAAGGACATCAGGGATAAAATTGTAGACCTGCACAAGGCTGGGATGGGCTACAGGACAATAGGCAAGCAGCTTGGTGAGAAGGCAACAACTGTTGGTGCAATTATTAGAAAATGGAAGAAGTTCAAGATGACGGTCAATCTCCCTTGGTCTGTGGCACCATGCAAGAGCTCACCTCGTGGGGCATCAATGATCATGAGGAAGGTGAGGGACCAGCCCAGAACTACACGGCAGGACCTGGTCAATGACCTAAGGCGAGCTGGGACCACAGTCTCAAAGAAAACCATTAGTAACACACTACGCCGTCATGGATTAAAACCCTGCAGCGCACGCAAGGTCCCCCTGCTCAAGCCAGCGCATGTCCAGGCCCGTCTGAAGTTTGCCAATGACCATCTGGATGATCCAGAGGAGGAATGGGAGAAGGTCATGTGGTCTGAGGAGACAAAAATAGAGCTTTTTCAGGGAACTACACTAACCTTTTCCACTGGTGGCACTTGCGCTACTAACTTTTTCAGTTACTGGCGCAAAACATGATTTGGTCGCAAAATTGTTTATAGTAAGCCGCTCTGGATAATAATGAACAATAATGAAACTGTATTGCATACAGATGTGCTTTTTATTTTACTTGCCATCTTTTAAACCACATGCCTTCTTGTTTTTGTTTTCTTTAACATTGGTTGGGATAGATTTACTGCAATAGAAAATACAGTACACAATAAAGTGCAAAATGGATTTCAACATGCTATGGCTGGCACAGATGGGCAGACTCCTGAACTCTTAAGTAGTGATGCACCGATGTGAAAATTGTGGCCGACACGATAATAACCTATATTAATATTGCTGTTATTTATCGGCTTCTTTATCCGGAGAAGATCAGCGACGAGGTGAGTCGAGCTGAAGGAGATAATATCTGTCAAATGGCGGAATATTGTCTATATTTATATGCTTTGGTCACGTGCAGTTTCGCGCGCTTGACACTGGCAGTGTGCCAAGCTCCCTGATTGACAAATTTACTGATAATCAAATAAAGGGACATTTTCCAAAACACTTTTTTTTTTTTTTTTACTTTATAAATGACTTATGTTGGGCACCTTTACCTGTGTGCAAAATATGTCACACATAGGACACACATGCATTATATTGCATTGCATTGCATATAATGTGTGCTGGTCTAAAATTAAGAAACCCCTAGAAAACAGTAAAAAAAAAAAAAAAAAAAAAACAGGTGTACAATAAAGATAGGCTACTTAATTTATAATTCCAATAACCAAATATGATACTAAATAGCACAGGGAAAAGAGATTCTATTTGTGACGTGCTGTCTTTGCATTTGAACATTGCACATTTTAAACAGGACACGCATTAGCTGAATAAATGTTAGCCAATACAAACATATTTATAGAAAAAGTTTGACGAATCCGACATATAACGAGGGCTGTGTTGTAAAACGTCCGTCATTTAACGAATTTTAAAAACACGGATGGATAATACAATATGCTTTCCGACATTTTGACAAAAAAAAAAAACAAAAAAAAAAAACAAGCAAGAACAAAATTTAAACTATAGCCCGTCAATTTTCATTTTACAATTATCTTCTCTCTCTGTGTGCGCGCGCGTCCGTATTTGTGTGTGAGAGAGAGCTCGCGAGTCGCGCAGATACAATGGTACGTTTAACGGTCGCGGGGCTGAAGCCAACTTGATGTGTTGAATGCTCAGAGCACGTTATAAAACGTATTCTTAAAATACACATTTCTGTTTTAATAAATGTTCATAGTAAATCATAGCATATTGCCTAAAACATAGCTGTACAAAAATAATCAGTGATACATTTGCGACCCATTAAAAATTTTGGTCGCAATGGCATTTCAAAAGGTCGCATATGCGACCATTTTGGTCGCAGTGTAGTTCCCTGTTTTTGGTCTAAACTCCACTCGCCGTGTTTAGAGGAAGAAGAAGGATGAGTACAACCCCAAGAACACCATCCCAACCGTGAAGCATGGGAACATCATTCTTTGGGGATGCTTTTCTACAAATGGGACAGGACGACTGCACCGTATTGAGGGGACAATGGATGGGGCCATGTATCGCGAGATTTTGGCCAACAACCTCCTTCCCTCAGTAAGAGCATTAAAGATAGAGTTCTCAACTGGTCAGGTCGGCCCGACAAACCTGACGGGCCCCGCGGGTTCGGGTCGAAAATATAAGCAAATGACTCAGGTCGGGTCAGACCTCGGGCTTAATCTTTTCCGCTCAGTGAAAAACAAAACAAAACAAAAAAAACATTAATCATCGCTGCTGTTCACCGTAAAGAAAGTCTGGCTGCTGCGTGCAACGTGCCTCATGGAGAGGGGCGGGGGCAGTCCTGACACCGCTGCGTGCACGGCTTTAGCCTGGAGAAGAAGTTGGTGAAAAGTAAACTTGCCGCAGGTGAATTCACCGTCGCTACTACACCCTACAGGAGTGGGAAAATCAGAGGTCTGGAAAGTTGTTTGTATTGTTATTATTGTTAAAAGGCATGAACATTAAAGGTTGATTTGAATTCCCATCTGCTGGTCATGATAATACGTGTATGAGAGAAAAAAAAAATTTTATCGTCGGGCCGCGGGCCGGGTTCGGGCAGATAATTCATGATGATGTGTCGGGTTACATCGGGGCCGGGCTTTAAAAGCCACGGGCCGGGACGGGTCGGGTTGTAATATTCAGGCCCGTTGAGAACTCTAATTGAAGATGGGTCATGGCTGGGTCTTCCAGCATGACAACGACTCGAAACACACAGCCAGGGCAACTAAGGAGTGGCTCCGTAAGAAGCATCTCAAGGTCCTGGAGTGGCCTAGCCAGTCTCCAGACCTGAACCCAATAGAAAATCTTTGGAGGGAGCTGAAAGTCCGTATTGCCCAGCGACAGCCCAAAACCTGAAGGATCTGGAGAAGGTCTGTATGGAGGAGTGGGCCAGAATCCCTGCTGCAGTGTGTGCAAACCTGGTCAAGAACTACAGGAAACATATGATCTCTGTAATTGCAAACAAAGGTTTCTGTACCAAAAATTAAGTTCTGCTTTTCTGATGTATCAAATACTTATGTCATGCAATAAAATGCTAATTAATTACTTAAAAATCATACAATGTGATTTTATGGATTTTTGTTTTAGATTCCGTCACTCACAGTTGAAGAGTACCTATGATAAAAAAATACAGACCTCTACATGCTTTGTAAGTGGGAAAACCTGCTAAATTGGCTGTGTATCAAATGTTCTCCGCACTGTATATATATATAATGTACTATGTTGACCCCTTTTTCTGTATGAATGAATTTGTAATATATATACAGTGCAGGCCAAAAGTTTGGACACACCTTCTCATTCAATGCGTTTTCTTTATTTTCATGACTATTTACATTGTAGATTCTCACTGAAGGCATTAAAACTATGAATGAACACATATGGAATTATGTACTTAACAAAAAAGTGTGAAATAACTCTTAACCTGTGAAGCTGCAACCCCACTTTTGAAAAATCCCCTGAAATGACATACCCAAACTGAAACAGATACAGTTCATGAACCCTTTGTACTAAAAGCACAAGTATGATCTCATTTGAAAGCTGACACCTGGCAGTTTATTGTAAATGTAGAATTAATTATTGTCATAATGAAAAAAATTGTTATAAATAGCTTCAAAGTTTTGTAAAGTTATTAGAAATTATTTTTTTATGAAATATCCTCATGAAAATAAAATTGAAGTTGGCACTGGAGCAATCTAGAAATGCACTACAGCTAAAGCCACATGTCTAAACATTTTATGTTTAAAATCTTAAGATAATAAGTCCAAAACTCTGTATTTAGTGAAATGTTTTTCAAGACCATGTCATGTGACTTTATTTTGATTTGATGCTAAAATGCTACTGATGTTTATTGCCATCTTCTAACCATCTATCCAGTATATTGTCTTTATTGTTTTGTGGTGCAAACGAGCCCCATTCAGTCTCAGTCTCCCCCTGCACACATTCACACCTCTCCAGCCTGGTTATGGCTGTAAATATGCATTTCTTTAGTCTGCATTATAGTTACTAACGACTGGCTATTCACAGGCTATTCATATGGTTTCAGTCACTAATTTCTTTTCTCAAAGTTCACCCTTACATTTTAAACTGTATCAAATGCATTTCTTGAATAAAGAAACATTTCAGTAAGCATTCAAAAAATAATAAAAATATAACTTCTAGGTGGCAGGTGAACCTAGGGCTAGCTAGCATGTTAGCTTAGCACACCATCAATACACGACAATTTATGAGATTAAAACCATGTTTGTGCTTATAAACTTACTTTATAAAGCAAATCGAGTATTTTAAATAATTTTCTGTGATCTAATTTGGCTTCAGATAAAAAATCAGACAGAAAATATACTATTGGATAGCGTTCTGCACAACGATTCTATATAGATTAGCATTACATTATAAATATAATCTATTATTATGGAAATACCTGGCATGGATTGAAAAACACAGGTAACTCAAATATCATAGCAAACATGTTTATTGTCTTCAAAATGTCTGTATCTGCATGTTACAGCCATAGTTACAGCGCGATCTCTTGTTAGCTGTGTGTGTGTTCGAGGCTTCCTGGATTGTCACATGATTATGGCACTTCTTCATGTTCTAATACTGTGCACAGGGCGGCGAGGGCGCCCTCAGGCTATTGGTATGAATTGAAAACACATTAACAGAGTATGCAAACGCTCATAATGATTACATCGACGCATTTGGGTATAAATTCAATAAATATTATTCCTGTCTATAGAAATCTGATGTAAACCTATGAGAATATATCAATATTTCTCCAAATCTGCACATTTTTGAGCTAAAGCCTAGAAGGACGTTGTTTTGTGTATCGCTGTCATGACGACGGCACGGGAGTTCCCTTACGAGAACGTTCTCTCGTACTGCGTTGCAAACGCTGTGGGACAAACTCCTTTTCTCGAGAATATTGAAGCCTTTATTTTAAAACGCATTGCATGCAGCACAGGTGAGAGCATCAAGCTCGTGCGAGCGAGCTGATAGGCTGTGCTGTGGGCAACTGCACGAACCAATGGCGGATCGGCAGAGGCGCGCGAACCAATCAGGGAGCTTGGCACACTGCCAGTGCGAAACTGCACGTGACCAAAGCATATAAATATAGACAATATTCCGCCATTTGACAGATATTATCTCCTTCAGCTCGACTCACCTCGTCGCTGATCTTCTCCGGATAAAGAAGCCGCTCGTCGTTGAACAGCCGTCCAGCGGAACAGCTTCGCATCCCGGCATCTGCCAGCTGAGCGTTTCCCTGTGGCATCCGACGAGTATCCTTTTTCTCTTTCTCTCTATCCTAAAAGAGCAAATTCGCTGTTTTCACAGCGCGCGGTGTTGATTCAAATGCCGCTCTCTATCTGTGAATACTGCGGGTTTCCCCTGCTTGTGTTTACAGACACACACTCTGTGTGCTGCCTGTCTCGGCCCTGAGCATGCCGAGTCAGCGCTCACTATAGGCGGCTGCCTTCTCTGCGACGGGATGCCTGTTTCTACTCTCCGCTCGAGACTCGCTCTCGCTTCGTCGGTGAGTTATCCCGCCCATCTTCCGTCTTCGGCGCCCCGCGAGCCGCGTAGGAAGAAGCGGCGCGATCATGAGGCGTCCTGAACGCGGTGAGTTTAGCGGATGCACGCTGGGCTTTTCTCCACGTGCTTCCCCCACGCTCTTCTCAGTTCTGTTCTCTCAGAGCGACCAACGCCCCTTGTCTGAAGCGGCGGGATTCGTCTCTTTTGACGGATCTGCTGATGTTAATGCATGACGCAGTTCCGTGGCGGCATCTGAGAACGAGGATTGGTCGGGCTCCGCGGACCCCTCCCCCCCATCTCAGTTAGACCCTTCTGACACTCGAGCGAACATCGACGCCGAACTCTTCCGCGTCATGTCTCGCGCTGTCAACGAGCTGGGACTCTACTGTTTTTTCTTATGCCCTTATACACTTATGCCCTCCCACTGCAGGAAGTTGGAGGTCTAAGACTGTGCACCCATCTAAGCCGTGCAGAACTACTTCGGCCATTGCCAGCCGCGCTTATGCTGCCGCCGGTCAAGCCGCCTCTGCTCTCCACGCCATGGCGACCCTCCAAGTGTTTCAGGCGAAGCTCCTCCGCTCCTTGGATGAGTCAGGCTCTGACCCAGACACTTTTAAGGACCTCAGAAGTGCGACAGATCTAGCGCTACGGGTCACTAAGACCACCGCTCAAGCACTGGGCCGCAACATGGCCAGCCTAATAGTTCTAGAGCGCCACCTATGGCTGACATTGACCAAAATCGGGACGCAGACAAAACCGCCTTCCTCGATTCTCCGGTCACAGCATCTGGTCTCTTCGGCCCATCTGTCAGCGGCTTCGCAGAATGCTTCACTGAGGCTCAGAAAGCCTCCAGCGCCATGAAGCATTTCCTCCCTAAACGCTCCAGTTCGGTCCAACGGCGCCCCAAGGGCACGCCGCGACCTGAGAGGGTAGCTTCACAAGTCCTCCAGCCCCGCCCAGTGGCTGAGACTAGCCAGCGCATGAAGCCTGCAAAACGGTTCCCGTTCCCTAAGCGCCAGGGCCCGCGGCCGAAGCTATCCCCGGAGTTTCAGAATGGGTAATGAACATCATAAAGCGCGGTTACTCGCTTCAGTTCGCCCGCAGACCACCGCGTTTCCGTGCGGTTATACAAACCACGGTAAGGAGCACACTGAGTCATGTCCTCCGCACCGAAGTGTTAAGTCTGCTGGCCAAAGGGGCCATCGAAAAGATCCCCCTTTCTCAGAGCGAGTCAGGTTTTTACAGCCGTTACTTTCTTGTTCCAAAGAAAGACGGCGGCCTGAGACCCATTTTAGATCTGAGACATCTGAACAAGGCTCTCATGTCACGGCCGTTCAGAATGCTCACGACCAGACACATCCTAGCGCAAATTCGCCCAGGCGACTGGTTTTTCTCAATAGATCTAAAAGACGCTTACTTTCACATTCAAGTGAACCCCCACCACAGGCCATTCTTGAGATTCGCCTTCGAGGGGCAGACATACCAGTACACAGTCCTACCATTTGGACTGGCACTGGCACCTCGTACATTCACAAAGTGCATGGATGCAGCTCTCTCCCCCCTGAGACAGCGGGGAATGCGCATCCTGAACTACCTCGACGACTGGCTCATATTGACCCAGTCAGAGGCGGAGTCACATACTCACAGAGCCTGGCTCCTCAGACATCTAGAATGTCTAGGGCTCAAGGTCAATTTTGCCAAGAGTATTCTGTTGCCCAGCCAACGTATCACGTTCCTGGGAACAGTTCTCGACTCCGTACTTATGAGAGCATGGCCCACACCGGCCCGTGCTCTGACGATTCAGCAGCTCGCAGCATCGTTCACAGAGGGCTCTTATGTACCCCTCAGAACGTTCCAGAGGATCCTTGGCCTCATGGCCTCCGCATCATCAGTACTCCAACTCGGTGTAAGATATTTGTAATTTGTAGTGATTACAATTTAGCTCAAAGGAATTATTAATTAATTTATAGGGAATTCAAAAGAGTCACTTATTACAACCGAGCAAATGACTCGTTCGCGGTTCATTTGAACTGGCTGCAATTATCAACTCTGCAACGGATATAAATATCCGAACTATAGTGAAACACTATATAGTTAGCAAGGTAACTTAGATCAGAAGTTTAAGACATTAAATTTGTAAGCACAATAACACAAGTAATATTTCTCTTTAAAATACAAACAAGACTTTATTGATTATTCTAACACATACAACTAATATCTAACACAGACACACACATTCATACGCGTTGCAGAAAGAAAGAGAGTAAGGAAAGATTAAGTTTTAAGAGTGAGTTTAAGAGTGAGATGATGTAATCCCAAGTTTCTATGCACTTATAAAACACAACCTGAATGAACCATCAGTCATTAGTTTAACCCTTTTATCGTTTCCTAGGTTATTAAATCAGTATCAAATACACCAGTTCAGTTTAAGAGTCTGGAGGCAGTACTTGCTTGTTTTTGCTTTTGGGGATTCCCTTTTGTAAAGGGTTTTCCCGGTCCGTTCGTTGGCTGGTCTCCGCGTGCCTGATGTCTGGGTCACGTGGTCAGTCACGTGGCGTGCTGGCGGAATGAAAGTCTTTGTTTGAAGCTGGCTTTGCAGAAGAAACGTGGCTCGAAATCTTGTCGCAAAACTTAACTTAGAACCGAGACTCACAACGGAAAAGAAAGGAAACTAAGAAAAGAAAGGAAATTGAGAAGAGTAGATGATGGCTTGAATGAAGCTGTTTAACCCATGTTCTTCAGATCTTGATTTGGGTTATTTCGTCTGCGCGTTTTACATGGTTACTTGTCTGTCTTAGATCTTCATCTCCCGCTGCATTTTTGGTTCTGCACAGAAAACTCTAAAACTTTGTTCTGGTGTTAAGATTTTAAACTCAAATGTCCGCCCAGCCTCCTGGATCAGTTCTAACCAATTAGACACTGTCTTTGTTTAGGAGGTGGCGTTCTCTTCACTTCTTATCATAAATCAAGCTTATCTGTGCTCTCCTTACTCTCTAAGCTCTAGCAAAGAGTACAGAGGCCACAGCTAAGACATTATTACTATTATAAGAATCCGAAACATTTTCCACAGATTTCAATCAAGCCATCCTTTGAATTAAGAACATATGATCACATCGATATGAAACACAACACATTTTCATTCAAAAATCTAACAATTATAACAATTACATGAATTGTATGGCATCTAAGCATATCAGATACACCCATCTATTGTAGGAACAATATAGAATCATGTCGTTGCATGATGCTTGATCTATAAGTCCATTGAAAATTGTTCTTGAATGATTTTATTTATGTTATAGGTAAAATCTCAGCTCTGTGGTTTGAAACGATTTTACACCCTGAGGTCTATCAGAGGTCCTTACGGAGGGGGTGTTCAGGAATGTTGTCGGGGGTTTCTGAACCAATCTGTCTTTTAACAACCCCACACATTGACAATTTTTTCCGTTAGTTTGGTCATTAGAAGGGTCTTTTGCAGACTCTCTGGCACCGGGATGGGTGACTTATGGCTCTGGTCTTGGTGATTTGACTCTGGAATGTGCGGACACTGTCTTTATCTTAACCAGTCCGTAGTAGGCCACAAAGCTAGCCATTGACCAGTTATGTGTTAGTGCTGGGGGCTCCTTCAATTAGTCAGACCGGTGATGATCATGAGACGTTCTGAACAAATCTTCCCCCCTCAGTCATCGAGAAGTAGAGAATTTGAATTAATATTCAAAAAGAAGATTAGTTGGTGGTTGCTTTCTACCCATTGTCGCTACATATCCCCCCTCGGTCAATGATGTGTTGATTAGAAGACATCGGTGAACGCTGGAGAAATGGGTAGAGGAAGCAAACACCCACAGCAAACAACAAGACAACACCTCCATGACTGGTCACTTTACTGGTGCAGGACATTAGATTACCTAGGCATAAACAGGTTCACTCTCTCAATGTAGTTAATCACGTTGAATAAAGTTTAGTTCAATCTTAGGACCGTTATCCTAGTTCGTTTTGGGACGGTGATTAATCAATTTTGTGATTAAATTTGATTTGTTTGTTTTATTCTCTTCTAAATTGTTCTAGGTTTGGACCAATTTACCTTTCAATTTGTGATACGAATGATGCAGGGAGTTCTCTGGCTCACATTCGTTTTAAGGTGACTTACAACTATTAGGTGTGGTGTGTCAATCCTATTATTGCGACCTTGACCCTTATAGGGTGGACAGGCATTTTACATAATAAAAGAAGAAGGAAAGGAAGGAAGAGGTAAAACAAAACAAAGCAGTTGAGTGTTCCTGGTATGACTTATAACTACTGTTGCGCAGCTAAGGTGTCAGGGATCATGATGTAATGAGAGGTGTTCTCAGGTGTACTTGTTGGATGGGTAGTTACCATGTTTCCTATGGTAAGTGTAGCTACGTTGTTAAGCTAGTTTCTGAAGTTAGTTTCTACCTGTGGGAGAAAACATGTTTGTTGCATGTTTTGCATGGTAGAGGTGGTTAACTTCTGTATGTTAGTGAGTATGTTAGGGGTATTGTGTAGTGTATGCATGTATGTATGTATGGTCAGATCTGTTTCAGTCTGTTTTGCTCCCCCCTTTGCTTGATGGCTTAGCTTTGATGAGCTTGTTGCCTCTTTGCCTTGGAGAAAGGATCTTCTGTGATCTGCTGGGGGTCAAACCAGTAAGGCAGGAAGTTCTCTGGCAGACATGGGGAGGTAGTTTGGCATGGATGCGTGAAGCTGTAGTGCGAAACTTGGTCTCCGTTGTTGCATTCCTCCGATGATGTCTTCGGGTTGTGACAGACTTTCTGACCTTCTGTGCTTACTGTTGTTGCTGTAGCACACACATGGTTCTTGAGTTGGAGCTCGTTTGGTGGTTTCTTTATGAGTGATGGGTAACCAGGATGGTGTTTTCTGGTACCTCTGGGTGTTTGTCAGTGGTTGACTGTGAGAGACCACTTTGTTCTGTGTTGTTGTAGAACAAGTGGTTGTCATCTTCATTATGAAGGTGTATCAGATGAGTCGTGGGTCTTCCGTTCCATCGCTAGTCATAGCAAATTTGACTCATCTTGTTGGTCATCCTTGTTCAGCCTGCTTTCTAGGAACACTTCCAGTTGCCTCATTAGTGGCTCCATGTCTTTTGAGGGTAAACTGTATGGTTCTTGGGCATACTCAGTGCTGTGCTTAACTGAGTGGTGCCGAGGTGGGTTTCCTGAGAAGCGTGTCTGGTTCCATGTCTTTTCCATGCGGTTGGTGCGGAAGCTGTCATCAGCATGGGAGTCACGTTCTCTGTGCTTCTTACGAAGAACTGTGGTGTTGTCATGCCACTGGTTGTCTTCCAGTGCAAGGCTTGTGTCTTGGCTGAAGGAGTTTGAAACTGTGGATGTTTTCAAACCTTTCTTTGAGGACATCTTCTGTTTGATGTGGGCCTTGTGTGTCAGGTCACGTAGCTGCTGAATTGTCATTGTGTCTGCACAGGCCTCGAAACCAAGATGATGACTTAATCCAGGGTGCAGGTTTCTCAGAAAGAGGTTTTTGAAGTTCACATCCTCTTCTTGTTCAGGTGAGTTATGTGCACCAAAGAAGGCTTGTCGAAAACGGTGGTAGTAGGCTTGGGGAGTCTCGTGTCGACCTTGTTTGGTTTCCAAAGCGATTAACACACCATGTTCCGACTCTGGGCCTGTGAATTCTTTTATCAGTGTCTCACATAGCAGCTGGTAATTTGACTTGACATGAGCAGGTTGTCGGTCTAGGAAGCTTCGTACCTCTGAACTGGATGTCGATCTGAGCAGGTAGAACCTGTCTCTGTCAGTCACATGTGGTCTCACCTCTAGGTGGAAGTTGATATCTCGGATGTGGGACTGGATGTCCGGGCATTCCGTGGAGTTCGCGTTGAACTGAGTGATATTCTTAACCAGCTGGTTGAGATCATTAAAGGTCATCCCCTGTGCAGCTTTGGAGTCTGCCTGGATGAGCTCTCGTTGTTTGTTGGCAGTGAACAGTTCTGTGGTGAAGGCTGGTGATGTTTTGGGTTGCGGCCATTCACCTTTTCTGTTGTATGGCAGTTCTTGGATGGAGGACTCTGTTCTGCTCAGCAGTGGTGATGCTGAGGGAGGTCTCTCCCTTCTTGGCTCTGGTTTCTGTTGGAAAATGTGCTGGAGTTCATCTCTGACCGCGTAGAGCTCGTCGTTGGCGTCATCTCGCTGTTGGGTCAGATGGTCAATTTCAGCATGGCACCTTTCCAGGTGGTCTTTCAGAGCATTAATTTCAGAGTTCTTGTCTTTAATGTCAGCTTTAGCTTTCTCTAGCTGATGTTCAGCTGACTGGAGTTGGTTTACCAGGTGTTTCTGGACAGTCTTTAATTCTTGTTTGTCACGTTCCGTGACTGCAAGGGCTTCTTGGAGCTTGTCAACTTGGTTCTTTGTTTCTTGCTCCACTTCGTCAGGCACTTGAGCTTTCGCTTTGAGCTGGTCTGTGCAGCGTTGAGTGTGCATCAGCTCTGTCAGGAATTCAGTGGTCTGACGCTTGAAGTCGTTGTCCTGCTTTGGGAGGTCTTCGGGAAGGCAGAAGTAGATCTTTTCGCCTCAGAAGACAACTGTCACTGCCCAATATTCTTTTCAAAGAACAGGGATGCGTTGGCCCACGACTGGCCCAACCTCCCTCTCTATGCGTTTCCTCTGGTCTCGATGCTCCCTCAGGTCATCGAACGGATCAGGAACACCAAAAGCGCGGTCCTCTTGGTGGCTCCTCTCTGGCGGACCCAGATTTGGTTCCCAGAGTTGATGCAACTGTCTGTAACAGACCCTTGGCCAATTCCACTGAGGTGCGACCTTCTGGCTCAGGCCAACAGGACAGACCCTTGGCCAATTCCACTGAGGTGCGACCTTCTGGCTCAGGCCAACAGGACAATCTGGCATCCTCGTCCCGACTTGTGGGCCCTACATGTATGGCCACTCAACGGGTACCCCAGGATCTCCCAGAAGGTGTCCTAAACACTATTATGGAGGCTAGAGCTCCGTCTACTAGACGCCTCTATCTCCTAAAATGGTCAGTGTTTTCCAGCTGGTGTTTAGCTCGAAACCTCGACCCACACACTTGTGAAGTGCCAAATGTGCTTTCTTTTCTACAGGAGATGTTGGACGCGGGTCGCTCCCCCTCCACTCTCAAAGTGTACGTGGCAGCCATCGCTGCTTTTCACGTATTGGAAGCCGGAGCCTCCTTAGGTAAAAACGACCTTATAGTTCGTTTCCTTTAGGGTGCCAGAAGGCTTAACCCGCCTCGGCCACCGTCTGTGCCAGCCTGGGACCTTTCACTGGTCCTGCGGGCTCTTAGGGGACCTCCCTTTGAACCACTTCAGTCGGCAGATCTCAAGCCCCTCTCTCTGAAGACCGCCCTGCTTCTAGCACTGGCGTCAGTTAAAAGAGTAGGGGACTTGCAGGCGCTCTCTACTAGCGCTTCCTGTCTGGAGTTTGGCCCTAATGACTCCAAGGTCATCCTTAGGCCAAGACATGGATATATTCCTAAGGTGCTCTCAACTCCGTTCAGAGCCCAGGTTATTTCTCTGTCAGCTCTTCCCTCCTCTGAAGAGGACAGTGATTCTCTCACGCTTTGCCCCGTCAGAGCTTTGAGAATTTATCTGGAGCGTTCAGCCTCTTTCAGACAGTCTGAACAGCTCTTTGTTTGTTTCGAGGGCCGAACCAAGGGCCTTCCTGTTACTAAGCTCACGCTGTCCAGGTGGATAGTTGACGCCATTGCTCTGGCTTACACTTCACTGGGCCTTTCCTGTCCCATAGGTGTTAGAGCTCACTCCACGAGAGGTGTCGCCTCTTCGTGGGCCTGGTCGAGTGGTGTTCCTATCGAGGACATTTGTGCGGCGGCCGGCTGGTCCGTTCCGTCCACATTTGTCAGATTCTATAACCTAGACGTTCCTGCCCTGCAGGCACGAGTTCTTTCTGTCTAAACCCTGGCTTTGCGGACCCAGGCTGACGTTAGGACTTAGACACATGAGGGTTCTTAACGAGTACTGCGTTGCCTTGCCGTGCAATCTCTCTTATGTCAGGTGTTTTCGCTTCAGTCGATAATACCTGTCAAATGGCGGAATATTGTCTATATTTATATGCTTTGGTCACGTGCAGTTTCGCGCGCTTGACACTGGCAGTGTGCCAAGCTCCCTGATTGGTTCGCGCGCCTCTGCCGATCCGCCATTGGTTCGTGCAGTTGCCCACAGCACAGCCTATCAGCTCGCTCACGCGAGCTTGATGCTCTCGCCTGTGCTGCATGCAATGCGTTTTAAAATAAAGGCTTCAATATTCTCGAGAAAAGGAGTTTTTCCCACAGCGTTTGCAACGCAGTACTTGTTCCCTTATCTCTAAGGGAACCGAGGTTACGTAAGTAACCAAGTAAGTTTTTTTATGAATGAAAGCGGCTGACGCGCATAATTCATATCAAAGGTATCGACTCATTTTTTCATTTCATAACTCCTGACACAAATTAAGAAATAACTGTCGCTATAAGTTTCTCAGAATACAATAGTGGTCAAATTCTGAAACTTGAGTCTTATATCTTTTTAATGATGTATAGTTTGTCAAGGTATAACATTAAATCTGATAGTAACTTTGAACTATATATAAATAAAACCGCTTCAGTGTGCCCGCGCTCTGGCAACGGTTAACAGGTTAACTCTTAAATAAGTCTTATATTTTAGATTCCTCAAAGTAGCCATCCTTTGCTTTTTTGATAGCGCTGCAAACCCTTGGTGTTCTCTCAATGAGCTTCATCAGGTAGTCACCTGAAATGGTTTTCACTTCACAGGTGTGCCTTGTCAGGGTTAATTGGTGGAATTTTTTGCCTTATTAATGGGGTTGGGACCATCAGTTGTGTTGTGCAGAAGTCAGGTTGATACACAGCCGACAGCCCTATTGGACAACTGTTAGAATTCATATTATGGCAATAACCAATCAGCTAAGTAAAGAGAAATGAGTGGCCATCATTACTTTAAGAAATGAAGGTCAGTCAGTCCGGAAAATTGCGAAAACTTTGAATGTGTCCCTAAGTGGAGTCGCAAAAACCATCAAGCGCTACAACGAAACTGGCACACATGAGGACCGCCCCAGGAAAGGAAGACCAAGAGTCACCTCTGTTGCTGAGGATAAGTTCATCCGAATACACATACATACATATAAAAAAAATGGGTGGTTGTGACTTTATCTCTATTCTACCAGATCAACATCAGACCTGGAATCAATCCAGAACCATATTCTAATGTATGCCAGCAAGCGCTTTGCTTTCACTCCCCCGGTTTATGATTCAAGAGTTCTGCTGGCAGCTCTTGACTACAATTTCCACCGCAACAGACAAACAAGTACTACGTCTGAGGGCAAACAAATGTAAGTTTAATACATGCAGTATTGTCTTGTACAGTAAACACACAGTGGTTTGGGATTGATATGTGCTCTCAAATTTGTCAGTTGTTGTATTGAGTAATTGACCTGTATTGAGTAATTGACCTGTAATAGTTGATCTATGTGCTATTACAGTTTCCGAAGACTGTACAACAAACATGCAAGACGGTGGAATAGCACTATACCAATTAATAACAATGTGTTGAACTATAAAATGGTGTGTATTTCTAATTACACTGCATGTCTTACACATGATCCACTTTCCAGGAGGCTGCAAATTTAGAATGATCCCTATTGCTGATCCATGTTGCTTCAAAAACAACATGAAAATGGTATGGTTCATGTGTAAATACCATTAATGTAAATTTCTGTAAATAATAAATATATATTGCAAATAACATTATTGACCTTGTATTTTTTTCAAAATAGAAAATTACTACTGCACCGTTTTGTATTGGAAGTTTGTGGAGGTATGTAATGTATAAGAAATACAGCTTGGACAGTGTCCTATCAATTATAAATAATGGTTTAATTTTATAAAACCAAAATATGAATGGTGGAAAAGAAAGTAAATACAATTTAAAAGGAATGGACTGTGTATATAAGAACACCAATAAAAAACTATTTATAATAACACAACATTATAGTAAGGTGATTTAAATTCCAGGGATGAAACCAATATACTGTCCTTGAGGGTCAGGGAATTTATCGCTTATCCTACACACACCTACACACACAGCAACTTTGATCATTCTTCCATTACCCTGCCCTAGAGACCCATGTAAAAAATATGAGTTAGGGAAAAAAAAAAATTTCAATGCTTTTGCGTTCTCTCAGAAAAGTTTCGTATAGCGTTCACCAAAAAAAAAACTTTGTGTTTGCTTGCAAAGATCTTTTGACTGGTTCATCTCTTATGATTGTGCCAATGTAGTTTAGAAACAGTGATAAAACACTTTGAATTAAATATAATATTTTTGTTTGATTTTTACAGCTGTTTGGGGATTATTTAATAGCGCCAAAATCTCTTTTTTACTTTACAGTAGGCTACCGAAAGGCTTAATTCAGTATGTAGCCTAATGTCTACTTCTAATGTATTACTTTGACAGTTAAGATAATCAAAAGCAAAATAAAAATATGAGTGTCTGCATATATTACATGATACAAATGTTGTATTTTTGACCAATTTTAAAGTTTTACTACATTTTCTTCCTGGAATCCACTTAGAAATCCTACCCCCTGTTGGGATCAGGATAATCCTGTTGTTTTGTTTTTTTTTGGATCAAAGTTATCCAAATCCTACTGACAAGTTTTGAACAACACAAACTGAAGGTTTGATCCAGATTAAAACTAGGATTGGATTCCGTGATCTAATCTGATTTTAGATTCCTTCTTTCCCTTTTGAACAACCCATTTTCAAGATTTGATCCAGTCCGGTAACCAAAATCCGATCATACCTTTGAACAACTAGCCCTATAGCATCACGTGAACGGATGATCTCTAGCTAATGAACAAAAGGCTTGTTTGAGATGAGCAAAATCTGCACAGAACCGATCACCGGTGATCAGCGCGAGATGCATGCCGGTTAGAAATGTGTCCTAGTGCGGTCCGCCTTGCTCTGATGTCATGCTGACGTATGTCAAAGACACTCGCGAGCGCAAGGCGGATATGTCGGATTCTGCAATTGCTCTTCACTGACTGCGCTGATCAAAAGCATGATGGGAAACGACTTGCTGACGACACAGCTTAATGCTCATTGGTTTAAACAACCGTGATGTATTCTCTTTTAAAATGTTTGATTTTAAAACTCTATTATCATGTTTTATGTGTATGTTATGTGTGAATATTCCCAAACTATCTGACAGTGTGATCTCTTTGGGTTATGCAATTTAATTTTTATAAAAAAATAAAAAAAATAAAAACACATATGTCTGTATTAAAGAAAAAAATATTGATATTTGGAATGGAATTAAATAACAAGTACTTTGGGTGTCTTGTTCATTTTATTTATTTTCATATAAAAGCAACAGAACTTGAATTACATCCAGTTTATTAGCAACACTGTGCACGAGCGTGAATCCCGCGATATCCATCATTGATCTCGCAGGTGTCAGATCCACTACGAGAAGAGAGATCTGTCCAGCTTGCCTGCACTTTTTTCACTCCTCTTCTCACTGCAGCGCCTACTCTCGCGTACATTTCAGGCGAGGCAAGGTGCATCTCAAACAAGCCTAATGTTAAATACAGTTGTTATAATAAAAAAAAAAAACACATATGTCTGGGCTGATTAGGTGAGTTTTTTTTTGTTTTTTTTTGTCTTGAGAAAAATGAATGCCTATCTTATGTAGCCTACCTAATATTTATCCAAATGAGTCAATATTGAATCAAATCACAAGCACTGAACTGAATTGAAATCATAAAATTTGTGTCAAGCAATAAAAAAAAGTAGCTTATCAGAAATTGTACCATGTAAACAATATAAATTGTTGTTACTAAACCTAATACAATTCTGCTTAGTTACTAAAATGTTCAGATTTTTTTTTTACACCAATTTGATATTTAAAAATAAAATATTTAAAAAGTATATAATTATCTAACATCTGACTAATTCAAAATTAACCTCAAAACATTAAATGCTAAATGGTGGTTATATATAGGCCTATCTAGCATTACCAAAAAAATTGTCATTGACCACCGTAAATAAGGGCTCCCCCTCCCTACAAAAGCCAATTTAACCACTGGTTATCTGTTATCCGACGAACATGGATCACTCAAAAGTGTTCGTCGATGCTGCTTTGTCAGGTGCTTCAGTAGATTACTTGTGCTATTGACAGCGGCAGATATTTTTTTCTCCCCAGGACATAGCTTACATTGTACCATAATGTTCTTGTCTACCTGTGTCAAAAAAGTGAAGTAATTGGAATATTTCCATTTGGTAAAACAGCCACTCGCTTCTGCCAACATCTTCCACTTCAGACAACATAACCAACTGGCACGAACTCGTCACACGCAACTGTACTACACGATTTTAAAGAGGCAGCATTCACTTTTACCTTTAGTAGATAAATTTAGATTTTAAATTCAATATTGATTTATGCAGAACTGTTGAACTAATTTACAGTATGTAATGCAAGTACATTATAAGTAACTGTAATTAAATTACCTAAAAATGAACAGTAATCCCTTACTTTACCTTTTCAGTGGATAAGTATTTTAATTTCTTTGTAAAGCGTTACACCCAGCACTGATGTATTGGCAGTAGCAAGTCCTGTATTTGCTCTGCAGCAGCAGCAGCAGCAATAACCTATACTATAGCATAAGCAGCATTAAAAGCAGCAGCAGCAGCGTCTACGCACAATAACAGTTAACACGCAAACAGTAAAGATATTGCTTCATCACAAGACAAATCATCACAATTGTGTATTTATTTGGTTATATATTTTATCTGTCAAAACGCCTCGTCTCTTTATACCAGACTGCTTGATATGCATATATCTAGCCTGGGGCGTAGTTTGTGGGGGGGTTGGGGGGGAGATAACCCCCCCAATATTTTAATCTATGCATTACAACCCCCCCCCCCAATATTTATACCATGATCACATGAGAAGGAGGCATACCCAAACTTCAACCCCCCCAATGTTCAAACCAAATCTACGCCCTTGTATCAAGCTGTGCATGTGTCAAAATATAGCCTCCTCTATCATAACTCCTGTTTCTCTGACTGAAATGATAACACTGTATAAGGATTGGTGAGAGCGCTCAAAGCTCCTCAGATGGTGGAAAAATTATAGAAATAATCATTCTACGGAAATGTGATGTAAACATGATAATTTTATTTGAATGTGCATGCTTTAGAACTAAAGCCCCGGAGTTTTATGCTGTCCAGCCCCGACTGGTCCGTTGAAAGCCCAGGCTTGCACTGGCGTGACAGTGGAAAAGCGGCTATTACCAGATCTCCACGTCTCTGTATATTTTAATGTTTATTATCATTCCACACTGATGCAAAACAGTTCACTCATAAGTGTGAACTCATATGGTACTCAAGAGCTATTTTATACCCAAAACTTCTTCCACACTGACCACATGTAAACAGCTTCTCTCTAGTGTGAGTTCTCATATGCCTGTTAAGGATTCCTTTTCGGTTGAAACTTTTTCCACAATGGTGGCAGGTGAAAGGCTTCTCTCCAGTGTGAATTCTAATGTGGTCTACAAAGTGACAATTTCTAGTGAAACTCTTTCCACACTGAGGGCATGTGTAGGGTTGCTCCCCAGAGTGGATTTTCATGTGCCTGTTTAGGCTTCTTTTAAGAGTGAATCTGTTTCCACACTGTTGGCAGGTGAAAAGGCTCTCTTCAGTGTGAATTCTCATGTGGCATTTAAGGCTTCCTTTTCGGGTGTAACATCTGCCACACTGATGGCAGGTGAAAGGTGTCTCTCCAGTGTGAGCACTCATGTGTACATTAAGGTTTCCAATTTGAGTGAAACTCCTTCCACACTGTTGACAGGTGTAAGGCTTCTCTCCAGTGTGAATTCTCACGTGGACTTTAAGCTTTCTGAGTTGATTGAAACTCTTTCCACGCTGTTGGCAGGTGTAAGGCTTCTCTCCAGTGTGAATTCTCATGTGGACTTTAAGACTTCCTTTTTGAGTGAATTTGTTTCCACACTGTTGGCAGGTGTAAGGCTTCTCTCCAGTGTGAATTCTCATGTGCTTTTTAAGACTTCCTTTTTGAGTGAATCTGTTTCCACACTGTTGGCAGGTGTAAGGCTTCTCTCCAGTGTGAATTCTCATGTGCTTTTTAAGACTTCCTTTTTGAGTGAATCTGTTTCCACACTGTTGGCAGGTGTAAGGCTTCTCTCCAGTGTGAATTCTAATGTGGACTTTAAGATTTTCATGTTGGTCGAAACACTTTCCACACTGTTGGCAGGTGAAATTACTTCTAGTTCCTGTCTTTTTATCCTTTTTTCGTAAAGAAGTCTTTTCAGTCTGTGAACAACTAAAAGTTTTTTCTTTTGTCATGAATTCATGATTCTTATATTGATCTTTATCTTCCATTTCATTCAGTACTTCACTCTCCTTTTTCAGCAGCATCAGGTCTAAGGCGAAAATAGACAAATGCAAATTAACACCAGTTTAAGGGTACAAAGCAAGAGACAACAAAACATTTAGACATGTAAAGAGTCAAAACCGACATAGTCAAGTCACCTTTATTTATATAGCGCTTTTTACAATGCTTGATTGCATCAAAGCAGCTTCACAATGATAACATGAAAATAATACAACAAATTTTGTTTCTAGAAGAAAATTGCTTCATCGTCCACCTTAAGTAAGGCAGATCAATAATATTATTGAATATTAAATGTCACCAACTAAGCAAGCCAAAAGCCAAGTGGGCAAGTGAGCAACAGTGGCAAGGAACCAAAACTTCATCAGGTGACAGAATGGAGAAAATGGAATGGAGACATACAATTAGATCCTATACCAGGAACAGTGGTGGAATGTAACGAAGTAAAAATACTTTGTTACTTTACTTAAGTACATTTTTCACGTTTCACTTTACTTAAGTAGAATCAATAGTGCATACTTTTGACTTTTACTTCATTACTTTTTGCAGCAATTATTATACTTTCTACTCCACTACATTTCTACAACGTTTCGTTACATTTTCGTTACATTTTCTGATCAGTTTTTCCCCTTGCCAAAACAGGGATTGAAAAAAATCTCCATGTTTTCGGTGCTGACGCGTTCATGTAACTGTGGCGCTGCCAATAAAGCACCTAAAAGCTGTCACAAAGAACCGGCAAAAGTAATGATTATGAATATGTAAAATATAACAAGGAGACATTTTAATTGATGCTGACGCGTGATCTTTGCAGTGAACGCGCCAGAGAGAAATGCACATTTCATACGGATTACATGCAGAGAACAGTCTGTTTTCTTTCGTTTTGAATTGTTCTGTTTAAAAGTACACATTTCAAGCTTTATATATATATATATATATATATATATATATATATATATATATATATATATATATATATATATATATATATATATTAGGGGTGGAGCCGAACCCGAATACGGTATTCGGAAAGGCACAAATAATGTGTTTTTTACGAATACTTATTTCGAACAAATACTTTTAAAAATATTTGTATTCGGGAACAAGAAAAACTTTATATCAAAAAGTTGCGTTTCCTCATGAGACATGGCGACCGGCGGTGCTGCTGATGTGGTGGCTGAAATATTTTGGATTAGGCTAATGTCACGTTGTCATAAGGGGTAGTTCACATAGCGTGTTTTTTGCGCGTGCAGATTTCAAATGTAGGCGCGCGGCAAGCTGGCTTATAATAGAAGCGAGCGGCGCGCTGCATAGCAACGACAGACGCCACAGGAGGGCAAGCGCTTGTGGAAAGGAGAAAACGGTGCGAACTGCGCTCTTCATGATGACGAGGAAGTATCAGCAAAGAATTAATTGATTTCTAGCCCTTGCATTAGCTTTAGATACATTTATGGAGATGAGAAATGAAATAAAAAGCCGTCATTATGTCATTAATATCAGTCCGTCAGAAAAGCAGTTCTAGGCTTATTCTTGGCTGGATAACTCTTAGCAGGTTTAAAAAGCTCTTTTAAAATTAAATATGAATGCAGTTTTGGATTAAATAAAAGTACAGTCAAGTCAAATAAAACATGTTTTATCTCCTGTTTGGTAACACTACAATAAGATACCATTCATTAACGTTACTTAATGCGTTATCTAACATCAACACATTGAGTGTAATTTTGGTACCGTGACAACACTAGTAGCTCTGTTAGCTCGGTAATTTAGACAATAGGCTGTTGACAGAGTAACGTTAACATATGTAATGGCTGTTATGTTATTTTCTTTTCAATGACGTTCCTTGTTACATGTTCATTGCTGGATTTATGGAAAAACATCAACCAATATTGCATATCCATAATTATTATAATGGATATAATTAAAGAATACTTACACTATAACGTAAATTAGAAGTGTAACGCAAAAAAACTGGATTTTTACACCTATTTTGAATTTTACTCAAATACAAATACAAATACTTTTCCCCTCAACAAATACAAATACAGATACAAATACCGGCTGCTTTGCACACCCCTAATATATATATATATATATATACACATATATATATATATATATATATATATATATATATATATATATATATATATATATATATATATATATATATTATATATATATATATATATATAAATATATATATATATATATATACATATATATATATATAAATATATATATATATACATATATATATATATAAATATATATATATATATATATATATATATATAAATATAAATATATATATATATATATAAATATAAATATATATATATATATATATATATATATATATATATATATATACGTCTCAGGTCTGTGAGGCAAGTACAGACCTGAGTTTCGGTTCATGAGTTTCACCAGTTCACGCGCCCGCACCTCCGTGTCCTTATCTATTTTCTGCTATATTTACTTATTTATTAAATCCAGGCAATTGGTTGATAAAACATTGATTCAAATTAAGATACAATTAATACGAAACGAAATTCACTTTAAAGAAAGGCTTTTGAGGTCTCTGTGAAGTCTCTGTGAACGTTTTAAAGCAGTATTTTAGTGCCGCTTTCAGAGCACTCACGTGCCTAACGGAGAACTGACATGTCCGTAACATAGTTTTTTCCTCATAAATGTGAACACAAAAAATAAAATGAATATTTTATGTTCTTTGGAGAGCCAACCCTTCTTCATCCGGTGGGTATATTACTTTTGGTTTGCGCAGTGAAATTCACAGAATTAGCACTAAAAAATATTTTGCCACCTAAAAGTTAAAGATTTTTTTTGTGCCACGTCCAGACAAAATAAAGAAGTCCAGACATTAGAAAACTACTAGTCTACAGACACATGCGTTTTATATTTAATATGAGGGAAATATAAATCCGTAATGGATTTATATTTCCCTCATATTAAATATAAAATGCATGTGTCTGTAGACTAGTAGTTTTCTAATGTCTAGACTTCTTTATTAAGGGAGTATGGGGAGTATGGATATATAAACAATTGGTATTTGAGAATTTACATTTCAAGTTTTTACTGCAAATGTCACGTCCATAACGCTGGGATTGCCCAATTTTAAAGAATGTATCTAGGTCTACATATTGTATAATGTTAACTTCAAATAAGGGGTGTGTTGCGATTCTGCCTTCTCACACTCACACCGGGACACAGGTTCGTGGATCCGAGTGTCGCGATTTTGGTTTCATATTGCATAGGCCTATTGTTACAGCCCTAATTATTAGAATATAGACATTAAGAGAATAAATTGTTATGAAAGTACTTTTACTTTTAATACTTAAGTACATTTAAAATCAGGTACATTTTACTTTTTACTTAAGTAGGGTTTTTATTGTGATACTTTTACTTTTACTAAAGTAAATATGTCTCTGGTTATTTGTACTTTTACTTAAGTACTGAGATTCAGTACTTCCTCCACCACTGACCAGGAATAGAGAACCTTGGTCCTAGGGGGCCACTGTCCTGCAGTTTAGCTCCAACCCTTAAAAAACTCTCCTGCCTGAAGTCTTAGTGATCCTGAAGAAATTGATTAGCTTGTTCAGGTGTGTTTGATTGAGATGGAACTAAATTATGCAGAAAAGTGGCCCTCCAGGACCGACGTTTTTCATCCCTGTACTATACTCAGGGGTGTTGCACCGGGGGGAAAAGGGGACAGTGCATAGGGCCCAGAGACTTATACATTGATGTCCTGTCAACAGAGATGGGGGACTCGAGTCAATGACTTGACTCGAGTCAGACTTAAGTCGCAAATTTTAGGACTTGAGACTTGCTTGACAAATATTAATAAAAGACTTGACTTGACTTTGACTTGATATTCATGACTTGAGACTTGACTCGGACTTGAGGTAAATGACTCGAAATAACTTGTCTTTTTAAAAATAAATATCTGTATTTGAACGCACAGCAACAATCACGTGACGCAGCAGGAACGCGCACTGTGTGAACAAAAGCCGCGTGTCGTAGTGATGACGCTGAAGCGCGGGATCGTTCGCCAGCTGTGAAACGGTATGTAATGCGCAAGTTTATGATCGAATCAGAGAGGAAAAAAATGCACAAGCATGTTTCTCGAGAGAGAAATCGCAGCTCATAAGCAAACTTAAGACGCTGCTGAGACATTAAAGTCACATCGATGTCATGTCACAACGAGCACACTCGGGCCCTTAAGAGAGCAGCCAGAAAAATGGAGCGCAACTGGAAGAAAACAAAACTAGAGGTATTTCGCATTTCATGGAAAGAGAGCTCAATTACTTACAGAGAGGCTTTAAAAGCTGCTAGATCTGCTTATTTTTCAACCCTATTAGAAGAAAATAAACATAATCCTAGGTATTTATTTGAAACGGTGGCTAAACTAACGAAAAATAAAGCTTCAAGCACCGAAGTTTCCAAGCAACACAGCAGTAATGACTTTATGAACTTCTTCACTTATAAGATTGATAATATCAGGGACAAAATTATAACTATGCAACCGTCTACTACAGTATCGCATCAGGCAGTGCATTGTAGTCTCCCTGAGGAAAAATTTGATTCATTCGTTGCTATAGGAGAGGAAGAATTTACTAAACTCATTAAATCATCTAAATCTACAACATGTATGTTAGACCCTATACCGACTAAGCTACTGAAAGAAATACTTCCAGAGGTCATAGATCCTCTTCTTAATATCATTAATTCGTCTTTGTCTCTAGGATACGTACCAAAAAACTTTAGGCTGGCTTTGATTAAACCGCTTGTTAAAAAAACGCAACTTGATCCTTCAGAATTAGTCAATTACAGGCCGATCTCGAATCTACCTTTTCTGTCAAAGATATTAGAAAAAGCAGTGTCTTCACAACTGTTCCTTTCTTGAAAGAAATTATATCTGCGAGGATTTCCAGTCCGGATTTAGACCGTACCATAGTACCGAAACAGCTCTCGTTAGAGTCACAAATGATTTGCTCTTATCATCCGATCGTGGTTGTATCTCTCTATTAGTGTTACTCGATCTTAGTGCTGCATTTGACACTATCGACCACAAAGTTTTTTTAAATAGACTCGAAAAAGATGTTGGCATTAGTGGAATTGCACTAGCATGGTTTAAATCATACTTATCTGGCCGTTATCAGTTTGTAGCAGTAAATGATGAGATGTCTCATCGATCACAAGTTCAGTATGGCGTACCACAAGGCTCAGTACTAGGACCGCTGCTGTTCACTCTGTACATGCTACCCTTAGGAGATATCATTAGGAAACATGGCATTAGCTTTCACTGTTATGCCGATGATACTCAGCTCTATATTTCTTCAAAACCTAACGAAACTTATCAATTCACAAAATTAACGGAATGCATAGCGGATATAAAAAATTGGATGACTTGTAATTTCCTACTTCTAAATTCTGAAAAAACAGAGTTTCTAATTATTGGACAAAAAACTTCCTCATGTAATAACCTAGAATACTGTCTAACACTCGATGGCTGCTCTGTTAAGTCTTCGTCGTCGGTTAGGAACCTGGGTGTGCTCTTTGATACCAAAAAGATCATGAAAGATCATTTGAAAGTCACGTGTCTAGTATCTGTAAAACTGCATTTTTCCATCTTAAAAATATATCTAAATTACGTTATATGCTCTCATTGACAAATGCGGAACAATTAGTTCATGCGTTCATGACCTCAAGGCTAGATTATTGTAATGCTCTACTAGGTGGTTGCCCTGCACGCTTAATAAACAAACTACAGCTGGTTCAAAACGCAGCAGCTCGAGTTCTTACCAGAACCAGGAAGTATGACCATATTAGCCCAGTTCTGTCAAAACTGCATTGGCTCCCTATTAAACATCGCATAAATTTTAAAATATTGCTGATTACTTACAAAGCACTGAATGGTTTAGCTCCGCAGTACTTGAGCGAGCTCTTAACGCATTATAGTCCGTCACGTCTATTACGATCTCAAAATTCCGGCCAGTTGATTATACCTAGAATATCAAAATCCACTGCTGGCGGTAGATCCTTTTCCTATTTAGCACCAAAACTCTGGAACAGTCTTCCTAACATTGTCCGGGAAGCAGACACACTCTGTCAGTTCAAAGCCAGATTAAAGACACATCTCTTTGACCTAGCTTTCACATAATACATTATAGACTTCTATAATTTAATGTTATGCTGCATAGATTAGGTCAGCCGGAACCGGGAACACTTCCCAAAAATCCTGATGTACTCGTTACATCATGAGAAGAATGGCATCTACGCTAATTTTAGTGTCTGTGTTTATCCCAAGGTTTTTCCTGCAGCCTGCCGGATCCAGGCCGTATCCAGATCTGACGAAAGACCTTCGCCTGGACCGATGACAACGCAGTGCTGAAGTGCCAACTAGTCTCTCCCTATGGAGGATCCCACTACCACTCTACAGATAAGGCGTTGTCGGGAAAATTCGTCTCGCGGTCCTACCCCAAAGCAACAAATAAAATAAAATTCCTTATCAAAATTTATAAGGAAAGACAAGTATTTTGTTTAGGCTTGGCTTGTAGGGAATTCCAAACCTGCGTATATTCTAACGCACATAACTATAGAACCCATTCTAAATGCGCATGTGAACGCCATCAGCGTTTCTCACAGGTTCGCGTTTAAAGTCTGTGTAGAGAGAATGGTGTCGTCTTAGCGCCCCCTAATTTAATAACAAATGATCATTGCGACGGAACCAAATCAATTAAAACTAACTTTAGATGGAAATAACTTAACTCTGCTGTAAAGCCGAAACAATCTCTGTTACCTTAAATTATACGCTTATCTCTGTAAAGCTGCTTTGAGACAATCTACATTGTTAAAAGCGCTATATAAATGAAGATGACTTGACTTGACATGTGTCTTTACGGGATTTTTACGGGTTGTGTGTGAACGCACTCTCTTATTCCGGAAAATCACTGGCAGTGTGAATGAACCTAAATCAAACTAACCCGAGTCAAATCTCGGGTCACTTAATCCGTGTATTTTCCGGAATCTCTGTGTGAAAGGGGCTTAAGGTCACACACCCTGACGAAGGCTCATTGGCCGCAACGCATAGGTGTGCAAGTAGCTACTTGTCACCTGATTTTAAAATATTAAAGCCATGATGAAATAAAGGCTTTCTATATATTTTTTATAATATTCGAGTGCCTTGGATTAATGATTTTTTTATGATCTGAATAATCCCTTACATACAAAAGCACAGCGAAAAACAAAACATTTCTTGAAAATTAAAATCGGGTTAAAATATGTTAAAATATGCCATATTCCAGTTTTTCTTACCTGCATACATCCCTTTGTACTGTCTAATTATATGCTACCAATATAGTCTGCTATCCCAGGGTTGACTTGAATGTTAAAAGAAATATAATTTTTTTTTAACTGTAATTAAATAATAATTAATAACATTGGTACAGAGTCTACCGTTCTCTGGGATTTGTTTTCATGATAATCGAATGTAAAGAGTTTTATCTCTAAAAACTGATTAGCTTATAACGCTAGTATATAGGGCATAGAGTAAGTAAAAAGAAATCGCTAGTTAATACCACTAACAAGCACCCTCATTATGCTACCGTGTTAGTGTGGGGCTATTTTGAGCCTTGTTAGTGGTATTAACTAGCGATTTCTTTTTACTTACTCTATGCCCCATATACTAGCGTTATAAGCTAATCAGTTTTTAGAGATAAAACTCTTTACATTCGATTATCATGAAAACAAATCCCAGAGAACGGTCGACTCGGTTCCCATGTGTTATTACACCCCAGGTTCATTTTGCGCCGGAGTTGTCCTTTAATAGCATAATAGCATGTGTACACACATTCACTCACAAATATTAATGAATCAATCACACTCAATCAAATCACCTCTCTCTCTCTCTCTCACACACACACACGCACGCACGCACGCACGCACGCACACACAGAAAGTCAAACACAACCATGGACATGCAAACAATACACCTTTCACTCATACACATGCACACACATCATTCACAAATATTAATAAATCACTCACTCACACAGATTAATAATGTACAATAGTCAATCCACCTGATTGACAGGTTTAAGTTTTGTGTCAATTCAATTATTACTGTTTTTTTCTTGTTATTCTTTTGTTAAAAAGGAAAGATCTAACTTGTTGTTAAGGATGTGTTCATGTTCCATAAAGGGGATGCCAGTTTGAAGAATGCCATTTGGTGGCATAGGAACCATTATTGTGAATTGTTTAATATCTTTTAATGGTCTACTGCAATGTTTGAGGCATATTTATTTTTTCATGCTTTAATGTTGACCTAATTTCAGTTACATTTACATTTTAGGCTATGTAGTTTGAAATTTTATTTTATCTTTTTTAGATTTTTAACCACTCAGCTGTATGTGGAAATGCATATTTAAAAAAATGTTGCAAATAAAACCATAGTCCACAACTTATGTAGTTTTAACTTATTTTAATATATAAATTCTGTGAAATCATCAAACGTTTGTATGACTTGCCGTGACTTGTGACCCAAGCTACGACTTGACTTGACTTGCTTGACATAAAGCAGTGACTTGACTTGACTTGACTTGCTTTTCACAAAATTGACTTGGACTTGCTTGAGACTTGAAGGTTAAGACTTGAGACTTACTTGTGACTTGCACATGTGTGACTTACTCCCACCTCTGCCTGTCAATAACAATGTCCTATGAAATACCTGTGGAGCATGGAAAAGAAAACTTCGAGGAATTCACACAAATCCTAAATGACCATCATAGATTAATCAAGGTAAAAACAACCACAAAACACACGGCAATTAACTTCCTGGACACTACCGTCTTCAAAGGTCTGAGTTTTAACACAACTCACTAGATACAAAAGTTTTACTTCAAAGAAACTGACACACATGCCCTACTCACATCACAAAAGCTTCCACCCAAAACACACCTTTGAGGGAATAGTCCAGGCACAACTCTTGAGATTTTCCAGAATCTGCACAAGGGAAGATGATTTCCAAGATGCCAAACGAACTCTCTACAGATCCCTCCGTACAAGAGGATATTCAAAATCAAAACTTAAGGGAATATATAAGGAACATCGTGATAAGCAAACAAATCCAAGAGAACAACAAAGCTCGGATGAACAAGTGATAGTTCTGGCTGTCTTCACTCACACACCAACTTCAATTAAACTAAACAAAAAAATGAAGGACAACTTCTCAAAAACCTTTGAAGACACACAAAACGTCACCAATATTGCGGCATACAAACGAAACCCCAATCTTAAAGATATCCTAATCAAAAGTCGCCTTCCCACTAGCATACCCACACATTTAATCTCTAAACCTAAAATTATCAGACAAATGGGGCAAACAAGGGCCTACTCCACTCTAAAAATACCACTCAACAGTTCTAACTGTGTGTATGTAATCACTTGCAATAAATGCAAGATACAATATGTCGGGCAAACAAAAAACTCTATTAGAAGCCGACTGCACTGTAACATAAACGACTCTGGGTAAATGCGAATTAGCTCAAGGATATAGGGAATTTTGGAAATATTAATAATCATAACTCATGGTCATAATAATTCAGAAATCGCATGTACATTTACTTTATCAATTATCAAGATTACCTTGTTCCGTAACTGGTCTGGTCATCAGTCATTCGTCCAGCGAATAAATGTAAGATTTTCCCAGTTAGGAAGGGGTATTTACAAACTACAAGAAAGTTTATCTTCTGGCCACGAACATCAAACTTTCTGAGTTTATTCATTAAAACTACTCAATGTAGTCTATAATATCGAGCTTGTAGCTTAATTAGATCTTTTAATTTCATTGACTTTATAAGGTGGGTTTTCAAACACAGAGACAGTGAAAAGTATAAATGGATTTTAATAAATGCAAAACTAGAGAGATTATATGAGCTACAAATACAAAAGTACGTAAAAATGCAAACAATAAAACAAACAAACATTTAACCAGACACGAACATAAGACATAACGTGATCAGAATAAATGAAAGAAAGAAAGAAAGAAAGAAAGAAAGAAAGAAGGAAGGATATCGAGAGAAGAGAAAAGAGGGTAACTTGATTCATAGACCTAAGAGCCAGACACCTGAAATCAGCTTTAGAGAGAGATCAAAATTACTTGAAAGATTTTGTACTCTTTCAGTGGGATGCTGGAAAAGGACGTGCGTGTGCACGGGTCCGGCTGGTTTGCGTCTAGCGTCGTCTTCCGGTGTCGTTTCGCAAGACGATGTAAAGGCTCACTTGAATTTAACGTTACCGAGAAAGTTCAGATCATTTCCCTTGTGGAGGGGAAAGGCGAGGATGAACTTAGTTGCAAAAGACGGCAGGGCAGCTCCTACATGACGCAGGGGTATGCGTCCCAGAGAGAGAGAGACCAAGGCAAGGCCTGGTCCAGCTGGTTCCGTTGGGAGAAGCGCTGCGCGTGGAGAAGAAGGGTGAGAAGAGGGGTGAGAGAGCGAGAAAAGTCTCTTCTTTTTAAAAGACATCTGTTTACGCCCTCTTTTTGGGACAACAGCAAATCAGATCTTCTGATCTGAAGCGGGAAGAAAGTTTCTTTGTTTGTGAAGAAACGCCTACTTTGACTGTCATGTGAGAGATTGAAAATAACATTCATATTTAGAAATATGGTATTTCCTGGAATAAATGCATATTATTGTACTTTGCAGTCAAGATTCGACTCCGACATGTTTTTCCCATTACATTGACACCTCGAATGACGTTTTTGCATGAAAGAAATACAGGGTTACATAATTTCCTCATAATCACTAGCATAGTGATTTTGATTAACATAATAACGTTGCATAGATACCTCAGACATTATCTGGCCAATTATACACACATAAAAATACATATCAAAAACATTGCTATTGGATCACATGTGTGGAAATGTCTGTTTCAAAGTCCAGAGTGTGTTTGTGTGTGTGCGTTGGAATGTCACGAGTCTATAAAGTCACGGGGAGTTCACGCTGAACTGGGGGGATTCCAGCCACACGGGCGCTGGTGAATTACCCCGTAGGGAATAATTAACGAGAGCTGTCTTCCTAAGGACAAAGAAGATGTGTTCGACACCCTCGTGTTTCACTTAATGTGGAAAGCAGCTGACCAGATGTCATTGTTGCTACAACACCAACACAAATACAATATTCGTGCATCCCCCAAAAATTCCAGGAGTCAAATACTGATCAAACATTTCCAAAGACACGGAGTTCAAAATGTACGCATCCAGGGAATTGAACATAATCCCCACTGGACAGACCAACAAAGGAGAAAAATAGAATGGCAATGGATTAAGAAATTGGGAACCAAATTTCCAAAAGGACTCAATGAAAGACTGGAAAATAAAAAAATTGATACAACAAAATAAATAAATAAATAATAAAATAAAAATATCCTACTTTAGACTAATATTAATATAAATCATAATATAAAACCCCAAAAAACTGAACCAGAATAACAAAACGGTTACATGAACACTCTTCTCCCTTCCCGACCCCCTTCTCCTTGAAAAAGGAGGGGAGGACGGGTTTAGGGAATGGACCAAATGCCCAGACAAGTACATGAAAATGGGTGGCCCAGACAGCTCTAACATTTTCTGGTCCATCAAGAGAACCTACAATGTACTACCATTGAATAACAAGAAAACGCTTTTTACCTACACTACATTTATCTCCCTTTCCTATTCCCTCCTCTCTGACACACAAAAAAAGTGGGGGGAGGAATGGGATTAGGGGTAGGACCAAATGCCCAGACAGGCACACGAAAATGGGTGGACCAGACAGGCCTAACATTTTCTGGTCCTTTTCTCCTAATAATTTTATTTAAAAATTGATATCCCACCACAAAATAAATTAAATAAAATATAATCTGCTAAAAAAGGACTAAATTATTTGGCATCATAACTATTAATTTATCTTTCACTTAGGGAATACAGCACAAAAGCGAAAAAAATGTCCGAAGACGAAAATTTCAGAAGACTGATAAGAAGCCTCTACGCCTATCTCAGGGCTTTTCATCACGAGAAGACCCTGAGAGATGGAGAAGCCCAGGGTACTAAACCACGCCGGCTAGAAAAAATAGCAGAAAACTTAAGCACGGCAATCAAGCCAGCTTTAATTAATACAAATGAAACCACAAGCATGTGGATTTACGCTAACGCAAGAAACTGGTTACATTTCGGTCTAGACATTCTGAAGGACCACTATTCGGAATGTCTTGAAAAAACCCAAACATCCATCCTAGCCGGCTCTAAAAACAGGTGGGAAGAGGCCTGGCAGGTAGCCATAAAATGGGGGTGAAAAAATCTAAAGACCTTACAGACATCAACGATAAAACTCGCATCACAAGCAGTGGTAGCTTTCATGACCACAAAGACACCAGACAGCCCCAAACAAACCTGCCACCATAAAAGAACGGAACCCCCAGAATGTTCTAACAAGGAGGAACAGCCAGTGGCCAAGAAATCTAAACCGGATGGGAAAGATGGCTTCATCATGGGAGCAATGGCGGACTCGGACGACGAAATCTTTTACCCGACCGTCGAGACAAATACTTTAGAACCAGAACCCAAAGAAGAACTAGGGAACTCTAGCTCCGAGAAGGAGCAAGAAAAAGAGAAACAAGAACAAAAGCAAGAGGTGACAAATCCAACCCCGAAAAAAAACACGAGTGCCTTTTAGAAAAGCCAAAACTGCGGGTAGCCAAACAGAACAAACCAGACTACCAACCCCAAACTCAAGAAAGAGAGGAGGACCTCTTTCTTTTTAACCCTAAACGAAGACTGATGACTGCAGCTCCACACAGCATCTTCTCAATAAAGAATCCTGCTGAAGATACACCAGATTCTCCTGGGCCCAGTCTTTCCAAAGTTTAATCTGGATCAGAATGATCTGCCAATAGACAATATAATTTTTCCAGAGATAATGTCAAAACATCAGCTATCAATATTAAGATGATTTAGCATTTCCAATTTATGTATTAAATTATTATTAATAATATTATTATTAGGGAAGGCCTACTTTTATTATTAAATTGATGGGCTATAATTAATTTGCCACACAATAATTTCATAGCGCATCACCGCATAACCAACGCGCTGTGAGGATAATAAAATATTACATAGAAGCTTCCTCCTCCTCATTGAAAATTGTCTAAAAACGTTTAGGTCGATTACAATGAATTAGAGGCCTATAATTAAAATTACTATGTCTAAAGGCTAATATTTGCGAACACTACAATAATTAAAACGGTTTTATTTCAAAAAAAGTTTGTTTAACATGGACATTGTTTAACAAATTAATAAAAGAGGCACAGTAGCTACATTCCAGGTGAAAACGTGGGTAATATATGGTTTATCCATTTTGCAACACGAACTGGTGGTAAAGGGTAACTAAACCCTAAACCAACTTTTTTTAGTTAATGATCTGTAAGAATGGGGCTGTTCATAGATTCAATTAATTTTTTTTTTACATTTGTGTTTAAAGTGTTTTAATTTTACAAAATATGGTGTAAAAACGTCTGAGTGCTGCCCTCTTCAGGTTGAACAGTGGCTACTGCAGTTGAATTTTCCTATTGGAAGTTGTGTTACCCTCTGACGTCAGAGGGTACCAGTTAACCACGCCCTTGCCTACAGAGAGATACGTCTCAGATGCACACCCCCTCTCCGCTGGGCTCTGCCTACTTTTCCAGCATTTTTTAAAAATTGCCAGTGGGTGGAGTCAGGCTCTGACCAGGGGTTTAGTTACCCTTTAAGCAACCGTGTTTGTAGCTAGTTTGAGCTACAGAAATTAAGATTCCCTCTTTTTATTTAATTTCTTGCTGCAGATGAAATGGTTAAACTTCTGTTTTTCGCGCAGGCGCAGTAAGGGAAAAAGCACTGAGTTTAGGGCAATCGGTTCATAGTAGGCATGTGCCGGTATCTAATTTTCATGCTGCGTTTAATTGATTGAGCTTTTATCACAGTATACGATATTATCACAATATTTTAATTGCACAAGAAAAATGGATGGATGGGGGGGGGGATGTAAAAAAAAACACTGCATCACAATAGGTGTAATTGTGATTGTCAAAACATTTGGTAACTAAACAATTGTATTAAGTTTAGTGTAGGGGTGTCCATGGTTAACCGATTAACCGATTAACCGTTAAAAATTGCGTAACCGAGTGAAACATTTTGCTTGGTTAAGTGGCGTCAATGGCATGCATTGAATTTAGTTGTAATACATTTTTGCACCACCAGAGACCACTAGACCAGTTTTCTAATATGAAGCGGCAAAGAAAGCGTGCGTCCGAGAGTGAAGGCTGTGCGCGAGTCAGAAACAAACATAGTATCCGCGCCACTGATCGCAGCACAATGTCTGCAGAGCCGCAGAGCCACAACTTTACCCCAGCAGTTTTACCCTGCGCATGCGCAGTTTAATCACAACAGTTTTACCCGCAGAGTCCGTTTACCGTTACATTAACCCATACAATTTGTATTATGCATTTCCTAAACATGTACTTGCTAATCAAACACTTTATATGTACAAACTACTAATCTATAAAACACAATCGGTCTTCCGACCTTTTACTATTGTGTTGATAATGCGCGAGGGAGAGAGAGAGCAATGCAGCGCTCGTGTTGTGTGAAGGCGGTGAGAGTGCGCGCGCGCGCGCGGCCGGGGCTCTCTCACTGTTTGTTCTTATGCGCCCTGTCCATTGATCTAAATAATTAGTTGTTACGACGACTTATTTGTTCCCTCGTTTTAATCAATCGTGGACACGTTGAACTAATTCCCCCCCTCATTTTGATTTAACGAATTACAACGTGGCCAAAAACAGTTTGATACTATTAATTAGTGAATGCTAAAGACCTATTTTTTGTGAATTGGTGAATATTCAGGTGAATTATTTCGTGGCCACGAATTAATAATAATTATTAAACTGTTTTTCTTACCTGTGAAGATAGCTCTTCAGTGAAGGCCGACTATTCTCGTACAGCTTTTTATTCCTTTTTTTTGTGTGTGAATTGGTGAATATTCAGGTGAATTGTTTCGTGGCCACGAATTAATAATACCCTCAGCACGTTTTACAAGACCCTTCTCGATCGCAGCGGCAACGAGCACTTTGATCACTTGATTTAAAAAACAAAACATTTCAGCGCTAGATCGCCTAAAAAAAAACGAACGAAATGAGTGCTCTGCTAGTTAACTGGAGATGTTTTGTTTATTTGTATTGGTATTCGTGCCGCGAGATGTTTCAAAAGTGGTGGGGACAATATCGACCTTAGAAAATAGTGGTGGGGACATGTCCCACCCGCAAATTACGCCTATCTCGGGGTTGCGGCGCGCACACTATGGTTAACCAAGTATTAACCGCTAAGGGCCTCGGTTAACGGTTAATGAAAAACTTGAAAACGTGCAGCCCTAGTTTAGTAACAACATGTTACAATGTTTACATGGTACAATGACTGATAGGCTACTGTTTGTATTATATAACACAGTTTTCATGATTTCAATTCAATTCTTGGATTTGATTTCAATGTTGATTCAATATTGACTCATTTGGATAAATATTAGGTAGGCTACAGTAGATAGCCTACATGTTCATTTTTCTGATGAAAAAATACATCTCACATAATGCTGTAAACATACAGAGAGCCCTATCAGCTGGTATTATTAAAGGTTAAAAATAACAAGTTGAGTTAAATATTGTTACGAACCGCTCTGAGACACGAGGGTAGAGGATCCAAAATGCAGCTTTTATTAAAGGGGTTATCCAGAATCGTAATCCAACAAGCAGAGGGGCAAGCACAGGAAGACAGTCCAAACAAACAAACAAAACAGTTTGTTCAGTTCAGAGAGTAGTTCAGAGAGTCCTGTCAGTCGGATTTACAACACGTGAATTCTGAAGAGCTGTTCTTCGGCCACCCATTCTCCACATGGGATTTCTAGTATAGTGTTAGTCTGGGCACCAGCTCTAACCAAAGCAAAAGCCTCACATGTGTCCGTGGATTTGCTGGTTTTGCCCTTACCAGCAGTGCAAACGCTGGACTTGCTCCACCTCCACTACGTCACTGGACGTCTAATGAGACGCAGCAGAGCAGAATCCAACTTCTGTTTAGATTTTCTGAAGCCGTCAGTGCTGGCATGAGTGTTGTTGGGGCAGAGCTGCTGATGCTTCTGCTGTGTGATTTAATCGACCGCAATGATCGAATCCCCATCTTGTCCCTGCAGAAAAGCAGCTGCCCGGGCACACTGAAGGGCTTCATGTCCATCCAGGGTCTTTGTGAGACCATGGAAGGTGAGGCGTCTTTTGTTTATCAACATATGTTCTGCAGGGCAAAAGAGATGGTGGCCCAAGCAGGCTATGATGTGAAGTCCTGCTTAATGTGTGGAATACGCGGACACAAGCTGCGTTTCTTTCCAGCCTTGAAGTTCTACACAGTTTAAATAACAACAAGAAAGTCAACTGGAACTTCAAGGATTTTTGGGAGATCCATGACTTTTGTGAAAAACGTTCAGTGGAAGTGCGAGCAGTAAACCTGGTCGGAGATGTGTGTTTAGAGATGGAGCAGAGGGGGCTTAGCTTCATCAGAAACACCCAAAAGTACATGGAGCATGGCATACCGTGGGTCAAGGAAGTGCTACTTAGGGTGCCGAAATCTCTGAAGGACCAGGGGCCTGATGTATAAACGTTGCGTACGCACAAAATGGGCATAGAAATATGCGTACGCATTTTTCCACGCACATATCGGGATTTATAAAAAATAAACTAGGCGTAGATAAGTGCGCACCGTAAGGATGCTCTTGACCGTGCGTACGCACTCTTTTAGAAGAGTATGTGTTTTGGCGACACCAACCAATAACTATTTAAAATGAAAAACTTCTAAATTATCCTATTACATCACCCAATAAATCAAATTGCATCAACCTGAATTATCATTATGATATGATTATGATGGAGTTTGATGGATTCATTGATTTTAATAAAATTTGGACTCTATTTCATTATAGCTCTGCACTGGTGTCTTGCAGAAGATCACTTTTAGACAGAAAATCTAAAGAAATACAAGATAATACAAATATAATTTCGCTCACCAACCTGTCACTTGAAGCAAATATCCATCCCTTCTTAAATGTCCGCACCAGCGAGCGCGTTGGGCCAGTTAGTGAAACTGATGCAAAACAGTTTAAATAAATAAAATACTTCTGATATAAACTATGTTTTACTTATGATATAAACATTTAGATTAAATAAACCATTCAAATTAATGGAGAACACTTAAACATGAAATCATTACTGAGAAGTTACAACATTTTTATATTCAAATTCAATCAATAGAAATATTTGTTGTGGATGCGATGTTTTTTGAACACATTTCCTGTAGCGTGCTGTGTTTAAATGTTTTAACCACAGAGATAATTGCTTATCATGATAATACCAGATTGTCTGAGAAAATAGTTTCTTGCAAATAATGCTCAAGGCCTATCTGTTTCCATTAAAAATATAAATCAATTAAAAATACTATTTGGCCAGTGGAAAAGATTAAATGTATTTTACACTATTTGATTTATGTATTCAAAAACAAGACAAGGATAGGGAAATACATGATTTTTATTAATGTAATGTGTCTTGTACCGTTAAACATTATCACGTGGATGAATAATCATATGCAAATGATATGCAGATGAGGATATGCATAGTAAAACTAGGCGTTGTAAGCTCCATATATGGTTATTTCAGGGTGGAGACGCATGTGCGCACAATCTTCCGCTGACTGGGATTTATAAAGTGAATTCTGCGCAGGTTCTGGCGTACGGACGGTTTTATAAATCTGAAAACTTTTGTGCGTACGCAAATTCTGCCTTATGTGCGTACGCACACTTTAAGGATGAAATCTACGCAAAGTTTTATACATAAGGCCCCAGGAGCTTGTTAGAGTGATGACTTTCAACAGCTCTATTGCCCTAATTCAGAACGGGGACTTCATCAGCTTTGAGAAACTGAGAATTCTCATCAAGGAGCTTCGTGTGACCCAGGTACGGTTGAGGACGTTACAGGTCCTGTACTGTTTTTTGCTGCCAAGTGTCTATGGTATGAAGCTGTGGGCCTTACATGAAAGTATCCCATACAAGCTAGGGATCACAGCTGCTTCTGACCCACAAAAGCTTTGTGTGGCAGAAAAAAGCATCTCAGAGCCGGTGGAAGAGGAGGTTGCTGAGGTCAATACTTCCACTGAGGTGCAGAATGTGAGAAAGCTAGTTCCACGCTTTCTGCCTGCTAGTTGCTCCCTCCGTTGGACTAGCATGGAACTGGCATTAGTTAATGTCTACGCAGAAGTGCCACATAAAGAGGCATATGCAAAATACATGGCTGAGTACCAGTCAATGAGTGTTCCTGTGCGCAGCTTTAACGCGTTCTGCAGGAAACGCAATACAATGATTAAATAAATGGTTTAGGGGTGGGTTATTTCTATAGGTTTAGTGTTAGTTAGCATTAGTAATTATAATAGGATTAGTGTATATTATTTGTTAGTAATTAGTATTAATTTGTAGTTGTTATGCTTAGAGGCTGGTGTTGGTTAGGCTAATGTATTTTATATATATAAGTCAGGGTTAGGTGTGTTCTGTGTTGTATTTTTGTAAAAAACAACAACAACAAAAACAACAACAAAAAAACAACAGTAACCCAGCCTCTGCCATTATACAAAGCAGTGTAATGTCAGTGCCGGTCCCAAGCCTGGATATATGGGGAGGGCTGTTAAACACTTAGGGTGGGGTTTGGGGAATAGGTTTAGGGGAATGAAACATCCAAGGCTCAAACCTAAGGTCTGAACCTGGTTATGCACGGTCCATTCGTCCACTGACCACTTCAGACTAACCCGAGCCAGACCAAGTTCACAAGCATGCACTCCATCTCATTTTTAAATCTCTTATGAGTATGACCTCTTGATCCCTTTATTGTGTCCCATAGCTCCGCCCAGGAAGCTCTCAGCGACCATTTGAAAGGGTAAGTTCTCAGCTTTCCAAAGAGTCTACTTTGATGCCTCTGTTATTTTGGGTTCATGAGATATTTACATTTTTACACCACCAGAAGTGGCTGTATCTCCTAATTAGAAGGTCGTATTGAAGCATGGGGTTAATAGTAAGGTCCGGATGAGGCCTTTAAGATGACACCAGATGCATGTCTTTCTGAGCTTTGGGGGCGGAGCTATGGGACGGACCTAATATATTTGTGTATCCAAAAAATATCTCGGTCTAGGAAAGTCGAAACTGCTTGTAATTGGTGTCATTGGATAGGTCTCTGTGAGTGCTTTCCAATAACACTATACTCCCATGTCTGTTGTATGTAAAGTTCATGAGATATTGACTCTCCAATTTTTAACTGGAAGTGGCCATAATCTCCTAATTAGAAGGTCGTTAGGGTTAGGGTCAGGGTTAAGGGCTTAAAAGCGAAGAGTGCACCCCCAAAGCAAGTTCAAATTATATTTGAATATATTGTTATTGCTGCTTCCATAGACATTCAGTGTGCATTTTAAAAACTCCAAATGTATTGTTTTACTAGTGCTTGTGTATTTAAATGTCTGAAACCTAAAATAAACAGTATGTGGATGAAAACACTGCATAGTGCTGAGTTCGTCCGTCTCTGGCTAAACGCAAGCCAACGCGCAAAAAGCCCAGCTTGAATTTGGCCGTTATGGGACGTCACTGCACATTCTAAATCCCATAGCCTAATGTTTGTGTACTTTATCTACTATATCACTGCAAACAAATCAATTGCAAAATATAAATAAATATTCATAATACATGTAAGTGTTGCATTATTTAATCAATTTTAAATATATATTTCATTGTAGTCCTGAAATCCACCCTGAATCCACCCTTCTGATGGGATCAGGATAATACTGTTCTTTTCTCAATCCTTCTTTTGAACAGATACTTTTCATGAGTTGATCCAATCTTAAGCCAAAATGTGACCGGATTACTTTTGAACAACTGGGCCCTAGTCTTCGCTTCTTAGGCCGGCGACACACTGTCTGCGTGGCGTGTCTGTTTTTATTTCTGCTCCCATGTTAACAGGTTAGAGCTTGCACACTGCCTGCGTACATGCTTGAAATAGAACCGACGCCTATTTTTCACGTGACACGCAAGCGTATTAGAAGCGTTTCCAGGCAAAATAGAATAGGAAAATGTTTATATGTAATTTTGACATGAATACATATTAATAAATGACATTTTCATGTTTGAAAGTCTCTAGGATTTGACTTAAATGCAGATATAAATGTAATAAAAAAAATATGATCGATTTTCAAATATTGCACCTGTCAATACAGAACGAAATATTCTGTAGCCTATTTTGCGTCAATACTGCCGACGTTGTCTTTGCTGTTATATAGTTATGTTTAACATGAAGTATAGGCCTTCCACAACTCTCTCCCCATATATCAAATTTATCACCAATGAGGCTTATCATATGTCACCTAGCAGCAGCAGCGCCGCGTCAGACACGTTTCTGGTGTGCAAAGACATGGAAAACGCCATGCAACGCAACAGAAACGCCACGCAGCTGACAGGCAGCCAATGTGTCGCCGGCCTTAGTTTCCTACACAACCTATGATAGTCTTCAACTAATGGAAGACATGACAGTGACTGAAGACAATTCAGTGCTCAAGGAACATCAGGAAATATGAATAAAATATTTGTCAAAATGTAAGAAAAGCTGTTCTTTCATTCCTTCCTCTTCTACACAACTTGTTCTCATTTATCTATCCGTTACCTGTTTTCATTATGTGCTTCCAAATCCTTACTATTACTAACACACATAAATCAAATTGATACTTTGCAGTCACGTGACTACCACGGATACCTGGCGGGCAACAAACGGGTATTTTCAACGTAGAGTCCTGTAGTTCCAGGACTTTCTAGTAGCTATCAAGTCTGTTAGCGAGCTAGCTGCATAACTGTGGACTAGGATTAACTCCAAGGTAGCTAAATTGTGTAAAGCAGACAAGTTTTTTTTAAGATAATCGAGCAGTAATAATTCCTCCATAAATAATCTAGCTCTACTGTTGGGTCATCTCTGGTTCTCATTGAAAATCATAGATATCGCAAACCTCAAAACAACCTATCACACACTTCTGTTATTGTTAGCAAAAGACGACAGCTGTTACTGTGCGTTCACACCGCCACCGGCGAGAGCGTCAAAGTGCCCGGAAATCATTCATTTTCAATGAATTTTGCCGCTCTCGCCGGCGGCGGTGTGAACGTACAGTTAGCCTAGCATAGACTCATAACACAAACAGCTGTCTCGCCGAACCAGCTGGTGATGAATACTGGTGGTGTTGATTGACAAAACTACAGTAACTTAAAGACACGATTAATTACATGATCATACACCCATTGTATTCAAACAAATGTTGAAATTACCTTTGATGGTAATATGCACAGACGTGTGTATACTGTGAAGGTTGCTTATCTCATCTGCGGTCAGTGCATCCAATTGCACAACAACTATCTGGCATGTCGTTTACACCTCAAAACACCAACTTTTGTATAGTAAAACTGGCGACCCTTGATTAGTTTACTAGGTTTCGTTGCTGGAGAACGACGTTCTTGCCCGCCAGCCAGTACTTGTGACGTCACGTGCAAAGTATCAATATCACACATAGGAGGCAGTGCAATCTTAACAACTTGCATCCCTGGTTATCTGATGTTCTCCACGAACATTGTTCTAAACTCAGGGTTGCAGAGAAGAAGTGGCGCAAATCGAAGTATCCTACTGACCTTGGTCTATATCAATCCCTCCACTCCTCATTCTCTGCTAATGTCTTTACTTCTAAAATTACTAACTACAAAATCAATTCTTCTGACTCTCACATGCTTTTCAAAACCTTCTCTCTTCTTAACCCTCCTCCTTCTGCTCCTTCCTTAACCCTAACAGCTGCCGATTTTGCAACATTCTTCATAAATAATACAACCACCATTAACGGCCAATTTTCTACACCACAAACTGACACGCACATCTTAACAGCTAACACACACATTCTAGAAGTCACCCTTTCCAATCACCCTCCTACCTGTCTGTTTGATCCTATTCTCACTCATCTACTTCAAGTCATTTCTTCCTCATTTGTACCCGCACTTACTCACATCTTAAATGCTGAGGGAAAGGTACCAATGTGAAGAGAGGTGTTGATGATGTGCGGATACAAATGAGGAAGAAATTCTGAGTGGGAATAGGATCAAGCAGACAGGGTAGTAGGGTGATTGGAAAGGATGAGTTCGGAAACTTGTAAGAACTTACTAAGAAACCCACTCTACATCCAGCACATCTGGAAAATTACAGACCCTTATCCCTTCTTCCATCCATTGCTAAAACACTTGAACGAGTTGTTTTCAACCAAGTATTTGCCTTTCTAACACAGGACAACCTCCTGGACAACAACCAGTCTGGTTTCAAAAGCGGACACTCAACTGATACTGCCCTGAATAATAATAATAAATAATAATAAAAATTACAGACTTCTACATGCTTTGTAAGTGGGAAAACCTGCAAAATCGGTAGCGTTTCAAATACTTGTTCTCCCCACTGTACATTGTGGCGGACGAACACTCATATAGACGGTAACTCACACGTGAAGATCATGTACAGAGGAAAATTCAAGAGTGCAGAAACTCATTGTCAACGCTGACCTGTGATTTATCTCAACTCAACAGTTATAGCATAGAATTTTCTGCTAAAGTAACAACCCTCAGCTAGGCTACATAATTAATAGATACGAGACAGTATGACTAATTCACACACACAATCGCTCTCTCATTAAAGCATTGAAATAAATGTACTCTCACTCTGCTAATTTATCTGTTTCTGATTTAGAACGAGCAAACATCTGTAAGAAATGATACGACCCATAGATAACTGCTGAAAGTGAGCTGTTATGTCGGAGCAATAGCACTGTTCACAGCGGAATGACATATGCCGTTGCTCTGGACAAGGTGATCCGAGTTCGAGTCCCGTTTCAAGGTTCAGGCTTTCTCAAGAAAAGCTGACGGACCGAGCACCACAAAAAACATGTGGCCAATAGAAAGACTGTTGAAAGAGAGATGGCAGACAATGCAAAAGATTGTGATTGCTTATGATCAGGCAAGAGAATTAGGACCCGTGTTAATATTAGAAAAGCTTTCCAGCGCTGGAGAGACCTAGGCGGGATGGTCTGAATACGGACGGCGAGGTTGCGTTGTTTCTGCTGTAAAAGCAAGTTACATTGCTTTTGTTAGTTAAAATGTTAGTAGAGCACATTTGAGGACAAATATAAAAATTACTTTTTCATTGTTCTCTATTCAGAAGAAGACACTGGGTTTATTACACAGAATAATTATTTTGTTTAGGCTACTTCTGTTTTTTATACTTTTGTATAGTCTCCATTTCTGTAGAGCTTGAAATTTTAACAAGGATCAAATGACTGAATTCAGCTTTGAGAATAAAACTAACCTGTTTGTTCCTCAGTTTCTTCATGTTTGACTCTGAATGTTGTTTCAATCTTCACGTCTTCATTCTCCTCTTTAATAAACTCCATCTTTATGTTTTCAATCTCCTCTTTAATAAACGCCATCTTTATAATATAATACGTGGATCTCAGTTGCTTCTTCGTGTGTGGTTTGTCCTGTTTAAGACGAGAATAATTAACAGAAAGAAAAATAAATCCTCACTAAATCTCTGAGTGTGTCTCAGTCAGCTCTAGTTCAGTACTTCAGTTCACTGGTAAGAGAGTCAGTCAGAGAGAGTTAATAGACTTAAATCATCCGATCACTCAAAACTAGCTGCAAATTAATAAATAAAAAAACCAATACAGAAACTTCATATTTAGGCTTTATGATCTACATTTGGTATAATGAATTTTAGATTATATTCAAATGATTACTCATGAAAACAATAACAGGTTTTTGGTTTGTAAAAGCTGTCCTGTTGTTCTCGTTCATTTACTCTGTTTGAGCAGCACGTCGTGACTCAAACGATTCGGATCACTGAATCATTTTGTACAGTATTTGATTCAATTGACTCGGAGTGTCGAAAAGCTCGGTTTCTCCATCAATATTTACCACTGACTGAATTCGTGTTCATGATAAACTGATTCACGATAGAGGGAGCGAAATGAGACGCGAGTGTACTGTTTCTAATGTGTGAATGCGCTTTACTCACAAAAATTCTTCATTAAAGTTAGATAATGCACTACAATGGTATACAATAGCACATATAATTACACATCGCTTGTAAAACAACAAAAACACTGATCTGTTTCTATATTTTTAAACAGTTTAAATTCTTAAAACTAACCTTTATTCAGCCGAATCACAACAGATGCAGGAGCGCGCCGCAGCCTTATGACGTCATATATCCAGACCAAAATAAAAGTCACGTTCACGTGCAGCTGTCTACAATCTCAGAAGTGCATAGAAATGTACTAACTATTTTTACCAGATAAACCCTATATTAAAAATGTAAATAGTGACAAAGGTGATACAAACAAACTTGTTAAAAGGGGTGTATGAGTTCATAGCAGAGTTCATACATGTGTCTGAATTATTTACATAGTCTCTCTGTTTTTACCAATTTTAAAAATGTGGACATATAAAGTTCATTTGAGTCTAAAAATGGGCATAGAAGTTGTAAAAAGTTATCTTTGACGAATCAGTAAAGTAAAAGAAGCAATACAATTTTTAAGTATATATGTTCATTCAATACCAACAATGATTATGGTATTATAACTTAATGGTTCAGTCCAATTAAAAATGTTAAATTTCACAGTAAGTTGAGTCTTCAATGTCAAGGGTCATTTGTGTGAGTTTCAGCCTATGTAGTGATTGAAATCGCTCACTAGTGAGTGAACAGACACAATTCATACTCCCTGCTCCACAGAAAACTCCACTATTAAAATCTGCCAGTTCAATAAATGCCCTGTTTATAAGTGATACACAAATAGAGAGTTATTTCTTCATATTGTGTTGTTTTGCATCAATGTATTTTCCTGAAAGTATTTAAGATTAATTTATAAAGTGGCAAACACACAATAAATATGATTGTGTAATAGTGTTTGAAAACTGACTTGAAAATGTAAAATCCGAACCGAATGGTTGCTATTCCTGAATAATTTAGTATTAAGGTCTAAATTTGGTCTCTGTTGAAGAAATGACTTAGCAGATATAATAATATAATTATTATTATAGCAGTTACAACATAATTATTGCAGTTTATTGTAGTGAAAATATACTTAAAATATAATAACATTTAATGATGTTTGACAACACAACACGCATTGAAATGCTTTCTTCTTTTTTGTTCTTTTACTTTTGTTTAATGGTGATTTACATGGCTTGTTTTTGTATATATACATTATATATATATATATATATATATATATATTAGGGGTGTAACGGTTCACAAAATGGTTCGGTATGTTTTCAATACAGCAAAAAGAAAAAAATGCCAGAGAAATTCCCTTGATTTTTTTATTAAAACTAACATCATAAAGTATGATATTTTTTTACTTTAAACAATGAAGGAGCTATACTTGACCCATCCCTGCTGGGTGTCTTCTTAGCAGCATATAAATAAGCAGCTCCTTGTATAAAAAATAATAATATAATATTGTAGTAGTTATAAACAAATTTTTATTTTATTTCAGTTTTATTTTAAATTAGCAAGGCTCCAGATTAACATTTGAGAGCAGCAATTTTATTCATAATGTCAAAATAATATTTCAAAAGCAAAAAGATTAAGAAATACATATTCGGGAGTGGAAATGGCAGCCACCTACTGGTTACAGGTAATTTAATGTCTTTTGTATTTTTAAATGAGTGTGAGTTTTACTACATCTTGAAACTTTTAGTTTTATAAATGGGGGTAATTAAAGGATGAACAAATAATGTTTTTGTCATCACATTAAAAATAACATTTAATAATGATAGTATTTGAGTTTTGAAGTGCTGGAAAAAGATGTTTGACATACTTGAAAGCATTTTACTATTCCTGCCAAACTTCCATGGTTACAGTTAGTGTTACTACATTAAATCCATGATGAATGTTTCTGATTTGTTGACTTAAAGCCTATAACTAATTAATTCACGGCACAATGTTTCTCCTGGTTTCTGGTCAGCGCTGTTTGATCTAATAAAGATCTACGGTTAATAACGGAGAAATTGTAATGCTTCTAAATATCGCAGCTTTGTTATTGCTTCTGTGGCAAATTCAAATGCTTTTCTTTACTGGATCTCTTAGCGCTGTGTAGTAACAGTGTCGCTTGATCAAGATGGTTGCCACTGACACTGGTACAATTTCATAAATGCAAATGGTCCGTTAAGCACAATGATTAGCGCTTTAATTATGTTTGCCATTTGATGTTGGGCAACGTTGTGGTGGTCACGCCAGCGCAACTGCTCACAAAATTTTGGTTATTTACTTCTCTCGTTGTCACTGGACATTAATTGGGAATTCGAACCCTCTAAGGTGATATAGTACCAAAACAATAATCAGCACATTATACAGTCTCTCAAACATAAGGAGTTTCCTGTCTGTAAAACTCATTCCACACCTTTTGTTTTTGTTATATTTTTAACCTTTATTTATCCAGGTAAACTGTTTGAGAACCACTTCTCATTTACAAACACGACCAGGCAACGTTGATCAAACGTTCACACTGATCACACTGATGACATACAAAAACAGTTCACTCATAAGTGGGAACTCATATGGTACTCAAGAGCTACTTTACACCCAAAAATTCTTCCACAGTGACCACATGTACACAGCTTCTCTCCAGTGTGAGTTCTCATGTGCCGGTTAAGGATTCCTTTTCGGCTGAAATTTTTTCCACACTGTTGGCAGGTGAACAGTCTTTCTTGAGTGTGAATTCTAATGTGGTCATTAAGGTTTGCTTTTCGGTTGAAACTTCTACCACACTGTTGGCAGGTGTAAGGTTGCTCTCCAGTGTGAACTTTAAGATGGACTTTAAGATTTCCAATTTGAGTGAAACTCTTTCCACACTGTTGACAGGTGTAAGGCTTCTCTCCTGTGTGAATTCTCATGTGCCTGTTAAGGCTTACTTTTTCAGCAAAAGTCTTTCCACACTGTTGGCAGGTACGGCGCTTCTCTCCAGTGTGAATTTTCATGTGGACTTTAAATTTTTCATGTTGATCGAAACTCTTTCCACACTGTTGGCAGGTGTAAGGCTTCCCTCTAGTGTGTATGATCATGTGGACATTTAGGTTTCCATGTTGATTGAAACTCCTTCCACATTTAGGACATTTGTAAGGCTTCTCTCCAGTGTGAATCCTCATGTGCCTGTTAAGGCTTCCTTTTAGAGTGAATCTGTTTCCGCACTGTTGGCAGGTGTAATTACTTCTAGTTCCTGTCTTTTGGGTCATATTTCGTGAGGAAGTCTTTTCAGCTTGTGAGCAACTGAAAGCTTTTTCTTCAGTTATGAAATCATGATGATTCTCATATTGATCTTTCTCATCCATGTCATTCAGTACTTCAGTCTCCTCTTTCGGTGCCATCAGGTCTAAGGCAAAAAGAGACAATGCAAATTAACACCAGTTTAATGGCACAAAGCAACAGACAACAAAACATTTAAACATGTAAAGCATCAAAACTAACATACAACTACATCCTATACCCAGGGCCATCGCACCTGCGGAAAAATGGGAAAGAGTGCATAGGACCTAGAGACTTATGGGGGGGACATTGATATCATGTCCATAACAATGTCTTTTGAAATACCTGAGGAGCCCCTTCTTTTTAACCCTAAACTGAAAAAAAACAACTTCGCTCCGATCAAAGTACATCAGACTTTGATGACTACAGCACCACACAGCATCTTCTCAATAAAGAATCCTGCTGAAGATACACCAGATTCTTCTGGGGCCAGTTGTTCAAAAACTTCAAAGCAAAATTGGACTGGATCACCCTGATCGAAATACACACGAAATACACCAAATCCGGATTACTAGTGCTCTAAATGGAATCACATTTCAGTTTTTTTTTTTTTTGGTAACACTTTATATTATGACCCGCAAACAACTGCATAAGTAAACCGAAATTACGGTGTACGTTTCTGTAATTATAGTATACTTCCGTGTAGGTATAAGGGAACAATATGTTAAGTTTTGGGTAATAAAGGGGTACAACCAGATATAAAAGCAAATTATTTATAATGTAATTATTTTAAAACAAACAGGTACCTATTCTGTTAATATATTCCAGGCAAAAAATTGTACGTCTGTTGTATATAAAAGTTTTTATCACATTTCTGGCCAAATATGTTCTTGTGCAGTGTAGTTACAGGGTAATTTTGACATCTGTGGGTTGTAAATTAAACTTTACAACCCACAACTTTACAAACCATACAGCCATATATAAATATATATATATGGCTGTATGTAAACACAGTATGATAAAAATTGAATCTGAAACAAAAATTGAAATTGAAACTGAAACTGATTTCGAAAAACATTGGCAATGCTATTTATTGGCTTTTCTTACTAAACTACTTAACGTTAAGCCAAAAAAAAATAGTTTCTGCTATGATTTTAATTTAGAACGTACCATGTAGTACTTAGTACTTACCTTATCACATTGTATTGCAATGACACTTCAATGTCAGGGCAAATATACTGTGTTTATTTTTTTTATTTTTACCTTTCTCTGTAATTACTGTGCAAATAGTGTTGTTTCGTATTGTAACATAGTAAGTAGTGTTTGTTACCCGTTTCAACTGTGTATTTACAGGGTAAGTGTAACTCCTGCGTGCTGTAAATTAAAGTGGTGCTTGTTACCCCCTTGTTCTGTGTATTTACAGGGTAAGTGTAACTCCTGCGGGCTGTAAATTAAAGCGGCGCTTGTTACCCCCTTGTTCTGTGTAGTTACAGGGTAAGTGCAGTAAATATACAATAAAGGATCCCATTTAATTTCTGACTTTTATTTTACAAAAAAAATTCAAAACACTTTTTCATCTTAATAAAACATTGTCTTTTCTACAGTATACTCAAACAACAAAATAACAGGTCTCCAAAGTATTCAGTACCGGCTATAAAACAACCTGTCCCTTAGACCCAATCCCCTCCCACCTTCCACAGGAGATCTCACCAACATCTCTACCTGCTCTGACTCACATCATCAACACAGCCTGCATTAAAGCAGGTTTGGGTAAACCCACCGCTCAAAAAAACAACACTCAATCCTACTGCAGTTGATTACTACAGACCAGTCTTTCTTCTTCATTTTATGTCAAAAAGATTTGTGTTCAATCAGCACTGTTTTTCTCTGACAGAATAGCCTACTTGACAACTAGACTGGCTTCAATAGCAGACACTCCACAGAGACCGCACTGCTAATCGTTGCTGAAACATTGATGAAAAAAACCTGACAAATGTCTTGAATTATGCTGCCTTCATGTGCTATCAGAAACTTCCTACTTCCCACTTCTAAAGTCGTGATTACGAGCTCATCACATTCAAATTTTGACATGAGAGGGCATTCATATCCAATTTTTTAACTAGGAAACTAGTATTTATGATAATTCCGTTAGCACGCGAAGGCAGCAATAAAACAGGACTTTATTGGGTTGAATTAGGGTTTATTAGGGTTGAAGCTAAACTCTGCAGGGCTGTGACTCTCCAATAACTCAGGGGCTGTTTACACGACACCGTTTTTAACTAAAAACATAAAACTTTTTATGCGTTTATTTGTTGGTTTACACGACAACAGCATTTTGGGTGCATGAAAACGCAAACTTTTGAAAACAACAAAAACGTGAATCTCTGAAGACGATGCAACCTGCACATGCGTATTACGTGTTCTGCCATACAGCCTAGCAGCAGAATACAGCGTTTTTAGTCTTTTGCGCAGATCCGTGAGAATGGGGATTGTTTTAACAATGGTGTCGCCCTTACGTGGAAAACTTCTTCGATTTAAGCATATCGTTGTCGTGTATCCTTTTTTTATTCCTAGCCTGACTACGTTAGACTTTGTACTTCCGCTCAATTTCATTTCGCTTCTGTACTCAGTCTGAGATAGCGACCGTTTTCCCCGTTTTCCTCCGGCCTGAAAACAGCCGGCCAATCAACGGTTGAGAGCCGTGACGTAGACACTGATTGTACCGTGGATGCGTAGATTTACTTCACATAATCTGCAAAAGTCGTTCACAGCCATGTTCACTCCGGTATTTCGCTCGATGGTTTTGTTGTCGCATCATACATGTGTTTACAGTGGAAGTTAGATGCGGCTGAGCATGCGCATAAGCATAACACACGCCATAACCAAACGTTATGTGATTGGCTTACGGGTAACTAATGATTTTAAACTTCAGACAAATAGTCATATTTCATAAATAATTAGTTAACCATTTACTAATCACTTGTAAATGACTTGTAACGGAATTTACAAAACATACATAAAATGTTAGTATATCACTTGCTAATCTTTTATAAATGTTTTGTAAATTATTAGTTCATTATTAACTAACCACTTATAAATTACTTACAACTGAATGTTATTAAAGTGTTACCGAAAGGGTAACCTTTAAAAAAACATAATAGGGGCGCTTTAAACCCTGCTTAAACTCTTACCTCTCATTGCCACTTGGTACCATATGTAATGTAAACGTTATTATACTAATGTTTATTCACACAAAAAATGCAAAGTGGTGCTAATTCTATTTGTTGGATTAATACATAACTTGGTGAAATTATTTCGGTGTGTATCAGTACTTTTTGGACATTTACAGCATATTAACAAAAATGTATAAATGATAACCATGATAAATTGTCACTAAAAAAGTGATTTAATCTTTACTCCCAATCCCCTCGTGCTTATTTGATTCCCAACCTGTACCAACCTGTTTATTGCTTCATTTACTACTATTTATGTTTAAGTATATTAAAGGGACACTAGGTAACTTTTTAACCTTAACTGAACAGCTTCGGAGTCAGTGGAATGGTTATATTACTTATTTCGGGTTGAATGGTGGTGGTTTCGCACCCCCCTGGTGCCCGAAAACTCACTTGCAACTTTGGGCCGGCGGGTCGGTGTCAGGAAGTAGTTTTAGTTTTAGTTTATTTTCCACAATTTACACTTTGCATTTGTTGCTTCATCAGAACAGTTGTTGGGGGTAGCAATCACAGATTAACAAGTTACAAAATATATTACTTTTCCTGCAGTCAAGGACTACACACTTTACCCACACAAAATATGATAATATATCAGTCATCACAATACAAATAACTTAAGTTACAAATAATTATGATGCAGCATGCTCGCTCAAGCTGGATACTGTTGTACAAGATCTAACATCGAAAAAACACTAGAGAATGGGCAAAGGAAATCCTTAACTGCACCCCTGCTCGGTGACATCACCAAGTATCGCGTGATATCAGGTCTCGCGATGTAACGAATTGCTTGACGGCACTGCACACTAGAGGTCTGCACTCCCGCGGGACCCGCGGGTTGCGACGCAAAACAGTGCGGCGCGGGACAAATTTTGAAAGGTCATTGCGGGCGCGGGCGGGATGATGGAGGTGCACTTGCGGGTGCGGGCGGGAGGGATGATACGCTGCACTCCCGCAAATTAAATATGAGTGTAAAGTAAAATATATAAATGATTAAAGTAGCGTACATAATTTGTAGTTTTGAGGGAGATTCTGTTTGGCAGCAATAAAAACGTTTTAAGCAGCCTAAACTTGTGGATGTTGTCCTTTGGAGTACGGGCGGGGCCTAATCTCACGCACACTTGTTTAGAGACAATTCCTTCCCGCTGCTCCGTGTTCGAACTCGAAAGCTCAAAATAGACAGCAATAACATTCTAACATTATCTAATATATAATTATATATATTAGATAATAATATTACCTAATCGAATAATTTTTTTTTTTTTTTTTGGTTACTGTTAGCCTACTAGTGAATATTATGCTGTTCGTAGGCCTAATATGGGACCGTTTCGTGTTTTGGTGATCACATTTTAAATGTTTAAATGGCCTGTAGTCTAGGATAAAAATGATCCGTTTAACAAATGTTCCTATGTGTGTAGGCCATGCCTAAGGCTGTTTTTATGTTACATGATAATTAAGCCTATTGAAATTTGGGCCGATTAATGTTTATCTTTGTTGGCGTTAGTTACTGTAAGGAATTATGTGCGCACGCATTTTTTTTCCAAGACCTTTCGTGAGACAGAATGTGAACATCCATCCTGCTGCCTGCCGTCTTGCGGGCATTTGCGGGCGGGAGCGGGACATAATATCACAGATGCGGGCGGGAGCGGGACTAAAAATGACAAATCTTTGCGGGAGCGGGCGGGAGCGGGACTGAACACTGCGGGAGCGGGCGGGAGCGGGACTGAACATTGTGTCCCGCGCAGGTCTCTACTGCACACGTCACCTACACGCCCCTATTCAAGCACCGGCGGGCTAGCTATAAGCAAAGGGCAACAATAGATTGAGTTATGGCTGAGGCTGAGCCTGTAAAAAAGAAGCAGAAAGCTAGGAAATCTTTGTCGGAGGACCAACGAAAGAGGAAACGGGAGACTGACCGAGCAAGAAGTCAGACTTGAGTAAATCGGACCGGCTTTTTCAGAATGGTGAGAACTGAGAGAAACAGAAGCCTGCAAAACGGATGCTGACCTGGCTGCTGTTGCACTTGTAAGTTAAGTATCTTTGGAATAAACTGTTTAATATTTAAATTTCAAGTAATTGCGACCTCAGGATGTTTGCTATTGTCTGTAAAGGTTTTTATGATCGCTGTCTGTTAGGGGCTTACTAGTACGCTAGATACTATAACTTTGATGTTAGCATTGTCATAGCAAACACGTTTGATTTCTGTAGTTGTTTGGCAGTTCCTCTGTCGGTTTTATTTGTGTAACTTACACTTTTTTTATGTCACTAAGTCAACACGTCTGGTAATAGGCAATATCAGACGCGCAAAATGTTGCACATTTCATGATCGAGCTAGAAAAAACGTTCTGATGTTTTCTTAGACAAGCAAAGGTAAACCATCATTCTACCAGATGAACTTATAGACCTTGCTAATATAACTTTAGACAAATATTAGCCTCCGATATATATATTTTTTTATGCTCATGCCCATTCTCCCAAAAACAAACAAACAAACAAACACGAAAGCAGTAGTTCGCCTCGTTCATATCGTTCGTTCCCGGTAAAAATACTAGTATGCATGACAACACAATAAATAAAAAAATCGCCATCAGTTGGAAAGAAAGTATTGCTTTACTTGCCTCGGTAGACATAACTGGTTTTGAAATAGCCGGTTCCTCTGCTCAGCTGGGTTGACAGCTGATCAGCTGGGTTGCTCGTGGCGAGGGGGGAGGGACAACAGTTCGTTTTTACGACAGAGTGTTTGAAAGCATTATACTACCAGACACTAGGGGGAGCTCGTAGAGAAAAAACACTCAGACTTGCATAATGCCCCTTTAAAATGTTAATAGAGGACTTTTGAGGACAAATATTTAAAAAATGTATTTTCCCAATGTTCCCTATTCAGAAGTAGATATTGGGTTTATTGCACATATTAATTTTTTTTTAGGCTACTTCTGTTTTTATCTCTGTATGGTTATACTTTTGTACATTCACTATTTCTATAGAGCTGGACATTTTAATAAGGATCAAATGACTTAATTCAGCTTTGAGAATGAAACCAACCTGTTTGTTCCTCAGTTTCTTCTTTTTTCACCCTTAATGTTTCTTCAATCTTCACGTCTTCAATCTCCTCCTTAATAAACTCCATCTTTAAGGCTTCACTCTCCTCTTTAATAAACGCCATCTTAAGATGAGAATAATTAAGAGTTAAAGGTCTTCAATGAACTGGTTAGACAAAAAACAAACAAACAAAAAACAAACAAACAAAAAACACTAAAAACCAACGCTGCAAATTAATAAACACTCAATATTTAGGAATTTATGATCTACATTTGGTATTTAATGAATCATTGATTATATTGAAATGATTACACTTTCATAAAAATATTAGCCGTTTTGTTTGTAAAGATAGCTATAACACATGGTAGTGTTTATTGTTCTCGTTCATTTACTCTGTTTGAGTAGCCCGTGACTCAAAGGATTCGAATCACTGAATCGTTTCGCAAAATATTTGATTCAATTGACTCGGAGTGTCGAAAAGCTCGGTTTCTCCATCGATATTTACCAGTGACTGAATTCGTGTTTATGATAAACTGATTCACGATAAAGGGGAACTAAATGAGACGCAAGTTTACTGTTTCTCATGTGTGGATGCGCTTTACTCACAAAAATATCATTTATTAAGATAAAACATTACAATGCTATATAGAAAATAAAATAATTTCACATCGTTATTAAAAAAGAAAGAAAGAATAAAGCATTAAACGGTTTCTATCTTTTTATACAGCTTAAATTCTTAAAACTAACCTTTATTCAGCCGAATCACAACAGATGTAGGAGCGCGGTGCAGCCTTATGACGTCATATACCCATACCAAAATAAAAGTCTTGTTCACACGCTGCTGTCTACAATTTTAGAAGTGCATAGAAATGTACTATCTAACTATTTTTTTACCAGATAATCCCTGTAGCCTATTAATAATGTAAATAGTGAAAAATGTGTGAAAGCTGAAAGAGTGTGAGAATAATGCAGAGTTCATTCATCTGTCCGAATTGAATATATAAGAGTTTTTACCAATATTAAAAATGTGGACATATGATGTTCATTTGAGTCTAAAAATAGTTGTATAATGTGTACAAGAAAATATATTTCAAGAATCAGTATAAGCAAAAAAAGTAATAAAAAATCAAATCTATAAATTTAATTCATTCAATACCAAAAATTATTGTTATAAGGCTCAGTCAAATTAAAAATGTAATATTTCACAGATTTTTTATGAAAACGAAAGTATGTCAAGGGTCATTTGCTGCCTGTGTAGTGATTGAAATCGCTCACCAGTGAGTACAAACCTGCCAGTTCAATAAATGTACTGTATATAAGTGATACACAAATGAAGTATTATTTCTTCATATAGTTTTAATGAGTTTTTCTAAAAGTATCTTGAAGATTAAATTTATAAATTCGTATACACACAATAAAATGCACAAGTTGGGTGCTCGACAGTGGAAATAAACCCCCTCCGTATTTCAGGATTTTCTGCATGAGTTGCTCCGGAAGTTCCTTCACTGTTTCATTCTGGTGTACATAGATTGTGATTTAATCCCAGAGCCTTGCCGAACATCGCAAACACGTTGCCAAGGTCCTCCAGAGACTTCAACCTGTGAGAGAGAGTGAGAGGGTCTGGGACTTGGCTCACCGTCCTCTGCAGGGAGCCGTCCGGAGGCATAATCACCATGAAGTCCATAGATCTAAAGCTCCCAGCTATCAAACTCGACAAAAAGGTATGGTTTTCAACCATGAACATCAGGTTACACCTACCATGCAAGAAGCTAACCCTCTATTGCACGCATTATTAATTAGACATTGTAAAAAATGTTTTGCATGTTTTTATTACTTAACATGAGCTAAATAACAGATATATATAAAAAAAATCTAAAAAAAAGTTTAAAGGGGGGTCGTTGGTAAATTGTTGCCATATGGCAACAATATGCAATCGTGGAAAGTACCATAAAATCAAAAAAAAAATTAAAAAAACTAATTTTATTTAAAACAAGACTCAACAAATCCATCTCATACTTAGTGAAATGTTTAAACAAACATTTATACAGTAAAAACATTATATAATTTCAACAGTTATCTGAAATGTCTGGTAATAATAACCAGGAACCTGGAACCTGTCTCACTGAAATACACTATTCATTCGTTTCATTTCATTTAGTCATTTTTTTTGCTGTTTCATTTCATTTAATTCTCTTCATGACTTGTGAAAGTCAGTGAAGCAGAGGAAAACTAAACACTTGGAGCACTTGCTTCTTACAATGCCCTTGCATCCTGGCATTTTGCATCTGCCCTTCTCAGATGCATGCAAGGGCCAGTGGTCTGTGCGGTCTCTGCGGACAGGATCTGGCGGGACAAAGCTTTGGGGCCCTCTTTTATTTTTCCCCACCACAACAGCTTGTGAAGGTCTAATGTTTTTACCTTTAAAATATAAACAAAAGTTGTAAACATAGTCTCAGAGTAGTTTCATGCTATGTAAGTCAATGGGACTCCATTAGGTTGAATGCACCAGGACGTTTCCATATTTGCATATTGTTGCCATATGGCAACAAATGTATTTTAGCATATTACAAAAAAACTTATAAAATCAAAACTGAATTTAATGTTAAAAAATTAAAGTTTACTTACCCCAGATACTGATTTAATTTTTTTATTTGATGAAAATTTTCCTAAATTCTGAATAAAAGGCTATCTTCAGGAGCCCCAGACAGTGATGTTTGCATGTCAATGTCCATGAGCAAAAAGGACTGGCAAAAAGGATATCCTGGTCATGTGACCTCATAAATTGTATTTTCTTAAAAGTTAAAGCCCCCTTTTCACAACTAACTGTAAAAACATAGATTTTATATCACAGCTTTTTAAAAAAATTAAGATAAAGTAATTGTTGCCATATGGCAACGCTATGCAATAGAGGGCTAATGGCCGTTTCACACCGCAAACGTGAGCGGCGCATATTGTTTTCGCCGTGCATGTTAATCAATTCAATCCAATCAATCAATCAATTAATCAATCCAAGTGCATTCACACTGGGAGCACTCGGTGATATATATAAGCTTTCTTTTAGTTTATGTAACACACAGACAGGTACATGCCCAAATCACACCCGAGTGGACCCTTTGAGATCAATCCAGTATCCTTCCAACTTAAGCATCATAATTACTACTGCATTCACCCTATATTCCATGTGTCACAGCTCAAATGTTATCACTTACCTGTACCCCTCTCTTCCACAGAGCCTGGTGATAGTGACATGCCTCCCTTATCGTCAGTTGAAGAGGACGCCGAGATGGTGAACTGGAATATCTGGTAGATTGGGAGGGCTATGGTCCTTAGGAATGTTCATGGATCCCGAGAAGGGACATTCTGGACTCTGATCTACACACTGCCTTCCACAATGCTCACCCAGAGAGACCTGCACCACGCAGCAGAAGTCGTCCACCTTGACACTGGGGTCCTCGATCCTCAGGAGCGGTCAATGGAGAGGAGGGTACTGTCATGGAAATCACCAGGCTCCACCCTCACTCAGCCACAGCGATCCCCTCTGCACCTGTTAAAAGGACCCGCTACACACACACACTTTGTCTAGTCTCGTCTAGAGCTCACCATTCCTTATCTCATTATCTGCTTCCCTCAGCTGCCTGCATATTTGCTCATTTTCAGTTTTTGCAAATAACTGGAAAAAAACTTGCTGGTCTTTCCAGTGTGTGTTTCCCTTACAGGTTCATGCTCTTAATTCATCTGGGATTAAGTGCATCTGTATTTCATTCCTTGTAATTGATGGGTTAATGGATGTGTGCTGTTTTGTCTAAGTGTATGTAATTATTGTTGAGCTCACCAGGGGAAAAAATCATACAACTAGGATGTGATGATAATAAATAAACAAATTAATAAATAACATGATACACTTTACCTTTTATTGATAAAATAAAATTTCCAATATTTTTAATGTCATTAGGAGAATATGTCAGCTAGTGGCTACTGGCTATTGTAAGTTATCATCAGTCTTGCTAAAGTGGTTGGTGTTGGTCATTGTAAAAAAGTCAATAAGACCTTTTATTTCTCCATCCTATGGAAAAATCTAAACAGACAATTTTAGTACATTTGTCACGGGGTAAAAGTTTAAATTCTAACACTGATGAACACTAATGACAGAAACACAGGTGGAACAGATGATAATTAACTAGACACAGGTGATACGGATGAACTGATAGACAACATGTGACGAGCTGACAAGTCCAATGAAAACAAACTAAACAAAACACAACACAGTGACATTACTCCCCCCTCCCAGTTGGTGCATCCTCACACTGTAGAAGGACTAACTGCGGACGGAGGGAGGGGACTCAGTAGAAGGCAGACTGCGGAGGGAGGGAGGGAGGGAGGGAGGGAGGGAGGGATGGAGGGAGGAGGACGAAGAGCAGGTGAGGGCAGACTGAAGGCAGGAGGGACCAGGGCGGAGCAAGCTGTGCAGGCAGCCAGGGCGGAGACAGAGGGAGGAGCCATGGAGGAGGTAGGGCTGACGACTCCAGGGGGCCGCAGGTGGGAGAGGAGCCCAGGGTGGAGCTGGAGAGCCGACGCATCCAGGCGACGCAGAGGATCCGGTGGGACAGCTCTGGCGACTGAGGTGCAGACGGGGACACAGATGGCCATGGTGGAGACAGAGGGAGTGAGGACCAAGGAGGAACTGAAGGGAGTGAGGAGTCCAATGGAGCCAGGGGGACAAAGGGACCCAGAGATGAGGGAAGGTCGACAAGCGACCAAGGTGGAACCTGGGGGACGAGGGAGCCTGGCAGAACTGGTGACCAGATGGGCCACGGTGGAGCTGAGGTAGGAGGTAGGAGCCGTTAATGGACCGTCGGGCTGAGGTGGAGTCCTGGTTGCAGAAGGTTTGAGATGGAGAACGGGATCCACCGACCAGGCTGGAGCTGTAGGCCGGCAGACCCACGGCGACTTCACCTCCCTGAAGGTGGTAGGAGGAGCTGAGGGGCTGACAGGCAGTGGTGTAAGAACGGTTGAGAGGTGGTAGATGGGAGGAGGTGGTAGATGGGAAGCGCAGGCTCTGGCTCAGCAGGCACACTGTATACAGTCGCTGGCTCGGCTGGCAGGACGTGAAGATTCTCAGGCTCAGCAGGACTGGCTACCGCAGCCATCCTGGCTGAGGGCTCAGACGGTGGCCTTCTTGGCTGAGGGCTCAGACGGTGAGGAGGTGGCCATCTTGGCTGAGGGCTCAAGCAGTGAGGTGGCCTGATTGAGGCCCGACACTTTCCAGACACCGGAGAACGGTTTCCCTCCAGTTCAGTCCCGTGGTGTCAGGGAGATCAATGGGATGGTTGAAAGTGGCCCCCGATCAGGAACAAGGTCCTCAGGCTCTCATCGTCGAGGGTGCTGGTGACGGCAAGGCTGCAAAAGCCCAGGGCAAAGGAAAAAGTTCTGGCTCTCCTGAGCCAACACAATCATTTTGACAATGGAAAAGGCTCCAATACAAACTTTTACTTACAATATAATTCCAATAGGCACGCGCACACGCACTGACTAAGACTTATAACAGACAAAGACTGACTGAACTGAAGGAACTTAAATACTAACACTGATAAAAAACACAGAAACACAGGTGGAACAGATGATAATTAACTTGACACAGGGATGAACTGATAATGACTGAAGATGACACGTGACGAGATGACAGGTAGACAAGTCCAATGAAAACAAACTAAACAAAACACAACACAACAGTGACAACATTGTTGTCGTATAAACATTGTTAGATGAGATTTAACCTGTTCATTAAATATATATTCATATTTACCTTTATTCAGGGAAGAGCATTAAATCATCATCATCATTAGGCATACACAGCAGTCATAAATCATTACAATTTAAATCTAATTTATTTTTTGAAATTTGGATCCAAAAGAGAACCATCTTATTATTTAAAGCAGCACTCAGTAGCTTCGGGATTTCTTCGCTGTATTCTCGCTTTTTGCTCGCAGGTTTCTCTCTAGAGCTCCCCCCACAGCTTCGGAATAGATATTTGACAACACTGTTGTAAAAACTCGTTGGTGATTCTCAGACATCAGAGGCTAGTAGATCAACGACATCAAAGCAGATGGGACATTCTTTAAAACGTCTTCTTCATTCGGGTTCGGACAGCGTGAGGGAGCGCAATAATGACAGCATTTTAGCAGATTTCTTTTGGCCGTAAAGCAATTGTTTACATCGCGAGACCTGATATCACGCGAGACTTCCTGACGCGACGGCCGGCGGCCCGCCGGCTCAAAGTTGCAAGTGCGTATTTTCCGCTCACGGGCACCAGGGGGGTGCGAAAAGACCACCATTCAACCCGAAATAAGTAATATAACCATTCCAATGACTCCGAAGCTGTTCAGTTAAGGTAAAAAAAGTTACTTAGTTCACCTTTAACATTATACATAAAACGAAAATATCTGTAAACAATTTTAATTATTTTTTTTTGCAGTGTAAATATTGTATTACATCGTATGTTATTTTTAAAGCAGAATGCACTTGATTTAGATTTTGCAATATGTAGAATACTAATAGCAAATACTAAGAAATCAATTTCACAAATAGTACAGAAGCTCATTTGCGCGATTGCATTTTAGAGGCTTTTTATTTCTATAGAAGTAACTGTACTTCTATCTACGGAGTATCAAGATCAGTCGCCATAAATCTTTTTAAACATGTTGAGCTCACGTCTGGATGTTAAACGCAAGATATTCTGCAAGATATATAAGGCTGAATGCAAAAAAAAAAAAAGTTATCAATGGCTCTGTAAATATCAAGTAACTAAGGCAAACTGCACAATTTGCAGAAAAGATGGGTTTCCCTTATTTTGCCTTGAAGGTGGCAACCCTATCAACACAGTTTCACTGATGATTCTAAATCATCCCAAAACACAGGATTAACCCTAAACCCAGGATAGAGTGTGTGAGTGAATGTGGTCTTGACTGTGTGGATGAGGCTCATTGTGTCAGAGACGCTGTAGAAGGACAGAGTTCCTGCACTGTGATCCACATACACTCCTACTCTACACACTCCTATTCTATTGATGATGGGCTTTACAGGGAGTTTAGTCTTTATTTTATTGTGTCTGAATAAGTATCTAGAGGGAGAGCAGAACAAACTCCAGGACTGATCATTATATCCAAACCAACACTCATTACCCCGTCCCTTCCTGCTGATGCTCTTATATGACACTGATATAAACACACAGATCCCACTCCACTCAATCTCCCAGTAACAGCGTCCACACACACTCTCTCTACACAACACCTGATACACATCATCAAATCTGTCTGGATGATCAGGATACGGCTGCTCTGTGTCAGTGCCAGTAATCACTCTGTTCTTCTTAGACAGACGGAGGAATTTATTCACTGTGTTCAGATCCAGAGTCAGCTGATGGGAATCTGATGGAGATAAAACACATCAGAATCAGGAATTATCAGTCTGTCAGATCTATTAATGTAGCTGAACTCTTCATGTTCAATATATCTTGTGCAAATCATCATTTACATGATCAACTATAAAACTCTTCTGTCATGTCTTCTTTCACCTTCTACAGGAAGAACATGAACACACTCAGCGAGTTTCTCTGCTTGTTTTCTTAGTGACTTACACTGAAGGAATTCGTTCCTGGTTCTGGGAACAATGTTGGTGAATGTGACTGTGGAAATCAACAGACATGAAGAGTGTGATTATCATGTCAAGAGAAAATTATCCCTGTATCCGTTCCTAAGACATTTCTAATATGATCTTCTACATGATATGAGATGATGGAGGATAATAATTTCTGAGAGCTGATGAATCTCCAGGACTTTACCTCTGTCAGAGATCTTGAGCTCCTCTTTGCAGAAATCCTCCAGTTTGTCTTTCAGCTGATGGTCAGATTCTCTCTCGCCATCAAAAGAGGAGAGAGAACTGAAGGGATTGTCATTTACGTCTGTAGATTCAGAAGGAGTTGAGAGAGACTGGAAACTCTACAGAAAACAGAAATTAAAGCTCATCACCTCCACACTTCATCAATAACCTGCACTACTGTCAGATTTGTGCGGCTCTTGTTGATCTTTTGTAACTCTCCTCAATCCAGCACTTTCTGTATCAGCTGTATGCTGTATCAGCTTCATTCTTCTCATATTAATTTTATCATGTTGAAGCCACAAGATGTAGCATTTGCCACTTAAACTATATGTGAACTTTCTAGAAAAACACTTGGATGATCAAACATCTGGCAATAACATAAATGTAACAAATCACAGTTGACATTCAGGGCTGTTTCTAGGCACAGGTGATCTAGGCGCTTGTCCAGGGTCCCAACAGCTGGAGGGGCGCTAATGAGCTGCTCAACGACCCCATTACCACGGTAACATAATTACACTGCACTTTATGGCTAGTTCACACTACAGGATTTTAAGGAGTTAACAGGCTCGCCGACAGGTCGGGCTGTTATAGCGTGCAAATCTGCGGGTGATCCACGCCAGAGTCCTGCACGGGTCCGATTTTGTAAATCCGCACCCGCCGGTACCCGCAGCGCAGTGCTTAAAACCGCATCCAACCATTTTCCGACAGCAGCACTAATTAAAATCCGCACCCGACCCGCTTAAAATAGAACCGACACCCGACCCGCACCCAAAAATAAAATCAGTTTAGCCAATCACATTAGACACAATTACAAAAATGTTTACTGCCAGGTCATACAGAAGTTATTACACGACAATTAACACAAGGACAACTTCAGCCGAAGCTGTAAAAAGGCCGGTACATGAAGAATATGGCAAACGTTACCACAAAACTGAGTAGCCTTAACATTTTACCAATCTAACAGACGCGGCTACAACACTATATGCCACGCAATTTCGTCTAGCCTACATCTGACAATTTTGGGTTCAAACACACCCTGCACACCACACATACTTAACTGTGTTAAATTTGAAAAATACTGTTCGATAGAACTGCTTTGTTACCACAGTTATCTGCGTGCTTCCTCGGCGATGAAGTTCCACATTTGTGGCTAGATAGCCTTTCACAAGAGTTTCTTCAGATAACTCCAAATTTCTCCCACACACTGGACTTGATTCTTTATGATGTATTGTCGACAACTTTATGTGGTGATGCGATCAATTACGATAGTGATTAGGGGCGGATATGGTGCGTTCATTGAGTATAAAAGGAGATGAGACTGACATCTCACTAAGTGCGTCTTTCTGGGTCTTGGGAAGTGACGCAATTTCTGGCGCACCGTGTTTATGTCCAGGAGGTAAGAGCTACTAGTGGCATTCTCTGCGTGAACGTTTTGTGTGTAAGGGTAATTGAGACGCATTTGATTTAACAGTGTTTGGCTGAGGAGTACGTTAGACATGTTAGCGCATATTACTAGTCTTGTGGTGAACAATTAATCTGTGCAAATTAATACACAGAAAAAAAATGTTTGCCGTCGTAATCTTTAATCAAAGTCTGAAAAGTTACTTCCGGTCTGGAATGGCGTTCCTTCTCTGATGACATAGGTTTGACGGCTTGGTTTAGGAAACGCTTAACCACTCCCCTCAAACCGTTAGTCTGCTATGAGTAAGAGATTGAGAGGAGGAGCTAAAGTAAAACCCTGCCCTCTGTTCAATATTCCGTTTCACTGGGAAATACGTCAAAACACTGGAGAAAAGTCCTTGGCAACTTCCGGTTCACGCAGACTTTAAATTGAAATGTTGTGTATTATATTTTAACAGTGACACGGGGGCCAGGAGGTGTTGCAGCAGGCTTCGTGGGCGCTGTTAGGCTTTATGTGACCCATTGTTGGTCCTGTGAATTAGGATTGCCTGCAGCTGGTAGTCATTATTCGAACTGGAGCGCTTCGGAACGGAGTTGTATTCTCCTCTGCAAGCTGTCTTCGACCATTCCTTTGCCTTTTACTGGAACGATGCATTTACTGCCGATCTGTACTTTTACTCTAATTGTTTGACGATCTCATTTCAGCGAACGAGGGTCTCGACGACCTGAACGACGCATCTGTTGCTTATCTGTACATTTACTCTAATTGTTTGACGATCTCATTTTAGTGAACGAGGGTCTCCTTGACGACCAGAACGACGACCGGACCGGAAGCGCGTTTACAGCCTGTAGTGACGCATCTAAATTTAGTCTTTTCCAGAATTGACATTAAGACTTGAGTAACTTACAGTGTCGAGAAGCTACTGGTTTTTGTCACTACTATTGTTTTATTGCGAATATTATGTCGATTTGAATGTTGGTTAAATGTGCTTTTGAGTATTGTAGTCTGAGAATACATTTTTATAGGACGGCGCTGGGCTGACAGAGTTAGTATCAGCCAGTGAACGATTGCATCTTTTTGATAAACCAATTCCTTCTGGTAGCATGTGACAAATGTAATTGACAGACCATTACATGGAATGTGTATTTGTGTGTTTGTATCTCATTGTCTTCTCTTCCACTCAGAATTGGGTTTCCAGATTAGCTAGAGTCTTTTTCGTGTGGTGGTGGTTCGGCTATCGATCTGCAGTGTTCCCAGCGGGTGAATTTGGTGTTGTGTGAGAGCACGAGTAGTTGCTGTGTTTGTTGGATCGGCAAGATGAACTCCCCAATTCTGAAGTGGTAGTGTGTGTGTGTGTGTGTGTTTGTATCATGCTCCATGACTGATGTATTCCTTTATTAATGTTTGTATATTCAAAAGATACTAGTTTGTATTTTATTGTATGTATTGAATAAAATCTGTGAACCGTTTATCCATCGTCTGATATCTGACTCAGCCACTGCGAATCTGTGTGCTTTACAGTTTATGTAACTGTGGGTCCCCGGCCCATTTCCGGGGTGGCGTAGTCGGTTTAGTGCCATAATTGGCATTGTAGTAAACACTTGAAACCCAGATTGCCACATTTACAATCTCCACTACTAGCTATTCTTTTCTTCAACTCCTCAGCATCCATCTCGACGACTGTAAGCAGATCGCGTGCGTGCACGGTTATGAGGAATTTTTAAAAGTGAAAGTAGTCTATAGGTAACGTTATAGATTCCTGGGAGGGCGTGGCGTGTGGGCACAAATAAACTGATGTGGATTTTAAATTATTTTATCAACTTGAAATACAGGCATATTTTTGTAGATGTGTTCCGAAAAATATGCATATATTTTTACGTTTGCATGATTGTTTTAAACCCTTGTTTCCCCCGTGTCCGACCCGACCCGCACCCGTATCCGTCACAGTTGGATATTTTTCACCCGTTTGAGCAAAATTTGTGGGTCACCCGTACCCGTGCAGGACTCTAATCCGCGCTCGCTAATCTTTAAGTGTGAAATTCTTAATGACGCATCAAAAACGCTTGCTGACACATCACCGACGCGTCGCCGACAAATATCTAGCATGCCAAATATCTGGAGCTGTCGGCCGACTCAATAGCCTGTGGTGTCACGTGTCACGACGAGCAACAGCCAATGATCAGCTTGTTATGACATTACAAAAGCCTTTTGTATTTGTAACCATCGTTGCCAAACCACAACAGGCAGCTGCTTTTTCATTATAATCTTTTACTCACCTCCAACTCTCTCTGACAGACAATCCCTGCTGCCCGCGTGTGCTTATCCATCCTTTCACCCATATTCTTTTTTTTTGGGGGGTTCTAAAAAGATCATTGCGCAAACAATATATATATATATATATATATATATATATATACAGTATATATATATATATATATATATTTTTTTTTTCGCCAATTTTGTCCCGCCATCCATTTTCAAATGGAATGCGCCATTTCCCATTCCACTTCTTGCGCATGTTTTCGTGACAAAATGTGTCGTTGGGTGACAGAGTTGTTGTCAGCTCATGTAGTGGTTAACCCCCTGTTGCAGATCATTTACGTAGTGTCACATAGTGTGAACACCACAACGACTTCAAGACTCCAGAGCAAGTCATGTAGTCTAAACAGCACAGCAATCTGCCGACGTTTAAAGTTGTGTAGTGTGAGCTAGGCATAAGCAAACATTCACCACATGCTAAGTACATTTAAGCTCAATATTAGCATAAGAAAGATATTATATTTTAAATGTATTGGAAAGGCTGCAATCATAATTCTAAATTTAGTGTTTTGAAATTATATGTTTAATGAATGAATGACAGTAACAGTGAAAACATTGAAAGTTGACACATTGAAACATTGATTTATTCACATATGGAAATACAATCTAGAGTTCAGTAATACACCAACACTAAAGCCTTTGTTTTATTCACATAATTATAGTGCAAAGTTTGATAAATTCATATGAAAAGGCAATAATATGTGATATTTTTGTTTTCATTAATTAAGTTTACTTAGAATGTGAAGTAGTACTACTAAACAATAATTTAATATATGCTTGGATTTGGGCTCATTTAAAGGGATACTTCACTTTAAAAAGAAAATTCTGTCATCATTTACTCACCCACAAGTTGTTTCAAACCTGTATGAATTTCTTTCTTCTGCTGAACACATAGGAAGATATTTTGAAGAATGTCAGTAACCAAACAGTTAACTGGAACCATTGACTTACATAGTACTTTTTTTTCCTACTATGGAAGTCAATGGTTCCAGTTAACTGTTTGGTTATAATATAACATTTCTCATTGTATTCTGTCGATTTATTTATTTTTCATTGAATACACCGTGTGTGTCTAGAGTTTGGTATTATTTTAAGGTGCAATATGTAAAATTTAGGAGGATCTGTTGACAGAAATGCAATATCATATACATAACTGTTTTCAGTGGTGCTATGGAAGCTTTATGTTTTTATTACCTTAGAATGAGCCATCTACATACAGCGCATGTCACGGTTCATGAGTGCGCTGCTTCCTGCTTGTCTCGTGCATTTGTTATTGTTGTCTGTGTGCCATGTGCGTGTGTGTGTGGGTGTCACCGTATTAATTATCAGTTAATCACATCATCCGCAATCAGCTCAGCGCCAGCTGTCACTCATCTCCTGTTCCCTTAAAAGACTCACTGAATCCTTCTCTCATTGTCAGATCGTTGGTCGATGTTTGTGCCGTGTTTCCCGTTTGAGTTGGTGTCTTCCTGGAGTCCTGTGCTGTTTGTTCTTCGTGTCTGGTTCCTGTCTTCACCTTCACGCCGTTTCACCGCCGGATTCATCACGACCATCTAAGTCCCTGCGTCACCCTGCTACAGCCGTCTGACCCTCACGATCTGCCTGAGTCTACTTCTGTTCTGAGTGTTAATAAACGTACTTTCTTGAGATCGCCTGCATTTGCTTCCTTTTTTCCCAGCACGTCATGACAGAACGATCTGACCAATCGATGGGAGCAGCAGGCGAGACCCAGATGTCTATGGAGGCTTTCATCGGCACTAGCATGCAACGAATGGACGCTCAAGAGGAGGGGCTTAACAACAACGGACGTGCCATACAGGCACTGGTGACGCAGGTGTCCGAGCTAACCCAGCAAATTCAACATCTGCGCATGCCCACTGCGCCACCCACGCCGTTCGTGCCCCCCGTTCCAGCTGATCCGCTCTCCCAGTCTGAACCTCGGATGCCAGTTCCGGAGAGGTATGCTGGAGAACCTGATTATTGTCGTGCTTTCATTACCCGTTGTGAGATGCATTTCGCCCTACAGCCACGCACGTTTGCCACGGAAACTTCTAAGGTGGCATTCGTTCTCACTCTCCTGACTGGGAGGGCGGCCCTTTGGGGTACGGCGGTGTGGGCGAATAGAGATCCCTGTTGCGTGTCGTTCCAGGCACTCGCGGAAGCCATGAGGGAAGTCTTCGACCGCGCGGCGGCCGGGAGGGAGGCTGCTAGGAGGCTGGCGGAACTCAGACAGGGTAATCGCTCTGTATCGGACTACGCCATTGAGTTCCGCACCCTGGCCGCCGAGTGCCAATGGAACGACACGGCGCAGTGGGCCATGTTCCTGCATGGGCTGGCTGACCGCGTTCATCAGGAGATCTACGCACTGGACCTCCCGACGACCCTCCACGGGTTAATAGAGCTGGCGCTGCGGGTGGACTCCAGGCTTGGCCGGATGAGTCGACGCGCGCCAACCGAAGCTCCAGTCCACTTCTTCAACCTCCCGAGGTCCAGTGGCACCGACGCGGTCAGCCCCATCGACGACACCGAACCCATGCAGGTGGGGAGAGCTCGGCTTTCCCGGGAGGAGAAGGAGAGGCGGAGATCCCTGGGCCTTTGTTTGTACTGTGGAGGATCTGGACATTTTCTGAACTCATGTCCGTTAAAAGGCCCAGCCCGGCAGTAACTATGAGGCTACTGTCGGGTGGGATCTCCGCTGCTAAGACCTCAGGAACACCATCAGCGACATCTACTCTCCTCCCGGTTAGACTTAGATGGTCGCATCACCAACACCACTGCCACGCACTCTTGGACTCTGGGGCGGAAGGTAATTTTCTGGATCATCACTTCGCCATCAAACATCACATTCCTCTACTACCACTCACCCAACGCATCTCTGTCCACGCACTCAACGGCCAAGACCTCCCTGTCATTACCCTGTCCACTGCTCCTCTCACACTCACCACCTCCGGAAACCACACTGAAACCATCACCTTCTACATCATGGACTCCCCCCTGGCTCCCATAGTACTTGGACACCCCTGGCTCACTCAACACAATCCCAAAATAGACTGGCAACACAGAACTATCAATGAATGGAGCACTGAATGTCATAAGTCTTGTCTTTTGTCTGCCTGTTCGTCTGTTCCCATGTCTGTCTTACTGGAGAAAGCAGCGGACTTGTCAACCGTGCCCGAGGAGTACCACGACCTGAAGGAGGTGTTTAGTAAGTCTCGAGCTGCTTCTCTTCCTCCTCACCGTCCCTACGACTGTGCTATAGATCTACTGCCAGGTAAATCTCCGCCTAAGGGCAAGTTGTATTCACTTTCTGCTCCAGAAAGGGAGGCCATGGAGAAATATATTTCTGATTCTCTGGCAACCAGATTCATTTGCCCTTCCTCTTCTCCTGCAGGGCCGGGGTTCTTTTTCGTGGGGAAGAAGGACGGATCCCTGCGACCTTGCATTGATTACCGGGGACTGAACAACATCACGGTAAAGAATACTTATCCTTTGCCGTTGATGTCTTCAGCCTTCGAGAGGTTGCAGGGAGCGACTCTCTTCACGAAACTGGATTTACGCAATGCTTATCATTTGGTCCGCATCAGGGAGGGTGATGAATGGAAGACCGCCTTTAATACCCCCAGGGGACACTTTGAATATTTGGTTATGCCCTTCGGGCTTTCCAACAGTCCAGCGGTCTTCCAGGCACTCGTCAACGACGTGCTGCGAGATATGGTAGATCAGTTCATATATGTTTACCTGGATGACATATTGATTTTTTCTTCATCTCTCCAGGAACACGTGCAGCACGTCCGACGAGTGCTTCAGCGGTTGCTAGAGAATGGGCTTTTTGTCAAGGCGGAGAAATGCGAATTCCACGCACAGTCGGTTCAATTTTTGGGGTACGTTATCTCGTCCGAGGGGATTCGCATGGACCCTGACAAGGTTAAGGCTGTGGTAGAGTGGCCAATTCCAGATTCCCGCAAGGCCCTGCAGAGGTTTCTGGGATTCGCCAACTTCTACAGACGTTTCGTCCGTAATTTCAGCCAACTAGCCGCACCTCTGACTGCCTTGACCTCCCCCCGAACTACGTTCAGGTGGACAGACGCGGCTGGCTCCGCGTTTGCCAAACTCAAGGACCGCTTTGTTTCGGCCCCTATTCTCATCGCCCCTGATTCCTCACGTCAGTTCGTGGTGGAGGTCGATGCGTCAGAGGTGGGGGTAGGAGCAGTGTTGTCCCAGCGTTCCCCCACGGACGAGAGGATGCATCCTTGCGCGTATTTTTCACACCGTCTGTCTCCTGCCGAACGTAATTATGACATTGGTAACAGAGAGTTGTTGGCCGTCAAGCTAGCGTTGGAGGAGTGGCGCCACTGGTTGGAAGGGTCGGGGGTACCTTTTATTGTTTGGACCGATCATAACAATCTGGAATACATTCGTACTGCTAAAAGGTTAAACTCCAGGCAGGCTCGGTGGGCACTTTTTTTCGGTCGTTTTGATTTTTCTCTCTCGTACCGCCCGGGTTCCAAGAATATTAAACCCGATTCTTTATCGCGACTTTTTGATCGTTCCGAACGCCTGGTTACTCCCGAGTGCATTTTACCGGAGAGTCTATTTGTCTCCAAACTCGTATGGGAGGTCGAATCGAAGGTCAAGAAGACCTTAGAAGGGGTAACGCCCCCGGTCGGGTGTCCACCGAACCGTTTATTTGTGCCGGAGGAACTACGGTCTGAAGTTATTCAGTGGGGTCATTGTTCCAACATAGCCTGTCACCCAGGAATCAATCGCACGAGGTTTTTGGTTAAGCAGCGATTCTGGTGGCCACGGATGGCCCGCGACATTCACGATTTTGTTTTGGCTTGCTCGGTATGTGCCACTGGTAAGACTTCCAATCGCGCGCCAGATGGGTTACTCCAACCGCTGCCAGTCCCTTCGAGACCCTGGTCCCACATCGCTCTAGATTTTATTACCGCCCTCCCGCCCTCCCAGGGCAACACGGTTGTTTTGACCGTGGTGGACCGGTTCTCGAAGGCGGCTCATTTCATTCCCTTGCCCAAATTGCCGTCAGCCAAGGAGACAGCGGTTGCCGTCATTGACCACGTCTTTCGTTTACATGGCCTTCCGATTGACGTGGTCTCTGACAGGGGTCCCCAGTTTGTGTCCAAATTCTGGCAAGAGTTCTGTAAATTACTGGGCGCGACTGTTAGCCTGTCCTCTGGGTTTCACCCTCAGAGCAATGGCCAGACCGAGAGAGCCAACCAGGATTTAGAGAGAATGTTACGGTGTTTGGTTTCCAAGAATCCGACTTCCTGGTGTCAACAACTGTCTATGGTGGAGTACGCCCACAATACGTTACCAGTGTCATCCACGGGCCTTTCTCCGTTTGAAGGTAGTGTAGGATACCAGCCACCTGTTTTTCCCAGTCTGGAATCTGAAGTCGCGGTTCCCTCCGCACACGCCTTTGTCCAGAGGTGCCACCGCACCTGGACTAGAGCCCGTGAGACTCTAATCCAGGTGGGGGCGCGCACTAAGGCTAACGCCGATCGCCACCGGTCTAAGCCTCCCGTTTACATCGTCGGTCAAAAAGTGTGGCTTTCTACTAAGAACATTCCTCTCCGTTCCGTCTCGAATAAGTTAGCACCCAAATTTATTGGCCCGTTCACTGTCACCAAGATTATTAGTCCGGTGGCAGTCCGCCTCAACCTTCCTCCAGCGTACAGGAGGATACACCCCGTGTTCCATGTCTCCAAAATTAAGCCTGTGTTTCGATCAGCAATTAATCCGCCTGTACCGGTTCCCCCACCGCCGCGTCTTGTAGATGGGGAACCGACGTATTCGGTTAACCGTATTCTGGACACCAGGCGGAGGGGACGAGGATTCCAGTACTTGGTGGACTGGGAGGGTTACGGTCCGGAGGCGAGGAGTTGGGTTCCTGCGAGAGACATACTAGATCACTCCCTTATTGATGATTTCCATCGACAGGTAAGGGAGTCTGGGGACGCCAGGAGGCGTCCCTAGGAGGGGGGGTACTGTCACGGTTCATGAGTGCGCTGCTTCCTGCTTGTCTCGTGCATTTGTTATTGTTGTCTGTGTGCCATGTGCGTGTGTGTGTGGGTGTCACCGTATTAATTATCAGTTAATCACATCATCCGCAATCAGCTCAGCGCCAGCTGTCACTCATCTCCTGTTCCTTTAAAAGACTCACTGAATCCTTCTCTCATTGTCAGATCGTTGGTCGATGTTTGTGCCGTGTTTCCCGTTTGAGTTGGTGTCTTCCTGGAGTCCTGTGCTGTTTGTTCTTCGTGTCTGGTTCCTGTCTTCACCTTCACGCCGTTTCACCGCCGGATTCATCACGACCATCTAAGTCCCTGCGTCACCCTGCTACAGCCGTCTGACCCTCACGATCTGCCTGAGTCTACTTCTGTTCTGAGTGTTAATAAACGTACTTTCTTGAGATCGCCTGCATTTGCTTCCTTTTTTCCCAGCACGTCATGACAGCTCATGCCCCCTAACATTGAAATGCGCCGACATGTTTTTACAGTGGCCCTAAACTGACAAACGTGTTTCGTCACAATGTTGTTTTTCGAGCAAAGAACCTAGCTAAAGTCAGCGAATAACTGACACTGACACAATGATGAACAAGTAACAATAATATTCACAATAACATTCATTGTTTTACTGAATAATTAAGTAAAACTAATTTCTTAATTTATCTTTGTAAAGAAACCTTATTGCTTAAAGGTCCCGTATTATGCCCCTTTTCTCAAGATGTAAAATAAGTCTCTGATGTCCCCAGAGTGTGTATGTGAAGTTTCAGCTCAAAATACCCAACAGATCATTTTTTACAGCATGTTTAAATTGTCATTTTTTGGGGCACAGAAAAACGCACTGTTTTAGTGTGTGCCCTTTAAATGCAAACGAGGTGCTGCTGGACGACGCAGGGGGCGGAGCTTCACGAGCTCGCGCTCAGTCTCTCAGGACAATTTCAGCTCACGGAATGATGATAATATCAGAAACTCTCAGTAACGTGTTCATTTCGAGTCAGACAATAATGCCTACAGAGTCAGAGTGCTGTATAGAGATGAAACAGGTATAGTTTAGTAGTTTAATTACGGTTATTATAACGTATTTGTCATCTGTTTGTATGTATCCATTATGTATAGCCTACAAGTCTGTTGTCTGAATGATGATCAAACATATACTGATGAGTTTAATAAAGTTTATTGTACATCACACAAAAGATGAAGCGTCAGTTTTACTTCAGAAAATCACCGTAAGTACTGAGTAAACAGTAAGTTATAAGAAGTGCGCAAGTAGCCAGTAGAGTTGAGGGAGCATTCCTGTGGGCGGAGGTTAGTCAAAAAACGGTTCTAGTGACATCATTAAAGAAGGAAGTAGAGGGATGTAGTCCAAACAAGCCGTTCACTGTAGTCGACTTCTGTTAAATAAAATATCTCGCTTGGCATTGAACTTTGAGCTTTATCATTTTACAGATATTATTTATGCTCTAACAGCAACATTAAAGAATCAAAAAATACAAAAATGGTGTGCACATCCCAAACACCCAGATTGGGCGCAGGTGCAGGACAACTAAATAATATTTAGTTGCTGAGAACATTTCTTCTTATGTGGATTTTTATATCAAACCATTTGTACCCACGTTGTCATCTTATGTAAGAGATTCTATGGATTTTATTGAATCATTATATGGTGTTGACTTTGCTGTTGATGATGTGCTTCTTGCTACTTTTGATGTTCAGAGTTTATATACCAATATCCCTCATACTGAAGGTTTACTTGCTTTAGAACAATTTTTAACACAAAGATCTGTGGATGTAAAACCTAGTACAGAATGCTTATTGGATTTAGCAAGTACTGTCTTAACTAACAACTTTTTTCGCTTTCAGGACGATTTTTATTTACAAGTTAAAGGTACTGCAATGGGTAGTAAAATGGCCCCTAACTATGCTTGCTTGTACATGGGAGTTTTTGAAAATGACTTTATTTTAAATGAGTAAAATTCTTTTTTCCCTAAGATCTTGCTTTACAAACGGTATATTGATGATATTTTTATGATTACTAAGGCCACACATGCAGAGATGTTGACGTTTTTAAATTATCTTAACTCAAGGACTGAGCATGTGAATTTCACTATGGAATGTGATCCAGTAAGCATTAGTTTTCTTGATGTTCGAGTATATATATGTGACGGGAAACTCCATACCGATCTGTACCGAAAATCAACGGATCGCAATACCATTTTAAGAGGCGATAGTTTCCATCCTAGACCTCTAGTTAAGAGTCTACCTATCAGTCAATTTAAGCGTGTGCGTAGAGTTTGTAGCACGGATGAATCTTACACTCATCAATCTAATGATTTAACTAAAGATTCTTGAATCGTGGTTACCGTATTGAATGGATCGAAAATGCCAAAAAGAAATTCAACGAGACATCCCAAATGCAGTGTTTGCGAACAAAACGTAATAAAACGCAAGTTCTTAATGCTCTCATTTGCACGACGAAGTACTCCGCATTGGGTGCGGATTTTCGTAGAATCCTAAATAAACATTGGCATATGATTTCAAGTGATCCTAAATTATCAGGTGTCTTTAAAAATGGTCCGAAATTAGTCTTTAAACGTCAAATCAATCTTCGTGACTTGCTTGTAAAATCTGAATATCCGTCAAGTAAAAAACAAGGTATTCCAACTCTTTCTCCAGGTAATTATCGGTGTGGTAAGTGTGCTCAGTGTGCTTTTACACACAAATGCAAATTGTTTAGTCATCCACGGACTGGTCGTGATATTCCGATACGTGGTACCATTACCTGTGCTTCTACTCATGTTATTTATCTAATTCGTTGTCCTTGTGGTCTTGCATACGTGGGTAAAACATTCAGACAATTACGCACGCGTATTAGTGAGCATCCCAGTAACATTCGAACTGGAGATATGCGCAGTCCTATAGCGTCTCATTTTAGACAAGTAGGCCATAATGTCAGCGTTTTGCAGTACATTGGTATAGAAAAGGTAACAAAACCCTCAAGAGGAGGAGATTATGAGAAGAAATTATTACAGAGGGAGTGTTTTTGGATTTATACCTTAAATACTTTGTCACCTTTAGGGTTGAATGAGGATTTTGATATTAAGCCATTTTTATAGTTTTTTTTTTTTTTTGGGGGGATTTGTCACATGAGCTGTATTTGTCACATGACATACATGACTTGTATTTGTCACATGAATTGTATTTGTCACATGATTTCTTTGGTGTGCCTGATTAAGGTGATCACCTGTGTCTATTTAAAGTTGTCTTCATTACTACATTTACATTGAGCCTGATGAAGACCTGAGGGTCTAAACGTTGCTAAAATAAACTCTTTTGGAGCAGTATTTTTCAGTGTGCGGACTTCACACTTCTTTATTTTGTCTAACAGCAACATTACACACTAACTAAAGTTTGAAACATGGGATCACGAAGAACGGGACCTTTAACTGGCTACTCTGTCATTTCCTGTCGGCCACAGTAACTTCTGTTGGTTGCAATTCACAGCCTCACCACTGGATGCCGCTAAAATTACACAATGCACCTTTAAAAGCACAATTTTGACATTGGAGTGAAACAGGGCTGGACCCGAATATTCAAATATTCATTCTGTGGGTTGGTATTCAGTTTTCAATTTTGGGATTTGAATTTTCGCTATTTGTGTGTTTTTGCACACCTGGCATCCTCCTCAAAACTGTTCTCATTTACACTTGAAAATGTTTATACTATAAAATCTGGTGATATACAATACTCTTTTTTTATTACACGGCTTGGGTGAATTCTAATGTAGAATGCGGTCTGTTATTTCTTGATAACAGAGCGCTGCTAAGTATAACACACCATGTGTGTTACAAAAAAAAATCACAAAATCATATTTTGTCAAACCTATAAACATATAAACTGATAACTATGTTTACAGTGCATTTTCACCATCTTTTCTGTTAAGTTCAATGCAAAGCAAAAATACGCTCAGCAGTGAAAGTCCACTGCAGTTACTGTTCACTTCTGTGACGTCTGCAGTGTGAACGATGTTACCTGATTATATACAGTGCTATGCATAAGTTTAGACACCCATGCTAAAGTTGACTAAAAAGAGGAATAAAAAATCATCTTTTGGAAATTGAACTTAATGCCTTAATTTAAAAAATTAGGAAAAATCCAACCTTTAAGGACACCAATTTTCTTTGTGAATGAATAATGTATCGTAAATAAATAAATGTTCTTCCTTAAAATACAGGGTGCATAAGTTTGGACACCCCTATGTTAAATTCCCATAGAGGCAGGCAGATTTTTATTTTTAAGTTTTTTTTTTTTTAGGATACTATGCATCCTGATAAAGTTCCCTTGGCCTTTGGAATTAAAATAGCCCCACATCATCACATAGCCTTCACCATACATAGAGATTGGCATGGTGTACTTTCCATAAGATCATCTCTCAATGCAAATCAAACTAGCTATTAGGCTAACTGAAATAAAACCATGCCAATCTCTAGGTATGGTGAAGGCTATGTGATGATGTGGGGCTATTTTAATTCCAAAGGCCAAGGGAACTTTATCAGGATGCATAGTATCCTAAAAAAAAAAAAACTTAAAAATAAAAATCTGCCTGCCTCTATGGGAATTTAACATAGGGGTGTCCAAACTTATGCACCCTGTATTTTAAGGAAGAACATTTATTTATTTACGATACATTATTTATTCACAAAGAAAATTGGTGTCCTTAAAGGTTGGATTTTTCCTAATTTTTTAAATTAAGGCATTAAGTTCAATTTCCAAAAGATGATTTTTTATTCCTCTTTTTAGTCAACTTTAGCATGGGTGTCTAAACTTATGCATAGCACTGTAGGTGCCAATATAAACATTATTTCATCAGTGTGTAGTTTAATGTTCATACCTGTTTCTCTGTCCTCTGTGCTGCAGCTGATACAGTGTCGTGGTTTTTATGTTCATCCATCATACACAGCACACATATACACTTCTGATCAGTGCGGCAGAAAACCTCGAGGAGCTTGTCGTGTTTCTGACAGATCATCTCCTGCAGTCGTCCAGTGGCATCAGTCACTTTATGTGGCTTATGTGAGTGAAATTCCTCATGACGGTCGAGGTGATTCTGACAGTAAGACTCCAGACACACCAGACAGGACTTGACGGCTTTGTGTTTTCTTCCAGTACAGACGTCACACTGCACATCTCCAGCTCCAGCGTAACAGTCAGCAGCAAGTTTAGTCTTCTTCAGTTTCTCCACCATTTCAGCCAGAATGGTGTTTTTAGCTAAAGCAGGTCTTGGCCTGAAGGTCTGTCTGCACTGAGGACAGCTGTAGACTCTCTTCTTATTCTGCTGATCCCAGAAGTCTGTAATACAGATCTTACAGTAACTGTGTCCACAAGATATGGCCACTGGATCCTTCAGGAGATCCAGACACACTGAACACATGAACTCATCCTGAGTAATTCTGGCTTCTGCCATTTTACTGCATGAATACAGAGACACAAACACACAACAGCTCAACTACACTTCAGTTTCAGTTCCCTTGAACTCATGTGATTCCTGTTTCCTGGTTCTGTGTTTGAGTGAAGTGTGCAAATGAAATGTCTGGAAGTCTTTAAAGTCACAGATCACAAAACATCCACTAGATATCAGTCTCAGACAGACACTCAAAGAATATAAGTTACAGAGAATCAGGCCAACATCATTAATAACCACTGGTGGAAAGAGTACTGAAAAAACATACTCAAGTAAAAGTACCATTACATTCCAAAACATGTAGTGTGAGTAGAGTAGAAAGTAGTTGTCCAAAAAACTACTTGAGTAAGAGTAAAAAAGGAGCTTAATTAAAAGTACTCATGAGTAGTGAGTACTGAGCTGCGGATTCTACCCCTCATAATAAACACTGTACACTACAATTCATAAAGTACAAAAAAAAAACATTGTACATACTGTAATTCACATTATCTTTTGTTCTTTGTCAGAAAGATTGAAGAATATATATCATCCATCTTTTTGAAATGCATCAAATCAGTACACTCATCACCATTTAAATCATATTGTTTGGGGAAAAAAAATATTCAAAATTAGGCGTAAAGCCACTGAGACTGAGCATGCTTGTTGCACATAAAATATCAATGTTCGTAACTGTGCAAATAATTAAAAAAAAAAACTTTAGAAACTCGTATGATAGTTCACCATCACACACCATGAGATGGGTTAAATAAAGGGATTAAAAAATACCCAATTTCTCTCCAAATCAGTACCAGTATTTGTGCTTTGATAAAGAAATGAGAATCACTAATATTATCAGTTTACCTCACGTCCTCACCTAATGCACTGAAAAAGGCTAAGATAGTGAGCTAACACTAATTACACTGTAATTTCATGCCATTAAATATGTTACAATTTAAATGCAAATGCACATTGTTCTAGAAGGGTGGCATCATCCCTTACATTTTATACAGCTACATTTACTCAAATTGTAATGCTGATAATATAATTTGTAAGGACAATTGTGCATTAAATAGGGAAGTATATCCGGGGAAACTTTTACAAAAGAAACACACACAAACAAATGCATGTCTCTTTGTAGTCTCAGCGAAGCTGTTTTATCAGCAGCATCCACAAAAACAACAAATGTTGAACTTGAAAAATATTTTTGCGCAAGTGCACTTGCTAAATGAAGGCGGATTGTATGAAATGGATCAATAAAAAAACGTTGTTTATTAACGAGCTGTAGTCACACACTGACAGAAATACAGTTCAAGTTAACACCATGGTTCATAAGGTGCACTGTATACTGAATCCGGTCCTCCAATTTCAGTACAGAATGGCCCTCATTTATCAATCTTGCGTAGAAACGGGCGTATATATTGGCGTAAGATTATGCTTACACTCTTCTCATCGCCTGATTTATGAAGCTGTGCGTACCTTTGAAATTCTGGTGTACGCAATACCTGCCGTTGATAAATGCCGCGGCTGAAATCGATCGTCATTAGAATAACACGCCCCTATATATTCAAGTCTCCGCTTCCCCCACGCCCTCATTTTACGCCATGGACACACGGAAGACGACAAAGAAGAGAAACTTCTTTGAGAAAGAGAAAGCGAAACCAGGGAAGTGGAAAGAAACAAAATTGATTTCTAGATTTTTATTATTAATGACGCTTATTGTTATTGTAAGAACTGATTTTCCTGTTAAAACAAAACTCACCCTGCAATAACGCCATAAAATGCACCCTGGACAGCGGACAACAAAGGCAGAGCACAGAACCTTGTACTGCCCAAACTTATCTCATTGTTCCCCTGTTTGACTTCAACTCATCCCCCCTCTCCCTCCTCAAGGCACTGAAAGTTCATTAAGAATGTCTATATATCACATATGATGTATCTTGTGAATATGTTGTTTTTCCTTTTCATGTTTGGTGTCATTTTAAAGGGCACAGTGCGATTGGTAAAATGGTCTTAATTTCATTGCAGTCATTGGTTTAATGAAAAAGATTGAAGAACTTAGGAGAATCCTGTATCTCCTCTCTGGCTGATATCTCTTTACGATATCTCAAGAAACCAGGTGCTACCCCCCTGGGGTACATGGATTGGCCCAACCAACTCTAAACAACATTTGTTTAACCCCTTTTGTTCTGGTCTGGTATTTAAGGTGAGGGGACAGAGCAATCATTGGGAATCTTTTACCGGGATCATCCCCCACACAGTAATGCATGGCAGTATTTTCCTGTTGGAAAATCCTGACACATTACTGTGTGTCTTTGTCAGGAGAACATTGCTTACTTTTAGATTCATCTTTGAGTAAATGTATATTTGAATTGGCTTTTAATAAATTACTTCTGTAATTGGCATAATACATTTTTACCTGACAAATAAATGTTACATCTTGATTTATTCTGAAGTATTCTGAAATCATTATTTTAATATATTTAAGGAGGCTGGTGCTACCGCAAACTTAGTTAAGGTAGGTCAAACTACAGGCACATGAATGAACGGAGCAGTAGGCACGTCATCTTGGAGACCTGTTGATTTCTGTCTATCACTGGTTTAGCAAGTTGTATGGAAATGGCTAAAATAAACTACACTCTCTAGTCCGTAAGCAGTAGGCGACTGACTTTAGGGGTATATTAGCAAACCCTACATCCTCTGACTCAAATCAGAATTAACAAGTTTGTGTCCGTGAGAAACACGAATTGGCCGACGTGATCTCTGTGCGGCATTCGGGTCCATAACGTATTAATAACTGAAAGTATGGGATAATCAGGATAATCAAAGATCTAAATTAATTCATAATCGATGTTTATGATTAATTTCTAATCAGAAATACGATCTAAATTTGATTATCATTTGAAATTGGAGTCAGATCAAACGTAGAGATAAAGTAATACTAAAACTAAGTTCCAATAGATTAAGTGAACTTCACTGGAGCGCTGAAAAGACATACACGCTTTAAACCTTCGCCAGGCCGTTGGATTCCGTCGTTGGGCCAATGGGTGGTCCTTACAAAGTGGTGACAGTCCCTCCGTGATTCTCCAGGTTGCGAGTGTCTTTTCAGCGAAATATTGGGACTTGCAACAAGTAAGAGAAAAAAGATGTCCTTCTCTTTCTTCAGCCGTTTGGTAAGTCAATTCTCTTTTGCCTTTTAGAAGTGTTGAGGGAAAATTCAGACGCACCTCACATAGACACATTTGTAGAATGGGTCGGCATACCCAGTTAGACCGGAGAACGCAAAATCCGGTGGGGCTTGAGAATTAGATAAAACCACATATCAGGGACATGATAGCGGCAGTGTAGATGAGAAAAGATATCCCTTGCTTTAACTTTACCTCCTTGTTTGCCAAAGCAACAAGTGATGAAACCTAAATTGGAATAACATCATCCAAATTTTATTCTGGTACTCAACAGAGGGTTGAAAACTAAAAACTTAAATTCTGAGGTAAATAATGTTGTTACATTTAATTATTTGCTTTGTTGCAACAACATTGCAACACTGGAAATAAGAAAATGGTCACGCTAACTTGTGAAAAAATCTTGTGATTTGATGAGCTAAAAGATAACAAGTAAAATTGTCTCACTTGAATCCTTTGTGTGTGAAGTGTAAAGTTGGACAAAACAGTGCAATGCAATTAGAATATTTCAAAAGAAATTATCTGGGAAAATGATTCCAGTCCTAGAGAACAGCTGCTATGCAGGAGTCCTAGGCTGAAATTTGGAAAAATACGCTAAATTTTAAAACTGATGCATATAATGACAATTATTGTGTTACTAGAGGCTTGTAACCAGGCCTGATAGTGTCAGAGGACATGCACAGCTTGTCCTTATCTTATGAGATAATTTAGACAAAGACCTATATGAATTACATCAAAGTAATCATGGTTCTTTGAAAATCTTTTAATAGTGTCAAAAAGTTCATGACTGATGTCCCGTATATGGTTTAAACAACACCATTTAAGGCTCAGTCTTATAAAACATAGCTTTAATTTGGTTTTATACCAGACTTTGCAATCACTGCATTATTGTATGCTTTCGAGGTCTCAAAAGAGACTGATAAAAGCAACAAACCATAAAACAATCTTGGCGCCCTCCATGAGACCTGTTTGTCCAACCTTTCTTTCATATTTAAATAAGATTCTTAAAAGAATGCAACTGATAACATCTCAGCCTAAAATAAGATAATTGTGTCCAATTCTAAATTGTAGTCACAAAAATCTTTAAATTGAGCAATGATTTGACCCATGTTTCTCAATGCCTGCAGTCCATTGAATGTTCACAGCATCGAAGCAGCTGTAACTGGTTTCCAGTTTGGGTGTTGCTGTGTACACAATGCTAATGCCAGCACAGCTGGAGCTGCAGGGCCAATCACCTTCTAAAAGATCAGTGAGAAGATAACAAGTCAGTTTGGACAAATTACTCAGTAGAAACCCCCGAGACCAGAAAATAAAATTGGTTTGATTTATACAATTTTATAAAATATAATTTATATTATGACCAGATTGTAATATATCTTATATTGTAATGGCCAAGAATGGCTTTAATCTCGTGATGATTCAGCATTGGGTTAGAAGAAAAAAGAATGTTTAATGAGAATTAAAAGAATCAGAATGTAGAAAGATGGTACGTGTATGTAGGGAACAAGAAGGAGGAACACTACTAGTGTTGGGAGGAATGAGATAATAAATGGTTAGAGAAAGTATTGGTAAGAAAGGAAACTGAAAGGAAGAATGAATCAGAAAGAACTTCTTTACCTTCTATTTGTGCAAAAATCTTTAATGAGAGAAATTACAATGCCCAGTATATACCAACTAAAATGATCAACCTGATTACCATGTCTTAAATGTCCATCCAAATCCACAGGATGATTTCATTTTGATCTAATAGATCTTTAACCCAGTAACAAGGGGAGGTACAAATTTAAATTTTCTCTTGCAACAAAACCACAAACAAAGTGGTGCAAGTGTTAAACTCCTCTCTAGGAGCTTCATCTCACATGGGATCTGATCAGGAAAGGTATTTTACTGTACATGTAAGAACAGTTGTGTGAATTTAAATATCAGGCAGAAAATCTACAGTCTTTATGGACCACAGAGATCCAAATGGTCAAGAGTTGAATGGCACCATAAATTCCAAAGGCTAAAACAAACAAGCACAGCACCACCCCTGGTGATCTAATTGCTCTAAACACAGATCTGGCTAGTGTAAATAAACAACATCATGTAAAGAGATTTCCCTAGCAGACCTGAGGGTCCTAATGCTCACAACACAGCAGACTGTTTGAGTTTAGATGCAATAGCAGTCAGATCTGACTATTATCACTGTTTAATTGACCTTTTCTTTGCAAACACATGATCATGAGAATGATACATGTCTTTGTAAACAAAAACAAATTTTCTTCTAATGGCGTAAAATCTTAACAGATCAAAGCCATCAGTAACAACTGTCTGGCTAAAGCCATCAAATAAATATTGAGATAGACCATCTATCTTAAATGCAATTTGTATAAAGGCTCAAGATTAAACTGTGTTTTCCTCTCTAGGTCTATTTCCCTACAGGCTGACAAATGACTTTCTTTAGAACCAGATTCCACAAGGGTCTGGTTCTGCCTGCCTTAAGCAGGACACACAACTTTACATTAGGAGATGGGGGTGGAGAAACTTCCAAGGGGCCGCTCACACCTCATAACACTACAGAAGCAGCTCCTGTATGTGGCCTCCCGGTGTAGCACTGGAACTAAATTATGCAACACAAATTATGGTAGGATAAAACACCACCCATCTCCTGTACACAAACATACACAATACACACCATCACTATGGCAATCTTAGAACATCTCTACCTGGCATAGATCATAAGACTAACCAGGCCAAAATTATTCACATCATGCAATACATCATTTACCTTCATACATATAGGACAAGGAAAATTATTTTAATAATTTCTTTTCAGCATTACAGTCTTGTCAACTTCCTGTATGTAAATACTGTGCTGTGCATAGGACATGCATGGCTGTGGTCACACATCAATTGATTTAAATCCACATAAAAAATCTTATTGAGACCTATTAATTAATGCAACTGGTCTTTGGACAAAATATTTTTTATGTCCAGTCGTTAGCGTTGTTGCAAACCAGGAGGGCCCCCTAGTTTCCAACAAATGACTAATGACAATGATCTAAACAGCTAAATTTAAAATGCAGGCATTTCTATTTGTCAACTGAACAATTCAGACCTGCACTATTGAGTGTGACCTAGCCTGTAAATCAAATGCACAGAGGATGATTACAAAAGTTAAACCAGAAATTTAAATCTCTGTTTCTATACATTTCATTCTCTAATTGAATCGATTAAAACATTAAGTTTCATTGATGATTTGCACTTATAACAACTAATGTAGACAATTTTACAATTATGAAATTGTGTATTTCCATGTTTAATTATGTGATATACTCTAATTACTCTAATTATGCATACAACTAGTAAATATACTAGTTATGGTGACTTTCTGCTACCCGTCCTTGATTCATCCAGACCAAGTCTAAATCCCACTACCAGATCACTGCGGTAGTGAAGAATTTGGTGATCAAATTACACCTGTTCATTAAATATATGATTTTGAAGAAGAGACCATATTTACCACTCGCACCTTTGACTTTTGGGTTTCATATTTTTGAGTACATCATGTTTTGTTATCTTGTGTTCTTGTGTTTATCCAATAACTTTTCCTCATCTTACAATAACCACAAATACATCAGTGTTCAATTATTGCATGGTCATTCAAAAGTTGTTCAGGTGTCTTACACGCAGTGGAGCGTCATCAGTGAAATGATTCCTTCAACAATGGAGTTCTGATCTACCCGGCAAATGAAACCTTCTGCTTGAAGGTGACCGAGGACTTCTCAAATGGTCAGTTAAAACATCCTAGGGAGGACAAAGATGTTTCCGCAAAGCGTTATAATGACACTTTCCAATGACACTTTCTGATCATGCTGACCAACGCAAACAGACTTGATACAACGAGATCATTCTACAGACTGAATACCAACGCAGCCAAGTGCAGGTGGAAGCAAACCCGGCCAAGAGGGTCATGTGACACCCAGTCCGGCTGCTGCAGAATCCACACATTCTGCCATGCTTTCATTTTAATGTTCAACCTGTCGTAATGTTGTTATTTCAGGTGACGACTGGATTCCTGCACCAATCGACTAACACTGCAAACTACAGTGGTCAGGTCTGTGAACACTAAAAATGTGGAAACAGGAAAATGTCCAAAAAATGTCCCCTTAGGCCTGATCTAAATCTGTCCCAAGGGGCCAGGGGCCGTCTGTAAGAACTGATTTTCCTGTTAAAACAAAACTCACCCTGCAATAACGCCATAAAATGCACCCTGGACAGCGGACAACAAAGGCAGAGCACAGAACCTTGTACTGCCCAAACTTATCTCATTGTTCCCCTGTTTGACTTCAACTCATCCCCCCTCTCCCTCCTCAAGGCACTGAAAGTTCATTAAGAATGTCTATATATCACATATGATGTATCTTGTGAATATGTTGTTTTTCCTTTTCATGTTTGGTGTCATTTTAAAGGGCACAGTGCGATTGGTAAAATGGTCTTAATTTCATTGCAGTCATTGGTTTAATGAAAAAGATTGAAGAACTTAGGAGAATCCTGTATCTCCTCTCTGGCTGATATCTCTTTACGATATCTCAAGAAACCAGGTGCTACCCCCCTGGGGTACATGGATTGGCCCAACCAACTCTAAACAACATTTGTTTAACCCCTTTTGTTCTGGTCTGGTATTTAAGGTGAGGGGACAGAGCAATCATTGGGAATCTTTTACCGGGATCATCCCCCACACAGTAATGCATGGCAGTATTTTCCTGTTGGAAAATCCTGACACATTACTGTGTGTCTTTGTCAGGAGAACATTGCTTACTTTTAGATTCATCTTTGAGTAAATGTATATTTGAATTGGCTTTTAATAAATTACTTCTGTAATTGGCATAATACATTTTTACCTGACAAATAAATGTTACATCTTGATTTATTCTGAAGTATTCTGAAATCATTATTTTAATATATTTAAGGAGGCTGGTGCTACCGCAAACTTAGTTAAGGTAGGTCAAACTACAGGCACATGAATGAACGGAGCAGTAGGCACGTCATCTTGGAGACCTGTTGATTTCTGTCTATCACTGGTTTAGCAAGTTGTATGGAAATGGCTAAAATAAACTACACTCTCTAGTCCGTAAGCAGTAGGCGACTGACTTTAGGGGTATATTAGCAAACCCTACATCCTCTGACTCAAATCAGAATTAACAAGTTTGTGTCCGTGAGAAACACGAATTGGCCGACGTGATCTCTGTGCGGCATTCGGGTCCATAACGTATTAATAACTGAAAGTATGGGATAATCAGGATAATCAAAGATCTAAATTAATTCATAATCGATGTTTATGATTAATTTCTAATCAGAAATACGATCTAAATTTGATTATCATTTGAAATTGGAGTCAGATCAAACGTAGAGATAAAGTAATACTAAAACTAAGTTCCAATAGATTAAGTGAACTTCACTGGAGCGCTGAAAAGACATACACGCTTTAAACCTTCGCCAGGCCGTTGGATTCCGTCGTTGGGCCAATGGGTGGTCCTTACATTATTTAGAAGAAGAATGTCGTTATTATTATTATTTGTATTATTATTTAAAATAAGAAGAATGGCATTTTTATTATTTTGTCAGTCTGAATTATTTTTTTGGTCATTGAAAGCCTTTCATTACTAAACCCAGTCCGTGCACACCTGCCGGGCCTAACCCTGGCCTAACCATCGTTTCAAAGAATAGTACAACGGCGAGCGCGTCGAGTATAAACGCCTCGTCCGTTTGGGGAGGTGCGCGCGCAGTCTGCGGAGACTCGCGCTGCGGAGCCAGGCGAAAGTATAAACAAGGCTTGAAACGTCAGGTAAAGCGCACAGGCTCGCAACTTAAGGAATACATATGCCTACAATTCAAATGCTTTGGTAAATTCACACAAATTAAACATTGAAGTCCATGTTGCACAAAAATAAACACTGAAGTTTATAATTACTATGTTGTTGTTGTTTTTTTTCAGTGGGCCATAATATATTATATCTTTTAGTTTGTCAGTGCGTTTTGTGGTGTTAGGAATTGTTTTTCTGCGCATTCCCGTACTCAAAATGTGCGTACACCACCTCCTGAGCTGGCGTAGGATTTGAGCGTGCCGTACGCCAACGTCCATATTGATAAATCTCAAAGTCACCGTGGTTTTGGGTGTACGCCAGGTGTACGCTGGAAATTTGGTGTACGCACTTTTGATAAATGAGGGCCACTGTGTTTTCCCACAGTTTTAGAGTGTCCCCAACTAGGGGTGTGCCGGTTTCAGAATTGGTGATGACGGTTATGACGTGAGTCAAATGTGACGGTTCGTAACATAACCGTCGTCCGGGGGGTGTTAGGTTTGCGACGTTCGTCTGTTATAGGACAACTTAGTTTGAATAAAATTTATATTTGTGTAGTGTTCAATGTTGTTATCAATAGAGATACGCGGATGGGGGTATTAGTTCATCCGCAACCGCATCACATAACTCATCATCCGCACCAACGTTTTTTGACCAGATTTCAAAGCTGCACCCGCCCGCCATCCGCTGATTGTTTTGCAGTCTATGGACGATGCAATACTCTGCTGATGCGAGCCGCAAGAAAGCCCTTGTCTGTTCTAGAAAGGATGCAGCAAAGATATTTAATGCTAATGTATGAGGCATAGGCCTACGCTGAGTTTCATTCATTTACGATGAGATGCGCTCTAGTTCAATTTCACAAGTGAACGCGGCGCATCGGAGCCTCCATGTCACGGTTATTATATTGTCTCCTATATTTGTCTCCTTTTTATTTATTAAATACATGCAATTGGTTGATGAAACATTTATTAAAATTAAGATACAATTTGTACATAACGAAATTCGCTTTAAAGAAAGGCTTTCTACAAAGCAAAACTTAATGAAGTGGTAAAAATCATGTCTGACGATTTACAAAACAAAACTTTATTAAGTGGTAAAAACCATGTCTCCCGATTGCAAATGTTCATTGCTAATGTTTATTATTGCAAATTTTTTTCATTTGTTTAATAAATCTCATAATGATGGCACATCACTATATCATAGCTTTTATTTCAGGGGGTACTTGGCAAAGAATCAAAATACAGTTGGAAATGACATAGACCATTATTTAACACAGACTGTTAACAATTGTTTTTAATTAGTATTTAAACATTCTCTATGATAAAAAATGTTTGTAAAAATTATTTTAATAACACGGTTTTGGCGGTTATAGAGTTGTAATGACGGTGTTCAACTATAACTGTCGGTCTCACGGTTATATACTAACCGTCACATCCCTATCCCCAACGCACCTTCACAGCGCGCATCACTCGCAACGAGCTTCCGACTTCTCCAAGTGACTCCTGTATGTCGAGCGCGAGGGAGAGACAGCAGTGTACAGATAGCAACGCTATGAAGTAAATGGGAGCAGAACTCCTTATAAATCCTTAAAAAAAATCAGGAGAGGACATCTTGTCTGTGTGTGTGTGTGTGTGTGTGTGTGTGTGTGTGTGTGTGAGAGAGAGAGAGAGAGAGAGAGAGAGAGAGAGAGAGAGAGAGACAGAGAAGGATGGTAAAAGATTGATCAGTGATTGATAAAAGTAGCAGTTAATAACCCGATGATCACTGTTTTCCAAACAAAGTGGTGTTGAATAAATTTTAAACTCAGAAAAGTCAAAAGGAGTCCTGTGTACCCCTTAGATGAATCCTTAAAACTCAAGACTGTGACAGAGAGAGAAAGTAAATATGATAAACTATTGATCATAGGATAACTGTCTTTAGCATTAGATAAACTGCCAACTTACCAAGTAAAAAAGGATTCAGGTAAACTCATCCTCCAATAAAGAACAAGTGATGGCATCCTGTGTGTGAGGGAGAAAGAGAGAGAAAGAAAATACACATGATAAATGATTGATCAAATGATCAATGCTTTCCAAAGTATAGCACTGAATAAACTGTTAACTCACTTAGTCAAAAGGATGCTTGTGAACTCCTTGGATGAACCTTTAAAAACAAAAGAGCATTGTGTGTGTGTGAGAGAGAGAGAGAGAGAGAGAGAGAGAGAGAGAGAGAGAGAGAGAGAGAGAGAGAGAGAGAGAGAGAGAGAGAGAGAGAGAGAGAGAGAGAGTAGTTATGATAAATGATTGCTTAGATGATCAGTAACATTAGATGATCAGTAACTCATGAGCGAGAGAGGGAGAGGTTAGACAGCTGCTACATTGCAATGAATATTTTCATAATCATTTCAAAAACATCTTACCTTATTAAGCTACAAGAGCAGCTTTCTCAATAATTCGCTCTTCTCAGCGACCCTATCGATGACTACGTCTGAGTCCAATGCCATGAGAATGTCTTTTCAGTGGCCATGATCATAAATGCCTCCAGTTTGTTTACTGACAAAGTGCTCTTAAGTCTGCTTTTGATGAATTTGAGTGTTGAGAACGTTCTTTCACAGGCCAAAGGGTAAGCAGGAACTTATATGCAAGCCCAAGAAGATGATACGTACCTGACAACATGTTGAACCGCCTGAGTATTTCATAGCAGCACAGTGGGCAATTTTTGCAGGAGGCACAGCTTTTATGCACAATGTCAGTCTCCTTTTCCTGTCGTATCGAAACATCCTCCGCTGTTCTGGTCTTGTACTCATCCAGATGTGACACTTTGAGCCTGTCCCATTGTCCTGCTAAACTTTTTAGTTCTGACTGTAGATTGTCCACTGTAGCTGTGCTTGTCAAATTTGATGAGGCATTTACTTAAGTCTTGAAGTGCCTGACTACGAAGAGAGGTGGCCCTGATCTGCTGAAAGTTCCTGGGGTCCAGCCAGGCCAAATCTGCAAAAAAGAGTGTCATGTGTCATAAATCTTCTGTGAATGGCCTCAACAGCTGTATCAAGAATTGAGTGGTGTACATTGACCTCGTACGCTCTCTGCATCACTTAATAAGCTCATCTTGAGCCATCTCTTCAGCCCTGCTTTTTGTTTTCTTTGCTCTTTTCTGAGGCAATGCAGTCTCTACTAGAGGTCTTCACGGGTCCAAAAATTCGTGCCCGAACCCGAAAGAGACCCGTAATGTGCTAAACCGAACCGACCCGGACCCGTCTATTATTTCAAAAGCTGGACCCGGACCCGTGCAGATCCGAGAAATGCCTAACTGGACCCGACCCGGACCCGTCTATTATTTGAAAGCTGGACCCGAAACCGACGGGAAGACACAGACCCGACTGGACCCGATTGTCACATATTCCACCTTAAACTGCTATTACAAGTCAATAAACCTGTTGCGAAAAATACAACTTTTTGTCTTACCTAATTTAAGCCGTGGTAGCTTAGTAGTCTCCTCTCCCTTCCTTGTAACGTTACCTGACTGGCTGTGATCATGCATTACAATCCTCCGACAAGAAAGTTATTCATGTTATTCCTCTCGTTATTCCAAGTCCAAGCTTAATCCACTCATTATTTCAGCTTCAAAAGTCCACTTGATGTCACGGTGACGGATGACAAATGCAACTTTGCACATGTAACGTTAACTTACATTCTGACTCGAGTTAACTCGCATAATAACTTTGACTGTTTGCCCTTTTGAACTAACGTTATAATAACGATTGCTCGTTCAGTGCCATGGCCGCTGACGTTATTTATTTGCTATCATCTCTGTGCTCTCTGCTCTGCATCGAGTCCTAATCTGACCACTAAAACTTTAAGATTAAACAAGACGGTTAATTTATATTGTAAAATCTAAAGCGCGGTTTGGCGGTCCCTCACTGAAGCTCTGGTAACTGGTTGCCATAGAAACATGACACGCGCTTGAGACTGCACATGCACGCTAGCTGGATCAACCTAAAATATGCTTTTTAACGCAATTTATTTTGAGTGTCCTAATTTTACAAGTTGCAAGTTACAAAAAAAACATAAGCAGTGTCTAATCACGAACGGGTTTTCTCCGAGTCTGATCTAATGACTCCGATCGCACGGGTATTACACACAATGTTAAACAGACCCGGGACCCGAAGTAATAAATTCGGACCCGACCCGGACCCGGCTGATCATTTAAAATATACGGGTCCCGGGTCGGGTCCCGGGTCAACGGGTCTCGGGTTCACTGTGTAGACCTCTAGTCTCTACCTCAATGTCTGTTCCTTCCTCCCTTTCTTCAATGTTTTTATTTGTCCATTTCACAAACGTGTCCGCCGCTGCCTTCACACTTGAGAAATCCCTTGCTATGCGTTTGAGGCTCTCTTGTGTGGCAATCACCATTCGATGGGCAGAGAGGATGTCCATCCTTTCTGTCTGGAGGAACTTGGAGAGTGGAGTAGTTTGGTCAAATATTCGGAGGAATATCTGTGCAGTTAACACGGTTTCATATTTATGAAGGCCCTCTTTAAAGCCTCGTGCTTTGGCACGTACAGTTGGCTTTTCATGCACCTTCTTTTCAATGGCTTCCAAGTGTGAACAATACATCAGTGAAAAGGCCATTCTCTGGCTTTCCAAATGTCCAAAAACTTTTTTGAGTGCCTCATGTTTGGCCCACCATCTTGTCTCACCAATTGGAGAGAGGCGCCTGTGGCTTTTTTCTTGACTTTGCTTCTCCCACAAATTGACCCTCTGGTAAGACTCTCTGATGAACACCGCTATGTCGTTTAGAAGAAGTGTAAGAACTGATTTTCCTGCTAAAACAAACAAACAACATTGTCCTGTCCAAACTTCTCTCCTTCCTTATCTCTGCATCCCCCTTTCCCTCCTCCCTTCCTCTCCCCCTGAGTCAAGTCACCAAAAGTTCACTAAGAATGTCTATATATCACATATGATGTATCTTGTGAATCTATTGTTTTTCCTTTTCATGTTTGGTATAATTTTAAATGTCTGTTAAATTTATAAAATTTAAATTTAAATGTTAAATTGCATTGCAGTCATTGGTACTATTAGAAAGATTGAGAACTTAGGAGACCTGTTCTCCTCTTTGGGTGATGTCTCTTCAAGATATCTGATCATTCTCCTGTTATGATCCGGGTATCTTTCTCTCTGTTTTCCTCCTCTTTCACACACGCACACACACTCCTCATCATATCAGCGCTCGCGCTGCGCACACACATACGCATTCCCATTCATGTTTTCTCTCGCTCACTCTACCCGCAGCTGTTCCTCATAGTAATCAGCACTTACGCTGATCCTTTTCTCACCTGTTCCCTCTTTTCCCTAATTCACTCTGCTACTTCTAGTCACTGTTTTCTCTGCTTCCTTGCCAGATTATTGTTGAACGTTGAGCTTTCGCTCTGTCTCTTCGTTGGCTATCTTACCTGAACCATATCTCATGAGAAGTTACTTCATCCTGTCCTGTCCTGTCCTGTCCTGTCTTGTCGTGAGTTATTTGTTGGAGCATTAACATTGTTCTCTGCCCAGTTACCCGCTGTTTGTGGTTCTCCACCTTACCAGCCATCTGAGTGTCTCTTCCACCTGGCTCGGGGACTGTGCTCTATTGCTGCTTGCTACTTCACTTGCACTGGATTCTTCGCTCCTTCTGTTCTTCAGTCAAGCTTTATTATTTTGTGTTGAATTCAGATCTGCGTCTGCTGACGGCAGTCTCCTTTGTTACTAGTTACGGAGAATAAACTCTATTATTGCATTGACCTCTGCTTTTGGGTCCTCTGTACAAATCCTGACATCTCCCCTCTCCCCTGAAACCAGGTGTTAAATATTTAAAAAATATTTGTATAACCCTTTTGTTATGGCCTGGGTATTTAAGGGTAGGTGACAGAGCAGTCTTTGGGAACCTGTAACCAGAAAAAAAAACAAAAAAAAAACATACAGTGCTGTTTCAGTGTTTTCCCATTGGAAAGCACTGACACACCACTGTGTGTCTCTGTCAGGAATGCATTGCTTACTTTTAGAGTCATCTTTGAGTAATTGATGTCATGTATTTCTTATTTCTGAATTGGCTTTTAATCATTTACTTGTGTAATTGGCATGATACATTTTTTACCTGACAAATAAATGTTACATCTTGATTTATTCTGAAGTATTCTGAAATCATTATTTTAGTCGATTATAAGCAGGCTGGTGCTACCGCAAATCTTAGTTAGGGTAGGTCAACCCAAAGGCGCATGTATGAACGGAGCAGTAGGCACGTTATCTGAAGACTTTTTGATTTCTGTCTATCACTGATTTAGCAAGTTGTATGGAAGTGGCTAAAATAAACTACACTTTTTTGTACGCGTGAGCAGTAGGCAACCGATTTAAGAGATATTAGCAAACCCTACATCCACTGACTATTTCAGAACTGACAAGTTTGTGTCCATGAGAAACACGTAATCCCGGGGCATGTGACTCTGTGCAGCATTGGGTCCATAATGAAAGAATAATTGAAAATATGGATACTCAGAATAATCAAAGATCTAAATTAAATCATAATCAATATTTGATTATTTTCTAATAAGAAACACAATCTAAATTTGATTCTCATTTGAAATTGGAGTCAGATTAAGTGCTAAGATAAAGTAATATTGAAACTAAATTCCAATAAATTAAGTGAACTTCACTGGAGCGCTGAAAAGACATACACGCATTATCCCTTCGTCCATACCGTTGGATTTCTGTCGTTGGGCCAATGGGTGGTCTTTACAACAGTGTTCCAATTTCATTGACTGTCTGAGTAGTGTCAGCAAGCACAAGATTGAGTACATGTGCATAGCACCACACATGCACATGAGTGGGAGACTGGGAGGTCATAAGTGCGGAAAATCCTTTGTATTGGCCCTGCGTATTGGATGCCCCATCAGTTGAATTGCCTATACATAGGGCCTTGTCTAAACCTAGGCGCTCCAAGACCTTTGAGAGTAGGTTGACAATATTGCCCAGTGGAAGCCTGACACCTCACTAAAGCCACAAGCCTCTCATGCACAGTGTCAGTAACATATCTCAAGATCACTGAGCATTGATCCTGAGTAGTTATGTCTTGTGTGGTATCCAGCTGAACAGAGAACATTCCAACTTTCCGGACATCATTAGCAATGAACTCTTTAATTAGATGGCCAATGGCATCAATTGTAGAATTAATAGTGCTTTTAGAAAGTAGGGTGATTAGTGACCCTCTACCCCTCGTTCCACTTGATTGGTGCAATTTTTTGCTCTTCTCTATACAATCATTGAGATGCTCTTTGAGGCAGATATCATACTTCCCTAACAAAATGATTAATTCCAGGAAGTTACCATGATCTATGGAGTTATCGTCCAGTGAATATGCTGCCTCATGTTCCTTGTGCCTGTAGCTCAACCCCCTTTTGCCAAGCACTTTCACAACGTCAACTACACGCTCCAACACCTGTCGTCTCTTTCTCACCTGCTCTCTATGAGTAGACATCTGACCTCCAGCTAACATGCTGCTGATGTCTGCTTTGGAGCACCTCAAGAAAAAAGCTTCGGCACAGGTTTGATGTGCTACACTTATTTCATGCTCCTCTGTGCGCTAGTGCATATGTCTCCAATCTGACATTCCAGTCATAAATACGCTGGTGACAGTTGTCTTCTCAAAATTCATACACACATAACAAAACAATGCATGACGTCTCTCGGAATATGTGAGCCACTTCCTGCTGGTTTCGTATTTACACGTGAATACCTTCTGCACTACAGGGTTTTTGGAAATCTGTTGCGGGTGGTGATCTAAGAACTTCTGTAGCATAGAAGGCTCAGGACGGTCAAAGTAATCTATGTAATCCTCTTGCTATCTGCTCTCCTCTCTTACGCTGACTCTGTCCTCTTCTGGGGATGCTATCTCAACCTGGCTCAACAAGAAATGAGGAGAAACTAGGGTGAGTTTTTTTAACATGACACAATCAGGTCCAGCATTATTGGGTCCTCTGACAAAGAGGCACACAAAACTGCACTGGCATAACAATATGATGTAGGAAACAGACAAATAATTGCTCATTTAGTAAACAAATACAGCTGTGTAGATGTTTCAATTTCATTTCTGTAAACTGTCCATGAGCACCTGCCTAATAAATAAGGAACAGAACAAGAATAGGCTACTGCAAGCTGATTCACTGTATGTTGATGAATGATTATTCTAAATAATCCATAAAAAGGTCTTTATTATTTCACTACCTTTATAACGATATAATCCATATCGTTAATAATCCATAAAAAGGTCTTTATTATTTCACTACCTTTACCCTAAAGTAGCAAGGTCTACGCTTCAAAATGCATCCCACTTTTTAATCCAAAACAATGAAAAAATAGGGAAAAAAAATGAAATATCCTCCTTTGTTTGCATGAGCGTTTTCAAGATAGAGTTCGCATCATGTTCATTTTCAATGAAATATCGATTCTAATCCATATTCAAAAGCCATCTCTCCCCTGTAGTTTAGAATCTTCCGGATCAAATGAGACATTCCCCTTCTCACTCCTTCAATCACAGGCTTTGTTTTTGACCAAAACAGTAAGAGAGCGCCTTACAGGCTCCGCACCCTGTCAATCTCGCACCTGGGTTTTCGACTGGATAAAAGCCTGTTTAAAGCAGCCAATGTCTAGTCAGCAAAGTTTTGATTGATGGGAGTATTAGCCAACTAAAATCGATTGCAGTGATCACATTTCCAAATACCAGCACATATCTACTATCTTAATGAATTACTACATAAATATATGAATATTTAAATAAAAAAATATATAAATCTCCCAATAACTTTGCTTGTCCAATTGTTTTTTTCCATTTATTACTTATTAATAAACTCAGGGTCCCCACTCTAAACCAAATGTCAAATTCCCTGACTTTTCCCTGACTTTCACTGACTAAAAAGATGAATTTCCATGACCTATAATGAACGACAAAACAGGCCGCTGTTTTGCGGAGCACCGAGCAGACAAAAAACAGCCACAGACAGTGTTTTAAATCCATCCTATTTCAAACTTTATTTACCATTATAATCCTAGTTGTATACTAGGTCTCAAGTTAGTGCGGCTTAATACACAGTATACTACACCACAACTAGAATAGCGCAAACTTAGCTGCCTTTTCACATGACAAACGATGTCCGATGGATCAGAAGTCATTCATTTCCTATGGAGAGTCACAAGGGGGCTGCGTGAGGTGCCAACCATCTGCAGATGTGGAATTTTCAGATCTGATTTGAGCCGTGGATATATTAATATTTTAACTTGAATGACTACACCGTATGCAACCAACCGACTGGATGTGATGTATTAAGATCAAAGCTATGAGTGTAAAGTTTGAAAAACTGATGTTTTCATTAAAATGTTGTTCTTTAAACACTAGGCTATTTCTGTAAAATGGTTATGATGATTATTTACTACCAGTCAAAAGTTTTGGACAGTAAGATTTTTTTATGTTTTTTAAAGAAGACACCCCCCAAGCCTGCATTTATTTGATCCAAAGTACAGCAAAAACAGTACAATTTTGAAAAATGTTTACTATTTAAAATAACTGTTTTCTGTTTGAATATACAGTAGTCAACATTTGAAGTGGATCAAAAAAGTGCATCAAAGTTGTCCTAAGACAAGAACTCTTAAAAATCTTACTGTCCGAAAACTTTTGACTAGTAGTGTAGGTCTGAAATAATTATTTGATAAATATTAATTATTTAAGTCCTGGAAAACCCATGATATTTGTCCTTCAGAAGTAATGTTGGTAGTTTATCTAATGTGCATGTATTGATTTATTAATTCTACCATGGTAAATTAATGAAGGTAAGGGCTGCGCATGATCAATTTTAAAATTATGTGCTACTGCCACTAGGGGGCGAAATCGTGTGAAATCGTATCCTAATGTTGTGTGCAGTGAAAAGGCTGCTTACCGTGACCCTTTTATAATTATTATTATTATTTTTTAGCTTACCTTGTCCTAACCTGACGTGACAAAGCTACAAGACGACAAAATCAATCGTAAATCACAGCCAATCATAACCGCGCGTGGGTGCTGTTCGCAGCTAAACACGAAAACCAAACGGAATTAAACAAAATTAAACCATTAAACATTATTCAAAATACATAATCTGTAGGCCCGTTTCCATTACAGATTTGCGCAAATGTTTTGCGCTATTATCAAAATATCGATAAAAAAACTATTGCGAAATGTCAGCGTTTCCATTAACCGATGTTATGCGACTAAAACGTCCTTTTTTCTCTCGTGATAAGTCATTCCAAAAATCACGGCAACAGACGTTGGTTTATATAATATCACAGCCGCCGCATTAGACATTATTATTATTAATGGAAGGAGACGTGGTGTGTTATCCAAGCATTAATGGCAGGGAAAGACCCTTAAACTGCGAACGACACATAAAGCCTAAGGAGTTTCTGGGTGTTTTGCCCTCATTTCTGCTCCAAGGTTTTGATTGTGGCATTTCTTTGAGATTTAGAATCCAGTATTCCTATAGGCTAATTATTGTTTCTTTTATTAATTTAATAAAGAACTCTGTCTCGTATTCTGTCCAACCGATCCATGTAGGCTATTTTGTGTCCATTCGTTTTTCCCTTTTTTAACCCGTAATTGAAAAACGAAAAATGAACGGTTGTTGTCTTTTTAAAACGCAAAGTTGAACACCAAAATTTTAATTTGAACTGGCTACACCAACTGCTGCGCAAAAAAGTAAATATCAACGAATTTTCAGATTTTTGTTTATGACTTTTTGCCCCTTTATTAAACATTTAAAATATTCACAAATTAATATGGAAAACATGTCGATTTTACTGGTTTTCTAAGGCCAAATTAGAACCTGGAATTGATGTTTTTCCCGCAGTGCTGAATGAGAAGAGCCATTAACATTATTAGCCTAATAAACTATTGTTTTGGCTAAAATCACATCTCCATCTCCGCTGTTAAGCAGATGCGCTTTTAGAGAGAAATGCACATTTCATACGGATTAATCAGAAGGTATTAGCTTTCGATTCGAATTTGTTCTTTTTAAAGTGGACATTTCAAGCTTTAGCCTACATAGGCTATATTTTGTTTCAGTTCTCGCGCTCCAGTTTACGGAGATCATGAAAGTGCGTCTGATTGTTTTCTTTTATTTTACAAAAGCACAACGTTTTCTTGTTATTGTGAGTTTACACAAATAAAAGTAGTTGAGAATAATGTATTATTATTTTCTGTATGACCAGAAATGATAGAGTATTTTAAGTTGTTTTCACTGTTGACAGGAAAATGCAAGTGTTCGCACCCGCGCCTCCGTGTCATGCAGTGCGCGCTCCACACTCAGCTTGGTTCCTTTTTTGCATAAAAGCGTCTTCTAAATATAGCCTATTAAATGTTATAATAAAATAATATAAAATTATTATTATTTGCGTTGCTATACATGGACCTCAAACACACCGCGTTTTCTAAGTCAGGTGACTTTAAATGCGCAAAAACTTTTTCCATTGCAGTTTTGCAAAATATTCCTTTTTCGAATTGCCTGAAAAACCACCTCATGAGAGCGTAAAAACTTTTTTGCGATAAACGGGAGTTTTTGCGAAATTGACGTGTTTCCATTGTGCGTATTTTCAATTCGCAATTTCAATTTGCGCAATTTGAAGGGTAATGGAAATGCGGCTTGTGTCTCACACTGCCGTCACTGCTGGGGGTGGGAGCGGCTTCATTAGCTGATTGCGGTTCTCTTGGAGCTATATGGGGAGGCTGCACCCTCACCCATATTTGATAGCTCAATAGTAGTTTTACAAACTTTACATTTAGCTTTTCTGTCGTCTACTTTTAACACCCAGTCTTTAAATTGTTCATTTTGTAGCCAAAGCTCTTGATATTTACATTTTCCTGGCATGTTTGCCTTAGTCGAATGCAGTCACTTGTACCTGTTAACTAAGTGATTTCCAATTGAGCGGGAAGGGAATAAATATGGCGCTCAAAGCCTAAGCACAACAATACAGAAAGATGTGTGAAACAGTGCGATAAAACAAAATCGGTATAGAAAAATTACATTTTGATAAATGGAAATTAAATTTAAAGCAACAAACTAAATTCCCTGATATTCCATGACTTGGACAAAACATGTATCAAATTCCCTGACTTTCAATGTCTGGAATAGACCTTTTAAAATTCCATGACATTCCAGAAATTCCATGACCCGTGGGAACCCTGTAAACTGTTATTAATAATCAATGAACATAATGTACTTCAATTATTAACATTTTATTCATTACAGACAACCAAACTGGAGGCATTGATCTACACAATGGACATTTCCAACACAACAGTCACTATAAGAGAAAATGACTGTGAACTAAAGACCTGCTGCCTGGCGGACGCGACTGGCACTATCACACTGTCCGTATGGGATGCGCAAATAAACCTTGTCGATGTTGGCAAATCTTACAACTTTACTCATTTATCCACCAGAAAAGTCAATGACAAGATCACACTCACCACTACACATACAACCACCATAACACCAATTCACAAAAAAATTGCAATGCCTGCTACTACGGATGACACCCAAACTGGCCTTCATTTAGCCCAAAAATAAACGTTGAAAATTGGTTTTTGTTTGGTCCATCTGATTTGGTCAAAATTTTGCCCAAAAATTGATTTTGAAAATTTGGCTTTGTTTGGTCCGTCAAATTTTGCCCAAAACACACGTCCGTTTCGGACCACATAGCCCTAATATAGCCATGAACGTAATTAAAGTCTATTGTAGCAAGTGAAGAAATATTGTAGCAACATGCACATCCCAGCAATAAATGAGTTGTAAGCACCTATACGTTCGCAAGCCTTATATAAACATAGACCTACTGTATGATTTGGCATGGCAGAAATCCAGCAAAAAGCGTTCCCTGGTTATATTTCGTTGAAAACGCTAGTGTCACAGTGTCTGGTTTGTGTTCCCTGGGTGTCCACTAGAGGTCCTCTTCCTCACGGTGTCATCCACATTATGAACTGCATTCCCCACAATCCTTGTCTGTACCCATCACTGTATCATTGCACTCAGCTGTTCCCCATCATTATTGCACGCAGCTGTTTCCAATTACATTGTTTAGTTTCTGTGTATTTATACCCTGTCTGGTTAGTGTTTGTCACGGAGTCCTTATTGTTTGTCACTACACATCTGATGTCTGTTTCCTGGTTTGTTCTTGCACAACACGCTAGTAATTCGCTAGCCTGTTAACGCACCACCCGTGCGCTCAGCTATTTTTTATTTATTTTTCTCACGCGCCTTTGAGTTCATAAAAAGCTCAGGTGAGTAAGAATCAGTCAACAAACACGGTGAGTAATGTCTTGTCCTGTTATTGTCACTTGCACTTCATGTCACATGTTTAGCATAGCCTTCTCTGTTGGCAATATAGGATTTATATGTGATAAATGCAAGGAGTCAGTTAGGCTGACGGAGAAGATTTCAGAACTAGAGACACGCATCCAAACTTTAATTGAGGATAGTAAGAGTGCTAGAGCTTTAGATACTATTTTGGATGCACCTAGCATAGTGAACTCTTTACATGATGCGGTTCCAGCTGAATTAGTGCCTGTGCAACCAGGCAAATGGGTGACAGTGAGGGTTCGCTCTAGTCGCGGATCAAAAAAACACTCTTCCGGTCCGATTACCATAACAAATCGATTTGCCCCACTCAGTGAAACACCCACTGAGAATTCTGTTGATTGTGCCCTAGTAATTGGTGATTCGATCACACGGAACGTGAAAATAGAGACACCAGCCACCATAGTCACATGTTTGCCGGGAGCCAGAGCGCCTGACATCAAAGCAAATTTAAAAGTGCTGGCTAATGCTAATCGTAAATTCTCTAAGATCATTATTCACGTCGGCACAAATGATGTTCGACTCCGCCAGTCGGAGATCACCAAAATTAATATTAAAGAGGTGTGTGAACTCGCAAGTACGATGTCAAGCACTGTAATTTGCTCTGGCCCCCTTCCTGTTCGCAGGAGTGATGAGATAGTTAGTAGATTGTGTTCACTGAATCGCTGGCTGTCTAAGTGGTGTCCGCTTAATAATATAGAATTCATAGACAATTGGAAAAGTTTTTGGGGCAAACCTGACCTGTTGAAAAGAGATGGTATCCATCCCTCCTGGGATGGTGCTGCTCTTCTCTCTAGTAATATGGCACATAGTCTTAGAGCTCAAACATGACAATCTGGGGCTCAGGTCAGGAAGCAGACAGACTGGCTTAACCGACCGTCTGCTAGCGGCCTCGCATCACCCAGGTCAGATAAATCCCATCACATAGAGCATCTTTTACCTAGCTATCATCATATAGAGACTGTGTCTGTTCCCCGAATTTGGAAATCCAAAATAACGTTTAAACTCATCTAAGGTTAAAAATTTAATTGATGTTCAACAAATAAAAAACAGCTATAATACAGATGAGCAAATGCTAAAGCTTGGGTTGCTGAATATTCGATTGCTTACTTCAAAAGCACTCATTGTTAATGATATGATCACAGACTGTTATCAGTTTGTAGCAGTAATGAAGAGATGTCTTATCGATCACAAGTTCAGTATGGCGTACCACAAGGCTCAGTACTAGGACCGTTGCTGTTCACTCTGTACATGCTACCATTTGGAGATATCATTAGGAAACATGGAATTAGCTTTCACTGTTATGCTGATGATACTCAGCTGTATATTTCTTCAAAATCTAACAAAACTTACCAATTCACAAAATTAACGGAATGCATAGCTGATATAAAAAATTGGATGACTAGTAATTTCCCACTTCTAAATTCTGAAAAAACAGAGATTCTAATTATTGGACAAAAAAAACTTCCTCACGTATTAAACCAGAATACTGTCTAACACTTGATGGCTGCTCTGTTAAGTCTTCGTCGTCGGTTAGGAACCTGGGTGTGCTCTTAGATACCAATCTTTCATTTGAAAGTCACGTGTCTAGTATCTGTAAAACCGCATTTTTCCATCTTAAAAATATATCTAAATTACGCCATATGCTCTCATTGATAAATGCAGAACAATTAGTTCATGCGTTCATGACCTCAAGGCTAGATTATTGTAATGCTCTACTGGGTGGTTGCCCTGCACTCTTAATAAACAAACTACAGCTAGTTCAAAAAGCAGCAGCTAGAGTTCTTACCAGAACAAGGAAGTATGACCATATTAGCCCAGTTCTGTCAAAACTGCATTGGCTCCCTATGAACCCTCTGGGGTCGGCAAACGCGCCTGCGCGTTTTGCTGGATTTTCTTCACATTGTAGCACAATAAACTTAAATTACTCCGTCATTTATGGTCATACAGAAAAAAGAAATATAAAAAAAGAATCTGTGATATTTCTACTTTTGTATGTGTCCACTTACAATCAAATCAAAACATTGTGCTTTTGTAAAATAAAGAAAATAAACAGGGTGTGCTTTCTGCTTCTCCGTCTCGGTGAACTTTTTTTTCTTGAGCACGTCTATAAACTGAAACAAAACTCAGCGAATAATTGTCACACATTTATGAGCCATATACCTTTATAAACATTAAAGTGTGTACTTTTAAATGATCGGATTCAAACTGAAAACAAATATTCTCTGTTTAAGTAATTTGTATAAAACCAACAAGATGTCCAGTACCTCAAACGCTTGTTCATTGTTTTTAATTTGACCACGCCCATGCACGCAAAAGAGATTCACATGCAAATCTCCACATGGAACGCGAACGCACTCGTTACCTCAAAAACAAAGCACGAAAAAACTTCACAAGTCTCTGCTTTTCGTCGAGTTTGAAAGACGCGCTGTGAGCTTACATTGGATTTACCTCAGAAGAAGAAGAACGCGATTTGAAGACAAGAAAGATGTAAGGTAAGAAATTCTTACATATTACTTTGTTATTGTTGCATAAATTTCACATTGCAGTTGAACTGTTGCTAGATATATGGTGAATATTATAATATTTAGACCCGTGTTTACTGTTACTGTGTTTGTGGATATCTGCTCAAACGTAACCATAATGTTTCATATTTTGGTGAGCGATCGCGTTTGAAAAGCAAAACGCACCAAACGGCTTCATGTTTTTACTATTATCTCATTTCATATCATCATAACGAATGGAAACATTTGAAGTAACATATGATAATCAATATATTTTTCTCTAGCGTAGTTGTCACTGAAATCTTTTGGAAGATTTATAGGCTGCTATAGGTTATTGTTAATATTATTTTATGCAGCACTGCGCATAGCCTATGCCTACAAGGCACAACAAACCTGGTGTTCATTATATTATATATTGTTGGAAACATTTGTGTGTGTGTGTGTGTGTGTGTGTGTGTGTGTATTCTGTGAATTTTAAAAAGCAATTTTAACCAGAAAAATCTCAAATTTATTCCCAAAATCGTGCAGGCCTTTCTCTTGATATCAGTATGTTCGCTTTTTTTTTTTTTTTTTCAGGGACCAGATGCCACTGAGTCCTGCTGACTTCAACATTCACATGAGTCTCTGTACATGAACATGGTAAAGTGAAAATCAAACACCTTGGAAATGAAAGGTATGTACAATGTTTTTAGGAATGGCACAAAGGTCTCTGTCTTTGGATCATTGTTTTCACTAAGTGCTTTTTTGTCATTTGTTTTGTATCTTTGGATTATGTTGTGTGTTAAATAAATCCAAACAATCAAAAAGCCATTCTTTTTTAAATCTTCTCATTCTTTGTGCAAGGTTGCTCAGAATGATAGGGCCTGATAGCTCCTAATAGGGCCGTTAGGGGAGGGTCTTTGTCTTTCTCAGGTGTGAAAGCTTACATATTAATGATGTGATCACACCTCCCGCATAAAGCTTTCTCACACAAAACACGTCTTACAATTTTTAAATCAATATATTGTCTTCTCTGAATGAGCAGTCAGGATGATTTTCACAGTTTTAGAGCAAATATTCTAGGCTACGTGATACAATTTTCAAAAGTCTTGTGAAGAATTAATCAGTATGGGTTTCATGGCCTTAATTCAGTGAGAATTTTTTTTGTTATTTTCACAAACCAGGCATGAATGTCATTATCTCAAAACTACAAACTTTTACACACATGCTGCTGATATATTATTGTAGCAGAGTTTGTGCTGAATACAGTGTAATCAGACTTTAGCCATGAAAATGTGAAAAGTAACAGAAATAAGCACAAATGTCAGAGCATGTCAGAACACCTCCAGGCCCAGAAAACAGCTCAGACCCCAGAGGGTTAAACATCGCATCAATTTTAAAATATTGCTGATTACTTACAAAGCACCAAATGGTTTAGCTCTGTAGTACTTGAGCGAGCTCTTAACGCATTATAGTCCTTCACATCCATTGCGATCTCAAAATTCCAGCCAGTTAATAATACCTAGAATATCAAAATCGACTGCTGGCGGTAGATCCTTTTCCTATTTAGCACCAAAACTTTGGAACAATCTTCCTACCATTGTCCGGGAAGCAGACACACTCTGTCAGTTCAAAGCTAGATTAAAGACATCTCTTTGACCTAGCATTCATGTCACAGTGTGACAAAAGCCAGATAAGGAGAGAGAGTAAAATCCTCGTGAAGGCAGTATTATTTGGAGACCTCTTGTGGATGGTCGTCTCATCACACCGCGAAATCTGTTGCGATGGCAGCGAGGCCAATTGCCTGATTGACAGCAGGTGAGGAGAATTACAGAGAGTGTTGTGAGAGGAACGCGCATTAAGATGGGGCTTTAAAAAGAGAGAGGAAACAGACGGTCGGTGTGGTTCTCCTCCGGTGAGATACTGTGTTTTGTCGGCGGGTTGTTCATATTTGAAGCTGGACTGTGCAGCAGGGCGAAGATTGAAGCTGAGGAATGGAAAGGAGAGAGTGAAGTTTTGTCAACGAAAACCCAAGGGATATCGTCAGCAGTGGGAGAGACGCAAAGTGATGAGTATTTGATCTGTGGTTTATATGCACTGACACTGAAGTGGTGTGGAGCGTTTGGAAAGCGTGTGGCACGAGTGGATTATTACACCGAGTGAATTAATGATCTGTCTTCAACCTTTGTTCTTCCTTCACTGAATGTGACGATTGCTACATCCGTTCTGGCTGTCTCTGGGAGAAGTTGAGCCGTGTGAGAGACGAGAGTCGATCCGGTGGGAGAAAGACCGGTGGGTGAGTGCTGGCCCGAATGCACGGTGTGCGAGTGGAATGCAGTGCCTGAAGTGACTAATCACACGGTTTGTGTTATGGAGTGAAGTTTATCGTGTGGAGAAGTATTAATAGTCTGCTGTGCACTCTCCTCTATAGTCTTTCACCCGCTGTTCCTGAACAGGGTTTGTCACATTAAGCGCCCAACTTACCATTCGAGACAGCCTCGCTCTGGTTAATGCTGTTGATCCATTGATTCCTGTTACATTGTTGCAGCGGACAGCTGAACTGGAGCGTCTTGCTTGAGCATCCTTCCTGTCTGGTGGTCACCACACGTCCCTATCAACAGCCACTGCCCTGGTTCGAACGAGAGAAGGTATTGCCGTTGAATGTTTCATCTACTGTTGAATGGTCGAATCCTGTTGCATTGTTACAGCGCATAGCTGAATTGGAGCATCTTGCTTAAAGCATCCTTCCTGTCTGGTGGTCTCCACACGTCCTTATCAAAAGCCGCTGTCTGGTTGGAACGAGAGAAGGTATTACAGCTGAATGTTTCATTACTGCTGAATGGTCAAACCCGGTTGCATCGATACAGTGTACAGCTGAGTGGAGTGTTTTGCTTAGAGCATCTTCTCCGCTTGGTGGTCTCCACATGCTCCATCGAAAGTCGCTGTCCTGTTCAGAAAAGGAGAAGGTATTTGAAATGAACGTTTGATACGCTGTTGAATGGTTAAACCCTGCTACCTAGTTACAGTGCACAGCCGAAGTGGAGTGTCCCGCTTAAGTGTCCTCTCCGCTTGGTGGTCTCCGCATGCCCTAGTGAAGGTTTCCGCCTGTTCAGAAAGAGAGAAGGTATTTTAATTGAACGTTCCATATGCTGTTGAGAAGTTAAACCCTGCTACCTGGTTACAGTGCACCGCCGAAGTGGAGTGCCCCGCTCAAGTGTCCTCTCCGCTTGGTCGTCTCCGCATGCCCTGCAGAAGGTTTCCGCCTGTTCAGAAAGAGAGAAGGTATTTTAATTGAACGTTCCATATGCTGTTGAGAAGTTAAACCCTGCTACCTGGTTACAGTGCACAGCCGAAGTGGAGTGCCCCGCTCAAGTGTCCTCTCCGCTTGGTGGTCTCTGCATGCTCTGTTGAAGGTTTCCGCCCTGTTCAGAAAGAGAGAAGGTATTTCGATTGAACGTTCCATATGCTGTTGAGAAGTTAAATCCTGTTACCTGGTTACAGTGTGCACTTAAGTGGAGTGTCTCCCTCAAAGCACCTTCTCCGCCTGGTGGTCCCCACCTGTCCCCACTGGAAGCCTCCGCCTGTTCAGAAGGAAGGAGAGTAACTACGGCATGTGTCTCGATTAAAGTGTTGTTCTGCTGTTCATGGTCCCCTCCTGGCCCGGCCCGCTCGCCACCTGCGTCCTTGTGACCCGTCTGAGTCGAGGATCCCCGTCCTCTGGATACTTACCTCTGGGCAGCCTCCGGCATTCGTTCCATCCTCACTGCGAATACCTACCTGGTTCCAGTCCGAATGGGGTCCGTGTAGCCAAGACTTCCTTGAGAGCCTTGTAAAGAGTACTTACCCAGTGGCTTACCTGAGTGGTGTGCGTCCTCCTCTGATTCCTCTCCGACGAGCCGCAGGGTGTCCCCGAACGTCCATCCCGCCCCGGTCCAGGGGGCCCATCGAATTGCTTCTGGCGAAAGAAGAGATTTTAATTAGGACTTTTCAAATTTACCTGCTTTTAACTTAATAAAGAAATTGTTATTCCTTTATCCTCTGTTTCTGTCTGGTTCCTTGACACGCTCCTCGAGGCGGTGCCCGGTCCCCAGGGGTGGGTGCAGTCTGGCTTGGCCCACCCCGACCTGTGACATTCACATAATACATTATAGACTTATATAATTCAATGTTAGGCTGCATAGATTAGGTCAGAACTTGTTACATCATAAGAAGAATGGCGTCTACGCTAATATTAGGCCCCGTCCACACTACTGCATTTTCGTTTAAAAACGGAGAATTAAAACGAATACGATCTCCGTCCACACCAGCATTTTAGCTGCGTATTAGAATTGATCTCCGTCTACATTAAAACGACTGAAAACGCGGATCACGTGACCATTCACCAACACTGGGCATGCGCTTGCCGGTGTAAACCTAGAGACTTTCAAACATAGACTGTAAAAAAATGCTTTCAAACATCAAAATGTCATTTATTAATATGTATTTGTGTCAAAATGACATATAAACATCTTTTCCTATTCTATTTTGCCTGGAAACGCTTCCAACACACTTGCGTGTCGCATGAAAAATAGGCGTCGGGTTTCTAGCATGCACGTGTTTACCGCGCCTGAGACGCGGCAGTTTCTTACTGTAAGAAACTGTTCCAGCGGGTGAAGTTTACTGGTACTGAATATTACCTGTGTATACTCCATGACTGGTGACACCCAATCATAGAGCCGAGCGAGAGCCTCTGCGTCATCATTTCTAAAGTCCTCCGTTTTGACCCGTCCACACTAAAATGCCCTCCGGAGATTCAAAACGAAAAACGGGTCGGCAGCGTTTCTAAACTTCTCCATTTTGAGTCTCCGTTTTTGCCGTTTTAGTGTGGACGGGAGGTGCAAACGTAGCAAAAGGTCTCAGTTTTTAAACGAAAATGCAGTAGTGTGGACGGGGCCTTAGTCTCTGAAGATTAAAGAATCATAATCCAACAAGCAGGAACGTCTAATTACAGGAATGTCTGTCTGTCTGTGTGTCTGTGTGTGTGTCTGCATATCTCTCGAACCGTTAGTCCGATGGATTTCAAACTCGACAGGTGTCTCGCTACGGGCACGAGTAAGTGCAGTGCCAAGTTTGACATTGTTTGGATGAGAAATGCAAAAGATATTGTTAAATATATATTTTTTAGAAGGTTGTGGTTTAAAAATAAACATTCTGACATTCTGGATGTTTAAAAATAAACAATAAACACACACTGTAAGTCACACTGTTTACTTCTTAATATTATATTTCATTCTGGTGCGCTTAACGTTATCGCTACTGTGTAATAGTAGCCCTATGCTATTCACCATATTTTTTCTCAAAAATGCAATAAATTCATGACACTTTTTTTTTTTCCAAAATGCAATTAATCCATTGAATCAATATAAAAGTTATTTTTTATCATATTGAAACTGTTGAAATCAGCCATCGCTAAGAAATATCTCCTGAACTTTTTTGACGGCGATCAGCTCACAAAAACTGATTTTGCACGGGCACTTTGCACTGCTCCCTGAATCGACGCGCTTATTCATTTGTGGATGTAAACTGAATCTAACGTTTCGCTTAACGTTATCGCTACTGTGTAAATGCTATTCACCAACTAAACATATCCTTTTCAATGCATTCACAGTCTCTTTCACGGGCATCATTTGTAGTTGCCTATGCACAAACTGTTTGCTCAAGTATAGCGTTTTCTCAGAGTTCACTGTGTGCTTTCTAACATGCACAAATAAAAATTGCAGTGCAATTGTAACAATGTGCACTCAAACACACCAAACCAACAATTACTAAAAACACACTTAAAAACTTATTTTGCACGGGCATTTTGCACTAGTTAGTCTAAATGGAGCACAACACATAACAGATTCAATTTTATAATTTGGTTAACAAGTTAGCCAACATGTACAAATTATATGTGAACTATGCAGTCTTCCTTCCTGTGTCAAAGTATTACTTTAAAAACATGAACACTGACATATTTAAGGGCTTTTTTAGCTTACTCTTTTAGGCAATAGGCTGTAGTTACGTCAGAGCTATGAACTAGTTTTTGCTAGTTGGTTACAAGTGTTATTAGGGAGAGGGACATTCTCTTTCTTGAAAGCATTTGATTGGTAAAAATTGACATAGTGCAGAATGAATCATCAGTATTTTTGGTCTGTTTTTTGGAAGAGGAAAACTGAATATTATATGTATGCAAATGCTAAAAGTGAACATGGGAAACTTTTATGGCCTCAATGCATGACACACATAGACAAAGCCACAAAGCTTAAATTTTGATGTCATGGGATTTTTAAAAATAATGTGATGTAATTATTTATCTCTAAAGGTGTTGGATTAGTTTTGGCCCACTTATCTTTACACATTTCTTCAGTTCATTGATATTTGAGGGCGGTCGTTCATGCCATTTATCAGTGGGTTTGAGGTTTGGACTTTAACATGGTCATTTGAAAACCGTCATTCTATTCTGTTCCAGCAATTGAGTTAATGTGCTTGTGCTCTTTCGGGCACTGACCTGTTGCATCGCACAATTGCTACTTCACTGCCTGCATGTCTGCAGGGCTGACCACTCCAGGGGGCCGACTGACGGGGGCGTCAGATCCACCGACCAGGCTGGAGCTGCAGGCCGGCAGACCCACGGCGACTCCAGGACTGGCTCGGCAGGACTGACGCGAAGTGCTGGCGGTCTTCTTGGCTGAGGGCTCAGACGGTGAGGTGGCAGCCATCTTGGCTGAGGGCTCAGGCAGTGGCCATCTTGGCTGGGGGCTCAAGTGGAGAGCCATCTTGGCTGAAGACAAGGGCTCAGGCATGGCATGAGGATTCCCTGGCTCTGTTCCTGATCAAGGCCCGACACTTTCCAGACACCGGAGGACGGTTTCCCTCCAGTTCAGTCCCGTGGTGTCAGGGAGATCAATGGGACGGTTGAAAGTGGCCCCAATCAGGAACAAGGTCCTCAGGCTCTCATCATCGAGGGCGCTGGTGACGGCAAGGCTGCAAAAGCCCAGGGCAAAGGAAAAAAGTTATGGCGCTCCTGAGCCAAGACAATAATTTTGACCCTATCGTCCATTTTAGGGCGGTCCGTTCTTTTGTCAGGGTGTGGTGCAGGCAGAAGACGACGAGAAGGCAAAAGGCTCCAATACAAACTTTTACTTACAATATAATTCCAATAGTATGACACTGAAGCTTCAAAGCGTGTATTCGCAGCGCAATTTCTCATGAAGCTCCATGCCGGAGCGCGTATTGTTTTCAGAGAAACACGTGATCGACGAAAAACGAAGCCTCACTTTCTTTCCAGTCACGTGAATGCTTCACTTTGCGTTTCAGAATCTTTGAACCCAGACCACTACTCTAGAGGTTTTTGGAAGTTTAAGTCCATTTACTAAAAATATTTTTTATAAATAAGCCTATGTCACATCATCATATATTCTGCCATTTAAACAGCATAAAAATCATAAAATAATTAAACCACCATTTGCTTGCATCAAGCAATTAACTCTGTTGGAATTTTTATAATTAGTATTAATATAATTGTTATATTTAATTTATTGGCACACTTTAATATGTGAATTATATTATCTGAAAACTGAACATTTAGCATTGTCAGGCTTTTATTTGTGCTTATTAGATTAAATAACGGCACTGCACACTCGGGTGAATGGCTGCTATAAATTTGATCAGTCACAAGATGGCGCTGTTCTCGACACTCATGATGCTTTGAATCTTTTCCTCAGTGCTTCATGAGTCTTCATTTGCCCATCCCTATCCAATAGGTACAGGCAGACAGGATGTACACACACACGGACTAAAGCTGTGTCCCAATGTGAAGGCTGCATCCTCCGAAGGCCGTATTTGAAGGCCGATTGCGTCACAGCGGCGCAACGAAGGACATCCCAATTCAATTCTGCATCCTCCGAAGGCTGTATTCGAAGGACGGTTGCGTCATTGCGCCGCGACGAAGGCTACCCTGATTCAAAAGCGACGCCAAATGCGCCCTTTGTTTCCCCGTGAAAAGAAGGATACATAAATGGACACTTAGCGGCCTATCCTACCCTATCCTACCCCATAAGTCATTGCGCGCCGTTGACGACAGGCTGGCGGCCGAGACTAGAGATCGGTGGTGGACAGCATATTCACATTTAAATGTAAGTATTATGTTTTCATTTACTCAAATAGCTAGCGAAACCACAGTTAAAGTTTATTATAAACTTCATCTTAACTCCTTCGTCACCATTGCATGGCTTCATTTGTCAGGTAGTTTTAGGCAAAACTTGTGGTAATAAAGTTATTAGTTTAACGACCTATTTGTAATATTTGCACTAGTCTATCTCACTTGTGTATTATAAGAAATATCACTCACCCTATAAAGCCTAAAACAACCAACCCCCAAATTTGTTTTTTAACCCGAGGATCGTTTTAACCCGAGAAACCAACAATTTTGGTTTTTAACCAAATTTGAGTATACAGAAATATTAAGTATATTTTGCATGTCTTGATGTGTCATATTTTGCAGTGTTAACAATGCACTTAAGATTGCACCCCTGTGTTAAGTACCCTTTTCTGTTTTTTTAGAACAATTCAGGGAAAAATGGGTCTGGGGAATGTAACTCCCATACAAGCACAAAATAATATATATATATATATATATATATATATATATATTATTTTGTGCCTGTATGGGAGTTACATTCCCCAGACCCATTTTTATATGGGTATAATTTTTTATATATAAAAGAAAATTAATACACACATCTTTGCTGAAATGTATTGTGCTGTTGTTGTTAACAAGCCATGGTTAATTTGCTCTGCCTTAGGGCCCGTCCACACGGAGACGCGTGTATACTTATACATTTTTTATCGTATTGCCGTTTTGTCCACACGGATCCGGCGTTTTGGGAGACTGAAACCGCTATTTTTTTAAACCGGGTCTCAAAGTGGATAAATCTGAAAACGACACCCTTGCGGTTTCGTGTGTACAGCCAATCCGTATATTTTGTGAAACGATGATGTCATCACATCACGTGTTGTCTGTGTCACGCATAACAGCAACAACAATAATGGCGGACTACATGATTGTGTTCGTGCTGCAGAAGCTACTAAGCCTACTAGCTTTATTACAGCAAAATCTATTGCTTCTCTGCAACTGTGGTGAGCAACAAGCGATAATCTTCGTCCTCTTCTTCTTGGTTCGTATACAGCGCGCAAGGTTATGCGCATGCTCAAAGTCTTCTTCTCCGTGTATAGTGTATCTCTGTGTCAGAATTACAGCACCCCATACTGGTCTGGCATATATACTACACCGTTTTTAGTCGGTTTCAGTGGTTTCGTGTGTACGCAGATATTTCCTGAGACGACACCGTGTTTACGGAATTTTTTTTTAGAACGAGGAAAAAAAAAATCGGATCGGGAACGCACCGGCTTCGTGTGGACGTGGCCTTAGATTGCACGTGTCCTGGGACAGGAGAGGGTGTGAGTGGGAAACCCACTGCTGAAACTTGAAACTGAAACTTTGTCCTCATGGATGAGATGTTGGGACAGAGGCATTGCACCACCCCGCTGTCCTCATGGCCTCAATCCCTGAGGACACATCAGGGCCGAGTTCAGCAGTGTGTGACCAAGAAGAGGAGGAGCCAGGGGCAGCACCCGCACCAGCACCACGAAGAAGGCGAGACAGAGAGGACGAGTTTTTGAACTTGATTAGAGAAGACATGGGACTGCAGAGGCGAGGAGAGCACAGGAGAGTAGGGAGAGGATGGACAGGCTGTTTTCTCTTCTTGAAAGAATGATTGAGAAAATATATATATTCTTGTTTAACTTTTTTTCACCTATATGTTTTAAAAGGAAAAAAAATCTGTACATTTATTTATTTTTATGCAACTTTAAATGTGTAAATAAAAGAGAATTCATTGCTCTGGACATTGTTTATTTTTGTAATGACATTCATAATTTCTACATGAAACAAATTCTTCTATACCTTTTTTTCCCCAACTATTTACAACATACGTTAAACATCTCAAAATCAACATAAACATTTAAATTTACAGTACATAAAATAAGAAAAATGATGTAGACTTTTATTCAGCTGAGTGGGAGACCCTGGTGTGCTGCTGGACCGGGATGGGCTCCACAGTGGAGACCCTAGTAAGGCCTCCTGCTGGTGGACATCATCTGGGATGCTCTCCAGAGTGTTTGACTGCATATTTCCACTATCCACTAAGTTGTCTACCAACAGGTTTGCAGGGCTGACTCATGGAATAAATACTGAGATACTTTATTACACTAAAGTACTTTTAATAACCACTAATACCGCATTGGCGAAAAACTACTAGTCATATATTTTAAACTTTAGTTAAGCAATTTTTTTATTATTATTTTTTCATTATCTTGCATAGGCGTACGCTAATGTACTTAAGGTATCAAGAGTAAAAGTAAAGGAATTCTGCAGGAAAAAAAAAAACCTTGTCAGGGTTTTTATGATGTTTTGCATTTCTATTACTGCATGTTGCATTTTACTTCTGAATATTTTCAAGGTTGATACATTTCCGATTTGTACTTTATTGATTTTCTCATTTGCAAACAAGAAATTATATAAACCCGCATGTACTTAACATAAACAAACAAAAAATCTGTGCATAAAACAACACAGTTAACCAATAAATGGTAACAATATAATAGTAACAACATAAATAATAAATAAATAAATAATACAGTTTGAAAACAACAACAAAAAAAAAAAAAAAAAAGAAAAAAAGAAAGAAGGGGTGTTGCCAACATAAGTTCCCACTATAATCTAAATCATATTTACCATGACCGTTATTTTTTATTTTTTTTCGTCCTGCCACATGTTGCTACTACTGTGGGTTACAGAAATGCAAAAACTTTCCCCATTTATCAAAATATACATCAATCCTCCCGTGCACACTATAGGAGAGTTTTTCAAAGGCTGCGACCTGCCCTAAATCTGAAAGCCACTCAAAAATCGGAGGTCTTCCGGAAGATTTCCAGTTTTTTACAATAACACGTCTGCCCAGCATAATGCAGCTCTGTATCCACTGTGATTCATTTTTTTTAACATGACTTAAAGGCCTAGGGTCACCAAGAATGTATAAACTAGGACAGAAATCATACTGAGTCTGTGATATCTTTAAAATATAGTCATGTATCTCTCTCCAGAAATACTGGACTTCTGAGCATTGCCATAAGACATGAAATAGGTTGCCTTCCTCTCTCTGGCATCGCCAACATTCAGGATTATCCTTAAAACCTGCTATAAACAACCTTCTGGGTGTCCAGTAGAATCTGTGTAAAATTTTGAATTGTATGAGACGCGTTCTAATATCTCTAGACATCAATTTTAAATTACCAATGATCCTCCCCCATTCCTCATCTTCAAATGAGCATCCCAAGTCTTTTTCCCAATTTATCTTAACCGCAGAGCTAATATTTTGGCCCATCTGACTAATAAGTAAGGAATAATATTTAGATGCCTCGTGACCAGTGCCCACAATATTCCGGATCATCTTGAGAATGTTTTTACCCCTGGGAACATAAGAGGGGGAGGCAAAAATGCTTTGGAGCATATGTCTCATCTGAAGATATCTCCAGAATTGATCATTAGACAAGATGAATTTTTGTTTAAGTCTTCCAAAAGACATCAATGCATCATCCTCAAAAAGATCTTCCAGAACATTGATATTTTTATTTACCCATTCTTTCCAAAACACAGGTGATCCACCTATTAACAACTTTGGATTGGCCCAAATAGCAGACGAAGTGCTTAGAAAGGGGTCAACCCCTAAAATACAAGAAGTTTTTTTCCAGACTGTTTGTAGATGGGAAATAATTGGATGATTGCGCACTGATAGTGGTAGTTTTGTTATCAGCAAGGACTCAAATGGTAAATGTGGACAAACAGATTTTTCCATGGCTAACCATGGCGGAGCTCGCTCTGGAGGTAACATCCATTGTCCCAGGTGCCTCAAACCAAATGCAAAATGATACAAAGATATCTTGGGGAGACCCAGTCCTCCTCTCTCAACTGGTAGCTGCAATTTCTCTAGCCGCATTCGAGGCTTCTTCCCATTCCACAAAAACTGTTTGCATATCCTATCAAATATACTAAAATATTTTGAATGGACAGAGATGGGCAGTGAGCTTAAAACATAATTAATTTTAGGTATGGAGTTCATTTTAAGTACATTCACCTTGCCCCAAAGGGAAAGAAAAAGTGGTGCCCATCTTGCTGTGTCAGCTGAAATTTTTTCTACAAGGGGGTCAAGATTGACTTTAGCAATATCCTTCAACTGATGGGGGAAAGTAATTCCTAAATATAGAATGCCCTTGTCAGGCCATTTAAATGCACAGGTCTGAAACAATGACTTTGGACAATAAGCAGTCAGGGGTAAAGCCTCTGACTTGGACCAATTGACCTTGTACCCAGAAATCTTTGAGAAATTATTTATCATACTAAGTAGTGCTGGAAGTGAATTAGCTGGGTCCGTGACAAAAAGCAATATATCATCAGCATAGAGCATAATTTTCTGAGTTGAGCCCCCCACAACTACCCCAGGGAAGCTGGCATTTCCTCGTATTGCCACAGCTAATGGTTCCAATGCCAAACAGAAAAGTAAAGGGGAGAGTGGACACCCCTGACGTGTGCCCCGACCCAGTCTGAAGTATGGAGAAATGACACCGTTGGTTTGCACAGCAGCCTCTGGATGTTTATATAAGAGCTTGACCCATTTTATAAATATCGGGCCAATTCCAAAAGCTTCTAATGTTGTGAACAAATAAGGCCACTCAACACAATCAAAGGCCTTCTCGGCGTCAAGTGACACCGCAGCAATAGGAGAGTTATCGTTCCTAACGGCCCACATAACATTAATGAAGCGTCTGATATTATCAGAAGAGTGCCTATTTTGTATAAAGCCGACCTGATCAGGATGTATTACAGTCGAAATGACTTTTTGTAAACGGTTGGCAAGAATTTTAGAGAGTATTTTGACGTCTAGAGGAATCAATGAAATTGGTCGGTAGCTGGAACAGTCGGTTGGGTTCTTTCCCTTCTTTAAAATGACTGAGATCAAAGCCTGGTACAAAGTTGGGGGTAGTACTTGCCTGTTGAAAGCCTCCTCATACATATCTTTTAATAAGGGTGTTAATTCTGAGTAGTAACATTTAAAAAATTCGGCTGTAAACCCGTCTGGTCCTGGAGCCTTCCCTGTTGGTAAATTCTTAATCACTTCTGAAATTTCATCCTCTGTTATGGGAGAATCCAAGAGATCCCGTTGATTCTCACTGAGAAATGGTATATTAAGTCCACCAAGGAAGTTTTTTATTCCTTCCTCAGAGGAACTACTGCTAGAAGTGTATAAATTTAGATAGAAATCCCTAAATGCGGCATTAATATCCATGGACTTAGTTACAAGGCATCTCCCAGGGGGTTGAATAGCACATATTGAGGTAGAGGATTCCCTATGTTTAATATATCTAGCCAGCATTTTCCCTGCTTTATCTCCAGATTCAAAGGATTTTTGTCTAATTCTGAACAAGTCAAATTCAACCTTCTGAGTCAGGATATTATTATATTGATACTTTAGTTGTACTAAGAGTCTAAGATTACCATTGTTCATTTTCTGTTTCAAATTATTTTCTGCTTCTTTAATCCGCCCCTCTAGTTCAGACAACTTATTGCGCTCTAACTTTTTCTTAGCTGAGGCGTACTGTATAATGACCCCTCTAACATATGCTTTAAGCGCCTCCCATGCCACTCCTACTGATGGAGCTGAATTTAGATTAGTAGATAAATAAAAATCAATTTGTTCTTTGAGTAAATCTTTAAATGCTGGAATATGTAACAAAGTGGAATTTAACCTCCATCTGTATGATCTTTTAATAATGTCCAATGGCATAAGATCCAGGAATACTGGTGCATGGTCTGAAATCAATATGTTGCCAATTGTACATTTAAGCAGGGAGGGTACAATGTTTTTAGAAATAAAAAAATAATCAATACGTGAATATGTGCTATGTGGTGATGAAAAGAAAGTATAATCTCTACTAGATGGATTAAGCAACCTCCAAGCATCAATGAGGCCCAAAGAAGTACACACTTGTTTTAACATTGAGGCTGATCTAGGGGTCCGGGTGCTGCCCGAATGACTGCGATCTAAAATAGCATCTACTACCACATTCATATCTCCTGCCCATATGATCGGATAGTCACCTAGATCACTCAGAATGCCTTCTAACGTGGCAAAAAAATGGGGTCATCACTGTTTGGAGCATATGTATTGGCCAGAATATGTGGTTTCCCTTGTAACTCTGCCAGTGTAACTATGATCCTACCTTCCTTATCATGCTTTTCCTTTATACATTTAAACTGCAAGTTTTTATTCACCAGAGTGATTACTCCTCTACTCTGACTGGAGCCGGTGCTGAAAAAGACATGTCCAACCCAATCTTTGCATAATTTCTGTGACTCCTGTTCAGATAAGTGGGTTTCTTGTAGAAAAATAATATCAAGTTTTCTACACTTCAGACTGACAAGCACCTTTTTCCTTTTAATAGGATTCCCCAAACCTTTAACATTCCATGTGGCAAGACGTAGATTACAACTATTTTGGACTGACTTGGCCAGTTATAAAAAATGTATTACTGATAATCTTAGGAACCCTAACATGAAAGTGCAAACTGAACTGAACCAACCCCCAAACAAAAATAAAAAAACAAAGAACAAAAAAACAAAAATGCAAACGAACACCTTTGTCCGTGACTGCACGTTGAATGTGGTACATAGCTGTCACTGCTGGCAGCACTACATAGCTACAGATAACTGACAACTGAGATCTAAATGCTAAAATAATAAAAGTTATTATATTATTATTCCCTTATTCCCTTAAAAAAAAAAAAGGTTATAAAAAAATTAACTATAGGCGAATTATAACAGGACCATGTAATACAAATGGGAGGCCCGCAAAACCAACATCTGGACGTAACTTATTTGTTTAGGCCCAGTTCAACAACGGTCCTTTAAATATTGTGCCATTTGTAATATACATCCAAAATAATATTACCTTGGTAGTCAGAAAAAAAAGTGTCTCCAGCAGGGTAAAACAAGAAAAATGCAGTCAGTTATTCAGGCCAGTGAAACCGCGTAAACAAAATAACGCCATTAGGTAGTATAGCCGGTGCTCAAAGACTACGAATAAAGGCCAGAGCTTTCTTGGGATCATTAAATCGTTTAGGACCGTCTTTTAAATCGATCCTTAGCGTAGCTGGAAAGAGCAAAGCAAATTTGATCTGACGATCGTGTAGAGCTTTTTTGCATTCCTTAAAGGCGTTCCGTTTCTCCTGTGTAATCTTCGAAAAATCAGGGAATATCAGGATGGAATTGCCGTTCCATTGAAGCTGTCTCTTCTCTCTGGAAGCCCGTAGAATCAGATCCCTCGTTCCGGAACGCATGAATCTAGCAATAACTGCTCGAGGTCTTTCGTTCGGCAGAGGTCTAGGGGCAAGTGCTCTGTGCGCGCGTTCAATGTCCCAGCCATGTGATGGAGTTGGCATACCTAGTATCTGAGGTAGCATCTCTTCGAGGAAAGCCTCCATGTCTGTCCCTTCGTTGCCCTCCGGTATTCCTAGAAATCGCAGGTTATTGCGTCTGCTTCTATCTTCCATGTCCGTGATCTTATCTCGAAGCACCTCAATTTCGGCCATCCGAGCGGGGGGGTTGGATTGCAGATCCCTGTCATTTGCCTCCAGAAATTCCACTCTCGCTTCGACATCGCTGATTCTTTCCATTAGTGCTGACAGTTTCCCTTCCATAGAAGTGGTGGCCTTGCGAATCTCTTTCAAGCTTTGCATTTCTTCGGACATTTGTTTTAGTATGTTAAAAATACTCGCGATGTCCTCGGCTACCTTCCCCTTGCTCGCGGCGGGGTTGTCAGAGTTCGTTGGAGAAACTGATGCGTTGTCATCTCCGGCGCCATTTGGGGTCGCATCGCCGCCTCTTAGGGCCTTTTTTATGCTCGATTGCACTGTTTTCTGCTTACAGGCCATTTTCTGTAACTTTAGACTTTTCCCAACTTCTTCCAGAAGAAAAGTTGTCGAATTAACCGTTTAGGATTATAAGTAAGGATAAATAAAATGTGCCGCTACAAGCGGTGTTAAACTACGCTGCCATCCACCTCGACCGCGTCACGTGACTCCCAAGGTTGATACATTTAAACTATATACTTTTGTGTAGTTTAATGTAAAACAATGCATCATATTGTTAAATAACAATTTTGCAGTGTTGCTGTCACGTGTGGGAAAATTACTTTGAGTATTAACGAAGTATGTAGTTCCTTACATATCATCACTGGTTATTTTGAAAATTAAAGTAACAAAATGTAGGCCTATTGTCACAATATTAACAAATTGTTGCTAACTACAGCTCCGTCCCATTTCAAAGGGCGCACCTGAAGCGCTCGGACCGGTCTAGCCTACGGAGGATTGTTCTTGTCGCCTAGCAACAGTAACTGACAGCTGCCGAGGACGAGCGGGAGTAACATTCACACTGGACTTTTTATATTCAAATGGGTTTTATATTCAAATGGGGTTAAAAACCTGTGTAAATATATTTACCATGGTCCATTTATGTGCATAATAAAAAGAATACACTAGCCTACAAAATCGCATCAAGGTAAGATATAAATGAACATTTGAATCTTCGGCTAAGCCGATGACCTGAAACATCCTTACCATGTCCTCCAGTTAAACATAAAACATAAAAATGACAATAGCCAATTCTGGCTCCATAGCATATCAAATGAATTATCAGGATGGCAGCATACTCTCGCACCATTGCTTGGCACCTGGAGCGGTAATCGGGAACACCTGGCTGTGCAATTAGGAAATACTACGGAGGCTACACGGTGCATCCTTCGGAGGACGCATAGGCTGCATCCTTGAAGTCTTCAGTCCTTCGAAGGATGCAGCCTTCACATTGGGACACAACACATTACTTAAATTAGGGTGGCCATATTCCAGGACATGTCCGGCTGGGATTTCGAGATCGCCCAAAATATCCAGGATACGGCTTTTGCTTTCTCATCGCCATTCATTTTGTTTACATGCACACCTTTTGATTCAGTAGGACTGAATTAATTCCGATTGGTGAATCTGAATGTAGTGTTTACATGAACGCTAAACAAGTGATCGGTTGATGTGCGTTTTAGCATTGCTAAGAAAATTCCTGTGTTTTCATCTCGATCGGGATCCGTGTGAAGCAGAATGCATGACCTGCAAAGCTGGCACGTACGTGTCAGTGTCAAATAATGTAAACATAATGAATGGTGACTGTAGAAAGCAAAAGCCGAATCCCGGGCATTTTGGGCGATCTCAAAATCCTGGCCAGACATGTCCTGTTAAACAGGACGTATGGTCACCCTAACTTAAATACTAACACTGATGAACACTAATGACAGTAACATAGGTGGAACAGATGATAATTAACTAGACACAGGTGATACGGATGAACTGATAATGACTGAAGATGACACGTGACGAGATGACAGGTAGACAAATCCAATGAAAACTAAACAGAACACAACACAACAGTGACAACATTGTTGTCATATAAACATTGTTAGATGAGATTTAACCTATTCATTAACCCTCTGGGGTCTGGGGTGTTTTTGGGGTCCTTGAGATGTTCTGACATGCCCTGACATTTGTGCTTTTTTCAGTTGCTTATAAACATATTAATGGCAAAGGTGTAAATTCACTCTATATAGCACAAACAGGACTTCCATAATATGTGAGCCACATGTATGTACATGTTTTCATTTTTGAGAGAATAATGTTTATGCATGGTTATCGAAAAAACTAAAAATGAAAGTTTCTGAAATAAGGCCACAAAACACATACTAAATATGTGGCAATAACACTTTTGACTAATGGATGTCATCGCCTAGAATTTTTTCTTCAAAATGATGTGAAAATCATCCTGCCTAATCATTCACATAAAACGATACATTGATTTTAGTTTTGTGAAACACTTTTAGTTTGGAAAGCCAATATGCGGATGGGGCGTAAACGCTCCAACAGCATCATGCATATTTAGTAGTTCACACCTGGTGAGACTACGTCCCTGCATACTTAATAAGCCATTCATTCAGGTGTGTCACCTATAGCTAACTTAAATATACAAGCTGCTTCATAAAAATGATCATTCTAGGAGAAAATTTCAGATGGCATTTAGAGGCTTTTGCATCTGAACTCATCTTCATATATACACACATATATATATGCATGCACATACATACTTTATAATCTTTTCAAAACTAGTCAACGTCTTTCAAAACTAAAGTATACATTTTATCATACGTATTTCAAAGTAAAGGATTCATTAGTTAGTTGATGACTTTATTTTTTGACAAAACACATACAGTATATATTCCTCATCTCAGTATTGAGAGTGAGGAGTTGTCGTCACGGTATAGAGCCCCTCCCCTCGATCCGCCATGTTGGCAGGATTCCAGCGGCAAAACATCATTGTTTACGTGTGTTGTTAACTCGGTAGTAGAGGAGGTTTTCGCAATTCCGCACTGTTTTACCATGCCTGGAAGTAAAAACTGCTCCAGTGTTTGTCACAAGAAGCCAAGCGCCGACATTAGGCATTTCTCAATAGCAAGCAAAGTTCGGACTTCAATGCCAAGTCCAGCTCAGGAGAATGACTCCCGAGGACGCGCGTAACTCAGCTCGCTCTGCAGACTGCTACTCCGGTTATCTCTGTATGTACATTTTAGGCAACAATAAAACGAAATCTGTTATAAAACACTACACTGCCTCTTTTCGTTTTCATTTAAAGAAATCTTAAACATTACACAAATGTGGTTCAGGCAACGCATATTTATTATATTCACTACATGTAACGTTAGCATATTTATAACAAAACATTTTTTTAAAATTGTTACATTTAAATTGTTCTTTTCATTTAAATTTTAAAAATATTAAACTTATTAATATGGTTCGGGCAATATATTATATGCATTTGTACTCTGATCATCACTGTAATAAAAAAAATAAAAAAATACAAAACTAAACCCTGTCTCTTTTTGTTAAATTTCAGTTTTATCAATAGCCATTATAAAAGTAGCCTATAAGTAAAAAGTACAAGAAGCTATACAATACGAAATAAAGCAAACAATTCAGTCAAACATACAAAGTCAGCGCTCTAGTCTAACGTTACAACAATGGTAAAGTTAAATAGCCTAAATAGAAAGTTATGAAATTTCACTTAGCCCTCAGTTTGGCCAGGGTACAAGATTCACAAGACCAAAGATCGCCCGTTAGGTCAACACTAGACGAATTATATCTCATGTTATATCTTCTCCAAATACCGCTGTTTTGCGCTTGGTGTGAGCTTGTTCCTGTAAGGTCCCTTTTCTTTCGCCTTATCTTTTTGCATTGCTTTACTTTCTTCCTTTTCTTCTTCGTATTTGTAGATCAGTCTGTGTCCCGCCGAAATACTAAATAGCCTAATAATAATAGCCTAATAAATGCGCAAAAATTAAAGAGCTCTGGAATGTTTAGTCGTGCTTCTGTGAAGTTCTGAAGGTGTTGTCCCTGGCAACCGATAGCGTCTCCTTCCATCATAGCCGACAGGCTCAGACCCCGCCCAAATCAACCCAAGTCGGCACGCGACTCCTCACTCTCAATAGCAATAGAGTTTGCTAAAAGCTGTTCATTCAATACAGCAGTATTTGAAAATCGATCATATTTTGTAAAATTACATTTATATTTGCATTTATGTCAAAACCTAGACACTTTTAAACATCAAAAGGACATTTATTAATATGTATTCGTGTCAAAATGACAAATAAACAGATTTTCCAATTCAATTTTGCATGGAAACGCTTCCAAGACGCTTACGTGTCGCGTGAAAAATAGGCGTCGGTTCTATTTCTAGAATGCACGCGTTTTCCACGCGGCTCGTGCCGCGCCTGAGACGCGCGTCTCACACAGGCAGTGTGCAAACTCTAAACTGTTAACATGGGAGCCGAAATAAAAACGTACACGCCACGCAGCTGAGACGCGTACGCCACGCATCCAGTGTTTCACCGGCCTTATCCAGCGGATGTGGGCATTTCACAGGTTTGTATGGATCGCCTCACATTTGCGTTTGAATAGCGCGGTCTCCGTAGGCGGAGTCACATTACAACTTAATTAGCTGAGATGAGAACGACTGACATCTCTCTCTTTACATACATATTATATAAACTGTGAATATTTGTTTTTTATAAAAATTACTTCATTTAAACGAAGAGAATTCAAACTTCATGCCTGTGTGTCTGTATGCCTGTTTGACTGAGTATTCGCTGAGTTACAGTTCATTTTCGGACGCGTTTCAGAATTGACTTCACTGACGGAGATTAGGCAGAACTCGCATCATGTTTATTTTTCTTTATTTAGCGAAAAGCACAACACTTTGTTTTTATTATGAGCATACACAAAAAAATACACACTAAACAGGATCGATTAATGTATAACACAAGCATATAAGATAAAAATTATTTTTTTATTTTTTTTGCACTCGGAAAAAAACGAGTGCCGACCCCAGGGGGTTAAATATATATTTATATTTATATTTACCTTTATTCAGGGAAGAGCATTAAATCATCATCATCATTAGGCATACACAGCAGTCATAAATCATTACAATTCAAATCTAATTTATTTTTTTTAATTTGGATCCAAAAGAAAACCATCTTATTATTTAACATTATAAAAAAAACTAAAATATCTGTAAACAATTTTAATTCTTTTTTTTGCAGTGTAAATATTGTATTACATCGTATGTTATTGTTAAAGCAGAATGCACTTGATTTAGATTTTGCAATATGTAGAATACTAATAGCAAATACTAAGAAATCAATTTCACAAATAGTACAGAAGCTCATTTGCGCGATTGCATTTTAGAGGCTTTTTATTTCTATAGAAGTAACTGTACTTCTATCTACGGAGTATCAAGATCAGTCGCCATAATGCTTTTTAAACTGCCGTAAACCTTTTTAAACATGTTGAGCTCACGTCTGGATGTTAAACGCAAGATATTCTGCAAGATATATAAGGCTGAATAAGAAAAAAAAAAGTTATCAATGGCTCTGTAAATATCAAGTAACTAAGGCAAACTGCACAATTTGCAGAAAAGATGGGTTTCCCTTATTTTGCCTTGAAGGTGGCAACCCTATCAACACAGTTTCACTGATGATTCTAAATCAGCCCAAAACACAGGATCAACTCTAATCCCAGGATAGAGTGTGTGAGTGAATGTGGTCTTGACTGTGTGGATGAGGCTCATTGTGTCAGAGACGCTGTAGAAGGACAGAGTTCCTGCACTGTGATCCACATACACTCCTACTCTACACACTCCTATTCTATTGATGATGGGCTTTACAGGGAGTTTAGTCTTTATCTTGTTGTGTCTGAATGAGTATCTAGAGGGAGAGCAGAACAAACTCCAGGACTGATCATTATATCCAAACAAACACTCATTACCCCGTCCCTTCCTGCTGATGCTCTTATATGACACTGATATAAACACACAGATCCCACTCCACTCAATCTCCCAGTAACAGCATCCACACACACTCTCTCTACACAACACCTGATACACATTATCAAATCTGTCTGGATGATCAGGATACGGCTGCTCTATGTCAGTGCCAGTAATCACTCTGTTCTTCTTAGACAGACGGAGGAGTTTATTCACTGTGTTCAGATCCAGAGTCAGCTGATGGGAATCTGATGGAGAGAAAACACATCAGAATCAGGAATTATCAGTCTGTCAGATCTATTAATGTAGCTGAACTCTTCATGTTCAATATATCTTGTGCAAATCATCATTTACATGATCAACTATAAAACTCTTCTGTCATGTTTTCTTTCACCTTCTTTAAGAAGAACATGAACACACTCAGTGAGTTTCTCTGCTTGTTTTCTTAGTGACTTACATTGAAGGAATTCGTTCCTGGTTCTGGGAACAATGTTGGTGGAAGTGACTGTGGAAATCAACAGACATGAAGAGTGTGATTATCATGTCAAGAGAAAATGATCCCTGTATCCATTCCTAAGACATTTCTAATATGATCTTCTACATGACATGAGATGATGGAGGATCATTTCTGAGAGCTGATGAATCTCCAGGACTTTACCTCTGTCAGAGATCTTGAGCTCCTCTTTGCAGAAATCCTCCAGTTTGTCTTTCAGCTGATGGTCAGATTCTCTCACGCCATCAAAAGAGGAGAGAGAACTGAAGGGATTGTCATTTACGTCTGTAGATTCAGGAGGAGCTGAGAGAGACTGGAAACTCTACATAAAACAGAAATCAAAGCTCATCACCTCCACACTTCATCAATAACCTGCACTACTGTCAGATTTGTGCGGCTCTTGATCTTTTGTAACTCTCCTCAATCCAGCACTTTAACAGGATCAGCTTCATTCTTCTCATATTCATTTTATCATGTTGAAGCCACAAGATCTAGCATTTGCCACTTAAACTACAGTATATGCAAACTTTCTAGAAAAACACTTGGATGATCAAACATCTGGCAATAACATAAATGTAACAGATCACTGTTGACATTCAGGGCTGTTTCTAGGCACAGGTGAACTAGGCGCTTGTCCAGGGTCCCAACAGCTGGAGGGGCGCTAATGAGCTGCTCAACGACCCCATTACCACGGTGACATAATTACACTGCACTTAAGCAAACATTCACCACATGCTAAGTACATTTAAGCTCAATATTAGCATAAGAAAGATATTATATTTTAGATGTATTGGAAAGACTGCAATCATAATTCTCAAAATGTAGTGTTTTGAAATTATATGTTTAAAGAATGAATGACAGTAACAGTGAAAACATTGAAAGTGATTTATTCACATGTGGAAATACAATCTAGAGTTCAGTAATATACCATCACTAAAGCCTTTGTTTTATTCACATAATAATAGGGCAAAGTTTGATAAATTCATATGAAAAGGCAATAATATGTGATAATTATGTTTTCATTAATTATGTTTACTTAGAATGTGAAATAGTATTACTAAACAATAATTTAATATATATTTGGGCTCATTTAAGTTTTACTAAAAAGTAATAAGCTACTGTTGCATTCCTGAAAGTGAAAAAAAAACATACTGTTAAAATAAATATAACATTTCTCATTTTATTCTGTCGATTTATTTATTTTTCATTGAATACACCGTGTGTGTCTAGAGATTGGCATTATTTAAAGGTGCAATGTGTAATATTTAGGAGGATCTGTTGACAGAAATGCAATGTCATATACATAACTGTGTTTTCAGTGGTGCTATGGAAGCGTTATGTTTTTATTACCTTAGAACGAGCCATTTCTATCTACATACAGCGCATGTCCCCTAACATTGAAATGCGCTGACATGTTTCTACAGTGGCCCTAAACTGACAAACGTGTTTCGTCACAATGTTGTTTTTCGAGCAAAGAAGCTAGCTAAAGTCAGCGAATAAAACACTGACACGATGATGAACAAGTAACAATAATATTCACAATAACATTCATTGTTTTACTGAATAATTGAATAAACAATTTCTTAATTTATCTTTGTAAAGAAACCTTATTGCTTAACTGGCTACTCTCTGCTGTCTCAGACGATGACATCATTTCCTGTCAGCCACAGTAACTTCTGTTGGTTGCAAATCACAGCCTCACTGGATGCCGCTAAAATTACACAGTGCACCTTTAAAAGCACACTGAAATAATTTTGACATTGGAGTGAAACAGGGCTGGACCCGAATATTCAAATATTCGTTCTGTGGGTTAGTATTCAGCTTTCAATTTTTGGATTCGAATTTTCATTTTTTTGTGTGTGTTTTTTTGCACACCTGGCATCCTCCTCAAAATGGTTCTCATTTACACTTGAATATGTTTATACTATAAAATCTGGTGATATACAATACTCTTTTTTTATTACACGGCTTGGTTGAATTCTAATGTAGAATGCAGTCTGTTATTTCTTGATAACAGAGCGCTGCTAAGTATAACACACCGTTGCCATGAAAAACACATCTGCATGAACTTGTATGGACAGAAGCGCATTCCTGAACATGGCTGAGGGATTTCACATGCCCCAGTAAAATCCCCCATGAGTGAACGTCATGATTCAGTTCATCTGAAAGATAAGACAAAAATGCCGAAGACCTCAGCTGTGTGGGAGCATTTCAAATTGAGCATCAAGTGGGGACAAGTGAGGACAACATCAAGCGAGAACAAGACAAAGGTAGTGTGCCAAATATGTGCTTTGAAACTGCCCTACCACAACAGCAAATCAAGTCTGAAAAAAAAAAAAAAATCACAAAATCATATTTTGTCAAACCTATAAATAAATAAACTGATAACTATGTTTACAGTGCATTTTCACCATCTTTTCTGTTAAGTTGAATGCAAAGCAAAAATACGCTCAGCAGTGAAAGTCCACTTGCAGTTACTGTTCACTTCTGTGACGTCTGCAGTGTGAACGATGTTACCTGATTATATAGGTGCCAATATAAACATTAATTCATCAGTGTGTAGTTAAATGTTCATACCTGTTTCTCTGTCCTCTGAGCTGCAGCTGATACAGTGTCGTGGTTTTTATGTTCATCCATCGCACACAGCACACATATACACTTCTGATCAGTGCGGCAGAAAACATTAAGGAGCTTGTCGTGTTTCTGACAGATCATCTCCTGCAGTCGTCCAGAGGCATCAATCACTTTATGTGGCTTATGTGAGTGAAATTCCTCATGACGGTTGAGATGAGTTTGACAGTAAGACTCCAGACACACCAGACAGGACTTGACGGCTTTGTGTTTTCTTCCAGTACAGACGTCACACTGCACATCTCCAGCTCCAGCGTAACAGTCAGCAGCAAGTTTAGTCTTCTTCAGTTTCTCCACCATTTCAGCCAGAATGGTGTTTTTAGCTAAAGCAGGTCTTGGCCTGAAGGTCTGTCTGCACTGAGGACAGCTGTAGACTCTCTTCTTATTCTGCTGATCCCAGAAGTCTGTAATACAGATCTTACAGTAACTGTGTCCACAAGATATGGCCACTGGATCCTTCAGGAGATCCAGACACACTGAACACATGAACTCATCCTGAGTAATTCTGGCTTCTGCCATTTTACTGCATGAATACAGAGAAACAAACACACAACAGCTCAACTACACCTCAGGTACTCTTTCCCTTGAACTCATGTGATTCCTGTTTCCTGGTTCTGTGTTTGAGTGAAGTGTGCAAATGAAATATCTGGAAATCTTTAAAGTCACAGATCACAAAACGTCCACTAGATATAAGTCTCAGACAGACACTCAAAGAATATAAGTTACAGAGAATCAGGCCAACATCATTAATGATCTGTGGTGGAAAGAGTACTGAAAAAACATACTCAAGTAAAAGTACCATTACATTCCAAAACATGTAGTGTGAGTAGAGTAGAAAGTAGTTGTCCAAAAAACTACTTGAGGAAGAGTAAATAAGTAGCTTATTAAGGGATACTCCACTTTAAAATGAAAATTCTGTCATCATATACTCACCCTCATGTTGTTTCAATCCTTTATGAATTTATTTCTTCTGCTGAACATAAAAGAAGATATTTAGAAGAATATCAGTAACCAGACTTCCATAGTATATTTTTTCCCTAATATTCTCAGTTTACCTCACCTAATGCACTGAAAAAGGCTAAGATAGTGAGCTAACACAAATTACACTGTAATTTCATGCCTTTAAATATGTTACAATTTAAGGGGGGGGGGGGGGGTGGTGAAATGCTCATTTTCACTCAATCTCCTGTTAATCTTGAGTAGCTATAGAGTAGTATTGCATCCTTCATATCTCCAAAAAGTCTTTAGTTTTATTATATTTATAAAAGAAAGATAGGCTGTACCGAGTCTTTCTGGAAAAAACGAGAAGGCGCAGCGCAGTTTCACTACAGCAGTTTTACCCGCGCATGCGAATATTGAGAAAGAGTTAGAGGGAGTTTTGTCTACGAGTACGAGATGCATATTACGGCACTGGAAGGGAATAATTTCTCTAATTATTAGTCTTGTTGTGACCAATATCACTGTCCGTTCTGCGTGATACATTATTATACAAGGTAAGGGTATTTTGTTCTCGTATTTTCTTAACACTTTAACGTCCTGTTTGATTTCTTTGCTTTACAAAATGCAATTTGCCATTTCAGCAAATCCCCCATCAACTATGGGGTCTTCATGATTATGGTAATTTACCAGACTTTTATCAGTCTGTATCCAGTCTGTTATATCAAAAATAACATATTGCAAAATAAATATGTTTCAGTATGCCCTACACATCATATTAAATGAACCCATTGATTTCACTGCTGTAAGTCTTATTTATCCACATTATATTAATATTATTGTTGTTAATGTTATTCATATTATTCATTGAAGTATTGCTTTTTTCTCAGCATGGCATTCCAGTCATCAGGCGGTGGTGGTGCCTTCTCCTCATGGAGAATTTTGCTCTTCGAGGGTAGGATCTCCGATTATGCTTCTTTTTTTATACCAAATTATTATTATTTGTCATTTAGCAGAGACTGTTATGAGTGACTTTTAGTAAACTAACTTCAGGGACAGTCCCCCCGAAGCAACTTGGGGTAAGTGCCTTGCTCGGGGACAGAATGGTGACAGCCCCAGGGATTGAATTCACGACCATACTGTGTTCCATTTGAAAGCACAGAATATTGATGACTAGACAACCACCTGCTGTATTCTGCATAACTTTATGTTCTCATTGTTGTCTTTTTGTATTTTGTCAGACATGGAAGGCGGTTTGCACACTGGGCTGAGGAGGCCATGGGGGTTGGATCTTGCCTCACTGAGAGTGAAGTAAGCTTTTGTTGTCAAAGGTTGTTTTTTGTTTTTGTTTTTTATCCGATTTTCAGTCGACAATATTCTATACTTAGACTTTCAGGGGACACAGAGAAATTGAGCATGACGTAGGCGCAATGGAGGGCATCACGGCTCCACAGAATCTTGAGGTATGCTGTAGAGTTCTGCAGTGTATATATTTACACTTCAAGTTTTATTTAGCTGAAACCGTAAAATTGTTGATTGCTGTTAATTTTCAAATATTTTTCTTAAAGAATGCTAATATGATGAGCAGCATCAGGAAAGGTGTTGAATGGTTGAAGGAAAATCACCAGCTGATGAAGAGCAAGTACTTGCCACCACAAATTGTCTGCATGGAGGAGGAAGATGCACTGAATGCCCTTGCTCGACTGCGTACACATCGTGACACAATTTTGGATGCGGATGATGAATTAAGGGCCCCATTCTATTTTACATTTAAAAACAGAGAGGACATGTTATTTTTCATGTCAGAGGTTAGGGACCAGGCGCGTCGTTAGACATGAAGCCCCGGATGTTTTTTTTATAGCCCCGGATCTCAATTTTTTTTATTTATTGATATTTTTTTTTTTTTTTTTTTAAATTACCGGGTCTTTTAATCTATCCTTCGGAATCAATCATGTATTAAAGACGATTAAAATGTGTTCAAGCCACTGATCTACATAGAATGACTGGATAGCTCATGACGTCATAAACTGTGAAGCCACCGCGCCGCCATATTGGTATTCCCTAGTGAGCTCACGCGTTCTATTGAATCAATAGGAAATTTTATGATTTGACTGAGAAAACATTGCCTATCGAGACACCGTTTTAAAATCTAAAGTCTCCCTGCACATTTTTACAAAGCAAACACCATAAGCATTTAAATGGGTATTTGTTTAAAGTCGGAAATTGTTCATGCTTATTAAAAAATTGTTTGATACTGGGTAGAGGAGCTTGGAGAGTGTCTGTCTAGGCTAACAGCAGGTGGCAGTAATAAAGAGTTTTTTGTTTTGTTATTTTCCCTTTGACTGAAGAAGAAGCTGCTTAACTGCTCGTTAAAAAACGCTTTTAAAATATAATAGGCCTGTTTAATAAAAGACTAAAACGGCCATTTCTTTGCAAAAGGGATTAAAGGCTGTACGAGAACACAAGTTGGCCGTCACTGAAGAGCTATTTTCACAGGTAAGAAAAACAGTTTGATACTATTGATTAAGTAACGAATGCTAAAGTTATATTTGTGTGAATTGGTGAATATTCAGGTGAATATTGTTTCGAGGTCACGAATTAATAATACCTCAGCACGTACGTTCCCTTGTTTTACTATATTGTGGCCATGTTGTAATTCATTAAATCAAAATGAGGGAGGGAATTAGTTCAACGTGTCCACGATTTATTAAAACGAGGTAAGTTAACAAATAAGTCGTCGTTATAACGAATTATTATATCGTTATAAGGATGGCATGACACCAGCTCTGTCAGGAAAAACAATGGATGCAGATGCTTTTAAAAACTCGATTTTAATATGAGAGATACTCATTTTGTATTGAATGCTATTTATTCCATATATATTCTAGATTATATGAAACATTATTATTTTAATGTAAAGACAACAAACACTTCATGTATAAGAACAAAAAAAAAATAAAAAAAAATCACAGGACAGGTTTCACTTTTGGAGGCTGGCTCCATTTATTATCAAAACAAAAATAAATGACAGATTAGGTGGGTGAAAGAGCAGCCATGTAAACGAGTTATTAAACACTATCTGGTGGAAAAGTAAAAATTAGGACAGCTTAACAGTTCCTAAAGTTAGCAGAGTTTATTTAAGATTTTACAAAGTTAGGAAGCTTCTGTAATTCACTTTTCCTATCTTAAGTTAGGAAAATATCTGTAATGGCCTTATTCCTAAATCAGTTCCTAACCCATATTACCATGGTTACCAAGCAGTTAAGATTGCCCCAGTCTACCATACTTTACTTTTAATAATAAGCAGAAATATCAAGCGAGCAACAAGCAACAAGGTGGGCTGCTGCTTATAATAATTTTAAGAACGACAACTGCTCCCGGCAGTTATAATATAATTTAAGGGTAAAATTCAAATACAGAACAAAAAGTACACAGACAATATGTAAATAGTAAACATGGCCATGTAAGAAAGGACATTCAGTAAGTTGCATTAATATTTACAGGATCTAGGTTATAATGGTGATATTGCCTTTTCAAATTTAGATTTTATACTAGGCAAGAATGGAAATTGTATCTAGCAGTGGTAATAATAATCAAAATACATTTATGTATATAGGAGGATTTAATTAGACACATGGCATAACAAGTACAAAATAAATAATTGTAAACTAATATAGACAATAAAACAGAAGAAGAATACAGTTGACAGAGTTGCTGTGGATAGATAAAAGTAGAGGGCTTGAACTTGTCGTTTACTGTTGCTTTACAGACGAGCCAGGGAGGAGAGATGAGGGAAAGACAGGAGAGAGCTCTAAAGAGACAGATTTAGGAAGCCCAGACACAGGTCCAAAGCAAGTTAAAGATGTCCAGTTTCCTTCCAACCATTTTGGACTTCAGAAGAGGTCCTTTCAGAAGAGCTGGTACAACACTTTTAAATGGCTTGAATATTCAGTGAGCCAAAATTCCGCCTTCTGTTTCTGCTGCAGATTGTTCAGCAAGCAGGAAGGTAGGCTCAACAAAGACGGTCTGGCCTCTAATGGCTACACCAACTGGAAGAGGGCTTTAGATTCGTTTAGGGACCATGAGAAGACTGTGTTACACAAGGCCTCCATGGTGGCATGGATGAGCTACAAAGCAAGCAAGATTCATGGTGACGTTGCTGAGCAGTTACAAGCTGCTAGTGTTGCTGAGATTAGCGAAAGAAGGGAGTATCTCCACCGCATTGTTTCAGTTACCGCCTTTCTAGGCAAACAGGGCATTCCCTTTCGTGTCCACAGTGAAACGGATGACAGCCCTAACAAAGGGAACTTCATTGAATGTATGCAGCTGCTGCAAAAGTTTGACCCTTTCCTGCAGGGATACAAAGCTCCTGCCAATACTACATACCTGTCACCTTCTCAAAATGAATTCATTGGATGCTGCTCCATGGAGGTCACAGCACAAATAATTAAAGAAGTAAAGGAATCCAAGATGTATGCAGTAATGGCAGACGAAGCTAAGGATGGGCACACAGAACAACTTGCTGTTTGTGTGCGATACGTTTCACTGGAAGGTGACATCAAGGAGAGATTTCTTTGCTTGCAGAAACTGGATGGCTATGGTGCAGAAGCAATCACAAATGCTGTCGAGCAAGTTCTTGTCTCAAACGACATTGCTGAACTGAAAGTGGTGGCTCAAACATATGACGGTGCAGCAGTGATGAGTGGATCTGTTCGAGGAGTGCAAGCTCGTTTCCGGGAAAAGCATCCAGAGGCTGTCTATGTGCATTGCTATGCACATGACCTAAACCTGGTCCTTTGCCATACTTGCAAGGCCATTCCTGAAGCCAGTGATTATTTTGATCTACTTGAGAACCTCTACTCTTTTTACAGTGTGTCTATAGTCAACCATGATCAGTTTGCTGCCATTCAGAAAGAGCTCCACATTGAGCAGGGAGAGCTTGCACAAATATCAAACACCCGATGGTCATGTCAGTTGCGCTCTGTTAATGCACTCCTGAAGAATTTTCCTGCCGTCATGAAATCCCTCCAGATGATCAAAACACCAACAGCACTGGGTCTGCTTTCAAAATATCTAAACTCCCTGTGGTCTACCTGTTGGTTGTGTTCAAAAAGTTGCTTGGCATCACTGAAGGGTTTCAAAAGGTTCTTCAGAAAGAAACCATTGACTTGGCACAGGCAGTGCACTACAAAAATGCTGTCCATGACACCCTGGTCAGCCAGCGAACTACACAAGTGGCTGAAGACATCTATGCCATGACAAAGACAACATGTGAGGAGAACAACATCCAGGAGCCCTCTTTCGGTCCAAGAAGGAAACAGAAGAGGATGGAAGACTTTGTTGTGGAAGTCTCCTGTGGATCCAGCTCAGACCTGCTCAGTAATTCAGAACATCTCAAGCAGAGGCTTTTCTATCCTTGCATCGATCGGATGACATATGAGCTGGAAAATCGTTTTTCCAGTGTTGGGAAAGAGGTCATGATTGGCATTCAAGCATGTCACCCAGCCTCTGATACCTTCCTGTGCATGCAGTCTCTAGAGAAACTGGCCTCACATTACAACATCCAACTAGTCCCAGAAGAGGTCTTGGTGGCAAAAAGCTTTTTGAGCAGGAAAGGGCCAGAAGCCATCCCAGACATTTTGAGTGTGTTCAAGATCCTTGATCCCATGATGTTCCCATCATTGAGGGTGATCTTACAGGTGGCCATTACCATTCCAGTCAGTAGCTGCAGCTGTGAGAGATCGTTTAGTGCTCTTCGCCGACTACATACTTGGTTGAGGCGCACCATGGACGAGCAGAGAATCAATGATCTGGCAGTGTTGTCCATTGAGAGAGAGTTGATTGGAGGCCTTGATGATGACAAAGTGATTGACACATTCGCCCAACTGAAATCAAGACGCCACACCCTTATGCTTCCTCCCCAGAAAAAATAGAAGTGCCCCCCCCCAACACACAAACATCCCGAGGAATGGACGCTCCCCGAAACCGACGCTGGACACATTGCACCTCTCCCCGAAACCCAAGCTCCCACCCCCTGAGGAATGGACGCTGGACACAGTGCCCCTCTGGCCCTCTCCCCGAAACCCCAGCTCCCACCCCCTGAGGAATGGACGCTGGACATAGTGCCCCTCTCACCCACCCCCTGAGGAATGGACGCTGGACACAGTGGCCCTCTCCCCGAAACCCTTTAGTTCTATAGTTCCTTTTCCAGAATTATACAAGCAGACTGTTGGAGTGATTTATGTGTGTGTGTGTGTGTGTGTGTGTGTGTGTGTGTGTGTATAGATAGATAGATAAATAGATATAGATAAATATAGAAAGATAAATATCTATATACACAGTATATATATAGTTTTATATTCATTTTTTAAAATATTATTTAATATCCATGTATTATTTATTTGTGTTTCTGTGAATAGCTGTTAAAGTTCTACAAATAAAGCATTCTATCTTTTTACCTATCATTTAAAATGCTACAAAAAATGCACCTGAATGCAGGAAATGAAGTGTTTAATCCCCAACGTTTCCTGGGGGAGGTCCCCCAGACCCCCCATTTATATTATTATTGCTTATTATTATGTGCCTATGCTATGAGTAGAAGAAGTAGTTACCAAAAGCGGGGGTGGGGGGGTGGGGGGGGACTGGGCTAAGCCCCCAATGTATCAAGACCCTAGCAACGCCCCTGTTAGGGACAACAAAAATATTAGAGTGTCATCATTTTACAACCCTGACATTTAATTTTTTTTCTCCTATTGGTGACAGACTTGGTGTCTGTCTGTCTGTATCTGTATGTGTCTGCCTGTATCTGTCTGTGTCTGTCTGTCTGTCTGTCTGTGTCTGTGTATCTGTCTGTGTCTGTCTGTCTGTGTCTGTGTATCTGTCTGTATCTGTCTGTCTGTCTGTCTGTCTGTCTGTATCTGTCTGTCTGTATGTGTCTGCCTGTATCTGTCTGTGTCTGTCTGTATGAGTCTGTCTGTCTGTATCTGTCTGTGTCTCTGTATCTGTCTGTGTCTCTGTATCTGTCTGTCTGTGTCTCTGTATCTGTCTGTCTGTATCTGTCTGTCTGTATGTGTCTGTATCTGTCTGTATGTGTCTGTCTGTCTGTATGTGTCTGTCTGTCTGTATCTGTCTGTCTGTATGTATGTGTCTGTCTGTATCTGTCTGTCTGTCTGTCTGTCTGTCTGTCTGTCTGTCTGTCTGTCTGTCTATCTGTCTGTCTGTCTGTGTCTGCCTGTATCAGTATGTCTGGTAATTGAATTGAATTAATTATTAAATTGTATTCTTGGTAATTGTCTCCAAAATTAATAAATATTTGAAATGATTGTAAATATTTTGTGTTCAAGTCATTTGTTTAATCTGTGTTCAAGTGTACACATTAACCCCAGGCAGATTTAATTAACTTTTAAGCATTATTAGACTTATATTGACTTAGACTAATAGTTCACCTTTGAATGTCTATTCGGAAGTTTGTGTGTGAAACCGTTGTATTAAAACTGCGCATGCGCGGGGTAAAACTGCTGGGGTGAAACTGTGGCTCTGCGGCTCTGCAGACAGATATTATTGGAAAAAAAACGAGCGGCTGGGGGCGGGCCGTGTGGGCGAAGCTAAAGCTGTGCTAACGCGCCGAGCCAACAACAACACACAGAGACATTTGAAGCAGTTTTACTCACTGCCTGCGACCGCGAACCTTTATCATTGTGACTGCTCGATCCTTAAGCATTAGACGATCTGAAAATCCGTCGATCTGGGCTTTGTTTATAAAACAATCTTCGTCGAAATGCAGGGAACAAACAGTCTTGCACAACTCCCTTGATGCTCTGAAAAAACAAACTCCATCCACTTAACGCTCCTTAACGCTGGGTTCTTTGGGAATCTGTGCAGGGTTGTCTTGCCCTGGCAACCAAAAACACACTTCTTTGGTGACATTGACTTCCAAACGCCGAGCAGAGCGCTTTGATGAGGTACTGCTTTCGCTCTCTCGCTCTGGTTTACGCATGCGCGCGCGCCCGCGGCCGCGGCCGCGCTATTCATGGAGAAATGCCCTTAGGACCCATATAAGGAAATTCCGCCCCAGCTGACGTCACGCAGACCCATACTCGAAAAAAACTTTCCGAAACTTGTGACAAACCGGAAGGACAATTTTTGGCACAGAAATACTCCTTCAAACGTACAATTTCATTTTTGAAACTTTGTCCATGTTTAGCATGGGAATCCAACTCTTTAAAAGTGTAAAAAAACTCAGTATGCATGAAATAGCATTTCACCCCCCCTTTAAACGTAATTGCACATTGTTCTAGAAGGGTGGCATCATCCCTTACATTTTACACAGCTACATTTACTCAAATTGTAATGCTGATAATATAATTTGTAAGGACAATTGTGCATTAAATAGGGAAGTATATCCGGGGAAACTTTTACAAAAGAAACACACACACACAAACGCATATCTCTTTGTAGTCTCAGCGAAGCTGTTTTATCAGCAGCATCCACAAAAACAACAAATGTTGAACTTGAAAAATGTTTTTGCGCAAGTGCACTTGCTAAATGAAGGCGGATTGTATGAAATGGATCAATAAAAAAGACAGCTGCTTCATTGCAATGAATATTTTCATAATCATTTCAAAAACATCTTACCTTATTAAGCTACAAGAGCAGCTTTCTCAATAATTCACTCTTCTCAGCGACCCTATCGATGACTACGTCTGAGTCCAATGCCATGAGAATGTCTTTTCAGTGGCCATCATCATAAATGCCTCCAGTTTGTTTGCTGAAAAAGTGCTCCTAAGTCTGCTTTTGATTAATTTGAGTGTTAAGAACGTTCTTTCACAGGCCAGGGAGTCAGGGAAAGGGTAAGCAGGAACTTGATAATGCACTTGACTATGCAAGCCCAAGAAGATGATATGCACCTGACAACATGTTGAACCGCCTGAGTATTTCATAGCAGCACAGTGGGCAATTTTTGCAGGAGGCACAGCTTTTATGCACAATGTCAGTCTCTTTTTCCTGTCCTATCGATACATCCTCCACTGTTCTGGTCGTGTACTCATCCAGATGTGATGCTTTGAGCCTGTCCCATTGTCCTGCTAAACTTTTTAGTTCTGAATGTAGATTGTCCACTGTAGCTGTCCTTGTCAGATTTGATGAGGCATTTACTTAAGTCTTGGGCCCCGTTTACACGATGGGAAAACGCAGATATTTCCCTGCGTTTTGGCCTGTCATTTACACGAAAACGCCGTTTTTATCCCAGAAAACGATTATTTCTAAAAACTCCGGCCAAAGTGGAGATTTCTGAAAACGCCGGTTATGTGTTGCCGTGTCAACTGGGAGAAACGGCGTTTTAGGTTCTCAGACGTCACATTATGCGCCAGAAAATGCTTGTCATGTGAGCGCCCTATGTTTAGAGTTTGTTTGGCTACTATTTGATCATGGATGCTGTTAAAGTGGTACTCATTTTTACTTTTGTGCAAACGCTTTTGGCCTGTTTGCATTTGCTTCGCTGTCTGTCCACACGAACGAACCTCGCGCCATGTCTGTTGTTTTGAAAGGAACAGGAAGTCGCTCGTGCTATTCGTTGTTGTCGATTTTGAGGATTCTGATTGGCTTGCATGGCTTTATCCTTCTCCCTACACTGCCGCCCATTGTATTTATGCGGGTTGATGTAAACGACAACTTTTTTTGAAAACGATGTTGTGTGCACGATGTTATTTTTGAAAACGGAGGGGGAGAAATATTCGTTTCTCTAAATACCCGGCTATGTGTAAATGTGGCCTTGAAGTGTCTGACTATGAAGAGAAGTGGCCCTGATCTGCTGAAAGTTCCTGGGGTCCAGCCAGGCCAAATCTGCAAAAAAGAGTGCCATGTGTCATAAATCTTCTGTGAATGGCCTCAACAGCTGTATCAAGAATTGAGTGGTGTACATTGACCTCGTACGCTCTCTGCATCACTTAATAAGCTCATCTTGAGCCTTCTCTTCAGCCCTGCTTTTTGTTTTCTTTGCTCTTTTCTGAGGCAATGCAGTCTCTACCTCAATGTCTGTTCCTTCCTCCCTTTCTTCAATGTTTTTATTTGCCCATTTCACAAACGTGTCCGCCGCTGCCTTCACACTTGAGAAATCCCTTGCTATGCGTTTGAGGCTTTCTTGTGTGGCAATCATCATTCGATGGGCAGAGAGGAAGTCCATCCTTTCTGTCTGGAGGAACTTGGAGAGTGGAGTAGTTTGGTCAAATATTCGGAGGAATATCTGTGCAGTTAACACGGTTTCATATTTATGAAGGCCCTCTTTAAAGCCTTGTGCTTTGGCACGTACAGTTGGCTTTTCATGCACCTTCTTTTCGATGGCTTCCAGTGTGAACAATACATCAGTGAAAAGGCCATTCTCTGGCTTTCCAAAATGTCCAAAAACTTTTTTGAGTGCCTCATGTTTGGCCCACCATCTTGTCTCACCAAAAGACTCTCTGATGAACATTTTATAGAATTAAAATTTAAATGTTAAATTTCATTGCAGTCATTGGTACTATTAGAAAGATTGAGAACTTAGGAGACCTGTTCTCCTCTTTGGGTGATATCTCTTCAAGATATCTGATAATTCTCCTGTTATGATCCGGGTATCTTTCTCTCTGTTTTCCTCCTCTTTCACACACACTCAGCTGATCCTCATCATATCAGCGCTCGCGCTGCGCACACACACACACATACGCATTCCCATTCATGTTTTCTCTCGCTCACTCTACCCGCAGCTGTTCCTCATAGTAATCAGCACTTACGCTGATCCTTTTCTCACCTGTTCCCTCTTTTCCCTAATTCACTCTGCTACTTCTAGTCACTGTTTTCTCTGCTTCCTTGCCAGATTATTGTTGAACGTTGAGCTTTCGCTCTGTCTCTTCGTTGGCTATCTTACCCGAATCATCTCTCATGAGAAGTTACTTCATCCTGTCCTGTCCTGTCCTGTCCTGAGTTATTTGTTGGAGCATTAACATTGTTCTCTGCCCAGTTACCCGCTGTTTGTGGTTCTCCACCTTACCAGCCATCTGAGTGTCTCTTCCACCTGGCTCGGGGACTGTGCTCTATTGCTGCTCGCTACTTCACTTGGACTGGATTCTCCGCTCCTGCTGTTCTTCAGTCAAGCTTTATTATTTTGTGTTGAATTCAGATCTGCGTCTGCTGACAGCAGTCTCCTTTGTTACTAGTTACGGAGAATAAACTCTATTATTGCATTGACCTCTGCTTTTGGGTCCTCTGTACAAATCCTGACATCTCCCCTCTCCCCTGAAACCAGGTTTTAAATATTAAAAAAATATTTGTATAACCCTTTTGTTCTGGTCTGGTTATTTAAGGGTAGGTGACAGAGCAGTCTTTGGGAACCTGTAACCAGGAAAAAAAACAACATACAGTGCTGTTTCTGTGTTTTCCCGTTGGAAAGCACTGACACACCACTGTGTGTCTCTGAAAGGAATGCATTGCTTACTTTTAGAGTCATCTTTGAGTAATTGATGTCATGTATTTCTTATTTCTGAATTGGCTTTTAATCATTTACTTGTGTAATTGGCATGATACATTTTTTACCTGACAAATGAATGTTACATCTTGATTTATTCTGAAATCATTATTTTAGTCGATTATAAGCAGGCTGGTGCTACCGCAAATCATAGTTAGGATAGGTCAAACTAAAGGCACATGTATGAACGGAGCAGTAGGCACGTCATCTAAAGACCTTTTGATTTCTGTCTATCACTGATTTAGCAAGTTGTATGGAAGTGGCTAAAATAAACAACACTTTTTTGTACGAGTGAGCAGTAGGCAACCGACTTCAGAGGTATAAGCAAACCCTTCATCCACTGACTATTTCAGAACTGACAAGTTTGTGTCCGTGAGAAACACGTAAACCCGGGGCGTGTGACTCTGTGCAGTATTGGGTCCATAATGAAAGAATAATTGAAAATTTGGATACTCAGAAAGATCTAAATTAAATCATAATATTTATGATTATTTTCTAATAAGAAACACAATCTAAATTTGATTCTCATTTGAAATTGGAGTCAGATTAAGCGTAAAGCTAAAGTAATATTGAAACTAAATTCCAATAAATTAAGTGAACTTCACTGGAGCGCTGAAAAGACATACACGCATTATCCCTTCGCCCATACCGTTGGATTTCTGTCGTTGGGCCAATGGGTGGTCTTTACAACAGTGTTCAAATTTCAATGACTGTCTGAGTAGTGTCAGCAAGCACAAGATTGAGTACATGTGCATACAGTAGCACCACACATGCACATGAGTGGGAGACTGGGAGGTCATAAGTGCGGAAAATACTTTGTATTGGCCCTGCATACTGGATGCCCCATCAGTTGAATTGCCTATACATAGGGCCTTGTCTAAACCTAGGCGCTCCAAGACCTTTGAGAGTAGGTTGACAATATTGCCCAGTGGATGCCTGACACCTCACTAAAGCCACAGGCCTCTCATGCACAGGGTGTTTCTCAAAACCAAGAATGCAAAGAACGGACTTGTGTTCTTGGCAAGAACACTCTTGCTAGTTGTTCTTGGAAGAATGAACTCACAAGGTGACAAGCACACAGAACGCTGCTGACCGTTTGAGACGATGTGTTCTTGCTGGTATTGCGCAATAATACCCCCGCACAGACGCCGTCTACAGTACCCAAACATAACGAGAATTATTGACGATAACAGCCAGGCTTTATCACATTATTCAGAATGCAATTACATAATAACAGCGGTACGAAAAGTAAAACTTTCTTACAGTTGTGGATCTGTCTTTCTTCTGCCATTATTGCTCCGCTGTCGTCTGCTGCAATGGTCTCTTGACTGTGGGGTAAAACAAGTCTGTGAGCAGACTGGCCGGTTGGCTCGCTAGCTAACTTAACACCCGCAGGCGCTTATGGAGATTCTCACTTCCGAAAACGTTTGAGCATATTTTCGATTCGCCATAAATTTTCGTAAAAATGCCAATATTTGAAATCTACACAGTTGATTTCTCACATTAAATGTTCTCAGAAGTGCATTTAGTGATGAAATAGCATACGAAATTGTAGAAAAACGACTTATTGTATTGACCTGCCTCCAGAGGTGGAAAGTAACGAATTACATTTACTCGCGTTACTGTAATTGAGTAGTTTTTTTGTGTATTTCTACTTTTTTAAGTAGTTTTTAAAATCTGTAATTTTACTTTTACTTAAGTATGTTTTGTTTAAAGTATTGTAATTCGCTACATTTTAAAACATATGCGTTACTGAGTAAAAAAAAAAAACATTATTAAAAAAATGAACTAGCATAGGCCTACTATGGTTAAAACAGCGCGCGCGCTCGTGCTCAGCATTGATTGATTGACGGGCGGGAGAACAGACACGTAAAAACCACAAAAAATATGGAGACGGACAATACAGATTCTTTACACACACACGTGAGGCAAACCCCTGGTAAGTATGGGGATACTTTGGATATAGAAAAACGAACGCGTGGTTGTCCTCGAGGCTTGAGCATAGCCTATTCATTTTGCAAAAATTGTGGACGCAAAAAAATTGGCTGCAAAAGAAGGAAACACATAGAACGTGTTCGGGAACACCATCCATGAAACACATGAACACATGAAAGTAAAGCTGTAGCCTACAATAAATCAAATTGCGACATGGTCTGTAGTCTATATATTAAAGCACAAGAGACTGCTATATAAATGTATAATCTGCGTGTCTGTGTGAATCAGTGCAAATGAGACGAGCCGTTTCGTCTACTACATACTCAAGTACGCGACGCGCTAATAGTGTTTTCAGCATCTCACAAACAATATGAGAACATGAAAACATGAACATCTCCAGAGCTGCTCTGAGAGAATGACCTTTGAGAAAAACCTTGTCAAATAGCCTACACTCTGAAACAGGACTTCATTACAACACATCAAAATAAAAGTTTGGTTTAACTACGAAGAAATGATGACATAACTGTTGTGGGCCTACAATAGAATGTACTTCTCATAATAATATTAACAACAACAATAATAATACAGATTATTTAAACATTATTTAAGGATTTTTGTCCATGGTTTAATTGAGTAAATCTGTTTTGCAGCACTTTGCCAAAAAATAAAAGGATGAAAAAATGTGTTAAACTTTTATTTGATTACCACCGTTTTGGATAATATATTTGTTTTAAATCATAAAAAACAAAAAGGATTTTTCTGAATTAAATACATTTCATAGAAGTCTATTGTTCTTGAACATTTTAATAAATTATTAATGATAAAAAATAAGTTGTTAAATGAGTAGTTAAAATGAAAATGAAAATTACCCCATGATTTATCAGCCCTGAAACCATCCTAGGTGTAGGCTATATAACTTTCTTCTTTGTTCTTTCAGACGAATACAATCGGAGTTATATTAATAAACACTTTATAATGGCAGTGGATTGCAACCATCAGTTTAAAGCTCAAAAAAGTACGCCATACGCAGTCTACTTACACCTAAAACGGATCTTATGCAACTCATGACGTCAGAAGTAGTGTAGTGCGTCCTGGCGTAGCATAAATTTCAGCAGTACGTCGCATTACTCGCATAAGTTGCGCTTTAGATTTAAGTCGAATACATATGTTCGTTTGGCCGGAAGCTAGTTATTTTACTTCATAAAGATTTAAATATGAATATCTTTCTTACACAAACTCAACGTTTTGTTTCAGAAGGCCTTTATTAACCCCCCGTTGCCGTGTGGATCACTTTTATGATGGATGGATGGATGGATGCACTTTTATGATGGATAGATGCACTTTTATGAGCTTCAAACTGATGGTTGCAATCCACAGCCATTATCAAGCTAGGAAGCGTCAGGGTGTTTATTAATATCAGAGGCTTCCTTCACCTCTGTACAGATAAAACATTATCAAAATGATTCCAGTTCGCATGGATACGCGGAAGCGACAAATATTTTTTTTGTATTATGCAGGCCAGACAAGTAATTTGGTGAGGTAAATTTGTAAAGAAAGACTACTCGCATGCACACGCATGTGCATGCACGTAATACGCATGTGCACGCCGTCAGCGTTTTCACAGATTCACGTTTTTGAAGTTTACACAGAGATGATAGTGTTTTTCAAATTTGTTTAAAGCTTGCACCTTGTAACCTATTTCAAGGTTTACATTCTCGAGCTCCAAACACTGTTGTCGTGCAAATGAACGGCCAGAACACATTAAAGTTTTCTGTTTTCTGTTAAAGTGCTGTCGTGTTAGCGGCCCCTAAGTTAATAACTAATTTGCTTTTCGCAACGAATGAATCAGTCAAAAATGAATGAATCAAAAACTAACTTTAGCTGGACAATAACTTTATTCTAGAGCGGCTGTAAAGCCAAAACACTCTCTGTAATTGTAATATCCTATTATCTCTGTAAAGCTGCTTTGAAACAATCTATATTGTTAAAGCGCTGTATAAATGAAGGTGACTTGACTTAATATAATTCTGAATTTCGTCTGAAAGAAGAATGTCATATACATGGCTTGAGGGTGAGTAAATCATGGGCTGGTTTCATTTTAAAGTGAACTACTCCTTTAATCAAATTCATAATCATTTATTGAAATTAGTTGATTAGACATGTTTTATTGAAATTTTAATAAACAAAACAAATGTTTCCAAAAATACTGTTTTCATCCCATTTACTGTAACTGTCATTTTAACTGATGATAATAATAACCCTAATTTAATAATACAGTTTTTATATTTAATAATTGTTTAATACCATTATATTAGTCGGTTATCATACTGTGAAAATCTCATACCTTTACAACCCTACTCGGGGGACTCCCCAACCCACCCCCGCTGTTAAAAAAGTAACTCAGTTACTTTTACTCTGAGTACATTTTAAATGAGCTACTTTTTACTTTTACTTGAGTAGATTTTTCGACCGGTACTTTTACTTGTACTTAAGTAAAAAAAAATTGTAGTAATAGTACTTTTACTTGAGTAGAATATTTTATTACTCTTTCCACCTCTGCCTGCCTCTCCTTCCTTGAATGCTGAAATGAATGCTGGGATATTTCTGCCGTCAAGTTCACACAAGTTACCAACCGATGCATCCTCTGTAAAATGGGCGTGTCAAGAACACTTCCGGGATTTTTAACCGTTCTTGCCAAAATGCAAACTTGTGTATTGGGACGGTACTTGGGCAGCGAATGATGACGTTTCACAAGTCCACAAGAACGCAAGTACTTGGGCCACAAAAGATGATGTTTCACAAGAACACAAGTCCAGACAAGAACACATATTGAGAAAGGCCCACAGTGTCAGTAACATATCTCAAGATCACTGAGCATTGATCCTGAGTAGTTATGTCTTGTGTGGTATCCAGCTGAACAGAGAACATTCCAGCTTTCCGGACATCATTAGCAATGAACTCTTTAATTAGATGCCCAATGGCATCAACTGTAGAATTAATAGTGTTTTTAGAAAGTAGGGTGATTAGTGACCGTCTACCCCTCGTTCCACTTGATTGGTGCAATTTTTTGCTCTTCTCTATACAATCATTGAGATGCTCTTTGAGGCAGATATCATACTTCCCTAACAAAATGATTAATTCCAAGAAGTTACCATGATCTATGGAGTTACCGTCCAGTGAATATGCTGCCTCATGTTCCTTGTGCCTGTAGCTCAACCCCCTTTTGCCAAGCACTTTCACAACTACACGCTCCAACACCTGCCGTCTCTTTCTCACCTGCTCTCTATGAGTAGACATCTGACCTCCAGCTAACATGCTGGTGATGTCTGCTTTGGAGCACCTCAAGAAAAAAGCTTCGGCACAGGTTTGATGTGCTACACTTATTTCATGCTCCTCTGTGCGCTAGTGCATATGTCTCCAATCTGACATTCCAGTCATAAATATGCTGGTGACAGTTGTCTTCCCAAAAGCCATACACACATAACAAAACAATGCATGACGTCTCTCGGAATATGTGAGCCACTTCCTGCTGGTTTACACGTGAATACCTTCTGCACTACAGGGTTTTTGGAAATCAGTTGCGGGTGGTGATCTAAGAACTTCTGTAGCATAGAAGGCTCAGGACGGTCAAAGTAATCTATGTACTTCTCTTGCTCCCTGCTCGCCTCTCTCATGCTGACTCTCTCTTGCTCTCTGCTCTCCTCTCTCACGCTGACTCTGTCCTCTTCTGGGGATGCTACCTGGCTCAACAAGAAATGAGGAGAAACTAGGGTGATTTTTTTAACATAATGACACAATCAGGTCCAGCATTATTGGGTCCTCTGACAAAGAGGCACACAAAACTGCACTGGCATAACAATATGATGTAGGAAACAGACAAATAATTGCTCATTTAGTAAACAAATACAGCTGTGTAGATGTCTCAATTTCATTTCTGTAAACTGTCCATGAGCACCTGCCTAATAAATAAGGAACAGAACAAGAATAGGCTACTGCAAGCTGATTCACTGTATGTTGATGAATGATGATTCTAAATAATCCATAAAAAGGTCTTTATTATTTCACTACCTTTATAACGATATAATTCATATTGTTAATAATCCACTTAATAATCCATAAAAAGGTCTTTATTATTTCACTACCTTTACCCTAGAGTAGCAAGGTGTACTCTTCAAAATGCATCCCACTTTTTAATCGAAAAAAATGAAAAAATAGGGAAAAAAATGAAATATCCTCCTTTGTTTGCATGAGCGTTTTCGAGATAGAGTTCGCATCAAATATCGATTCTAATCCGTATTCCAACAAAAGCCATCTCTCCCCCGTAGTTTAGAATCTTCCGAATCAAATGAGACATTCCCCTTCTCACTCCTTCAATCACAGGCTTTGTAAGGGACAGTGACAGTAAGGTAGCGCCTTACAGGCTCCGCACCCTGTCAATCTCGCACTGTCAAGTTTTCGACTGGATAAAAGCCTGGATAAAGCAGCCAATGTCTTGTCAGCAAAGTTTTGATTGATGGGAGTATTAGCCAACTAAAATTGACTGCAGTGATCCCATTACCAAATACCAGCACATATCTACTATATCAATTAATTACTATATAAATATATGAATATTTAAATAAAAATAATAATAATTTAAATCTCCCAATAACTTTGCTTGTCCAAATGTTTTTTTTCCATTTATTACTTATTAATAAACTGTTATTATTAATCAATGAACATAATGTACTTCAATTATTAACATTTTATTCATTACAGATTGCCAAACTGGAGGCATTGATCTACACAATGGACATTTCCAACACAACAGTCACCATAAGAGAAAATGACTGAACTAAAGACCTGCTGCCTGGCTGACGCGACTGGCACTATCACACTGTCCTTATGGGACGCGCAAATAAACCTTGTCGATGTTGGCAAATCTTACAACTTTACTAATTTATCGACCAGAAAATTCAATGACAAGATCACACTCACCACTACACATACAACCACCATAACACCAATTCACAAAAAAATTGCAATGCCTACTACTACTGATGACACCCAAACTGGCCTTCATTTAGGCCAAAAATAGACGCTGAAAATTGGTCTTTGTTTGGTCCATCTGTTTTGGTCAAAATTTTGCCCAAAAATAGACTTTGAAAATTTGGCTTTGTTTGGTCCGTCTGATTTGGTCAAAATTTTGCCCAAGACACACGTCCGTTTCGGACCACATTTAGCCCTAATTTAGCCATGAACGTAATTAAAGTCTATTCATTCGATTCACATGACGTCACTGTAGCTTTGCGCCGCCATCTTTGCGACCGACGGTCTGAATATGCCTGCAATATGTTGTGCGGTTGGCTGCAACAACAGCTGAAAGAGGAACCCCGAATTGTTATTCTATTATATACCTAAAGAAAAGGATAGAAGAAAGAAGTGGTTAGCTGCCATTAGAAGAGATCACTGGACACCCACATCTCACTCCTTACTATGCAATGAACACTTCGTGTCAGGTAAGTTAAGCCTTCAGCCCATGTGATGCGTTTGTGTTGTATTATTTGCTATTTGTATTTAGGTATGTATGTCCCTACATGCAAACCGAAGCATTGAGAACTTTGTAAGTGTACAGAAAGTTTATTAAAAAGATAGCTAGATTATAAAGACTGCGTCCGATTGAGTCTGCATGTAAACATGTAACTTAACGTTACGCTACAGTCTTTATAATCTATCTTTTTTTTTAATAAACTGTCGGTACACTTATAAAGTTCTCAATGCTTCGGTTTGCATGTAGGAACCCCCATTTTGCTACTGATGAAGTGTTGTGCTATTTTGAGCCTTTTTAGTGGTATAAAATAGTGATTTACCAAATGCCCCGAAAGCTAGCGTTAGCAGCTAATCTCCGGTTTGCATGAAAACAAACATGTCCCAGAGAATGGTCGACTCGGTACACATTATTAACTCCTAGGTTCATTTGGCGTCAGAATTGTCCTTTAAACCTATATTTCACATTTAACACAAATCCTGGAAGTAGGACAAAGTTATTTTTTTCTGTCTACCTATGCAAGTCCCTTTGTTTAGCCTATGTAGTAACTTCATGAAAAGATTAAAATGAACTAATTATCTACAACGTGAGACCTGCAGCAGTCGTGCTGACCCTTCAACCTCCGATGTGGCTGACATGGAGGAGCATGAGGTCACTACTTCCACTGACCACAACTACACAAACAACACAGGCCCTGGCATCGTAGAACAATGCGTGAATCCATCCTGCCAGGCTAAGATGTCAGCACTGGGAAGTGAGTGTGCACGGCTCCGAGACGAGATCCGTGAGTTAAGAGCCAGGGCAGAGGAGCGGTCCTTGAATGAGGAGGCATTCAGGGATAATGACACCATGGTGCTGGAACTCACAGGTCTTCCGTCCTTTGTCAAATTAATTGTTTTGTTTAATTTTCTATCAGAATTTCTTAAAGTTGGACAATTAATCACCCCATTCCAATGTTTGATCCTAACATTAATGAGACTGAGGCTTAATGTGCCGCTTTACTTTTTTGCTTACTTTTTTGGAATATCTAAGTCAACTGTCGTCAGAGTGTTCAATAGCACATTAGATTTAATGTATTTCAGATTATCAGATCTAATCTTATGGCCACCAAAAGAGCAAATTCAAAATAGTCTCCCAATGTGTTTCAAAAATAACTTTAAGAACTGCACCTCCATCATTGATTGTTTTGAAATATTTATAGAAAAGCCAAGTAACCTGAGATGCCGTGCACAGACATACTCACAGTACAAGCACCACAACACTGCAAAATACCTGATCTCCATAACACCACAAGGTGTTATATCTTATGTGTCAAAAGGATGGGGTGGTCGCACAAGTGACAAGCACATTGTGGAAAATTGTGGCTTTCTTGATAAATTGTCACCAGGAGATGTCATTCTAGCTGATAGAGGTTTCAATGTGAAAGAGACAGTGGGTCTGTATTGTGCTCAATTGAAAATACCAGCGTTTACCAAAGGCAAGCAACAGGTGCATCCACTGGAGCTAGAGGCAACAAGGGGACTCGCAGCCGTCAGGATCCACGTGGAGCGAGTCATTGGCCTGGTGAGGAATAAATGCACTATTCTTCAGACCACCATCCCTCTGTCCCTCTGCCAAGCCGACGCGCAAGGACAGCCCTCCATTGACAAAATGGTAACAGTTTGCTGTGCTCTTTGCAACATTTGCCCATCTGTCGTCCCTACAGATTAGAGAGGTAATACAATTGCTTTCCTTGTAAATTTTACTGTATATAGTACCTCTTTAGTATTTGCGTGGACTCTGAACTACAATGAATATTCATGCATTTATTAATAATTTGTTTATTGTTCATTTGTGGATGTATGGATCAAATGTATTTGATACATGCCTACAAACACATGCACACAATACAACATACAATATATACAATTACAAAACAAACAAGTAATATATCAATTAATTCATTTATAAATTCATTCACTGTAACTAATCGTATTTTATCTGTTTTAACCACTCTTTAATGTTGCTGATATGTGCTATACAAATAAAACTACCTTGCTTTGCCAACTTCATTTCTTGTTTGTTTGATTTTTGCATTCTACACACTTCCAACTCTTTGGCACCCTTCTCAGCTTCAGACATGACTTGTGGAAGCGCTTTCGTTTGCATTGCTCGGATGTGCAAGAGAGGATGTCTGTGTCATCAACAGGGTTTCCACAGTAACATCCCTCAGGTGCCTTCTCAAGGTTAGCACTTGAGGAGAGGTGTGGCACAGTAAACCATTTACCCAACAGCTCAGGTAATACCCCTGTTCTAATGAATTCTTCCACCCTAGTGTAGGCCTCATCAAAAAAGTATTGATCAAATTGTACTCGTTGCTTAAAAACTTCTTGTGGTGTCCACACAACAAAATCTCTGTACATTACCTCAGCTACACGCATTTGGACCTGCAGTTGATACATATAACTATGATCTTGCTTGAGGTTCATACCTTCTGCAGACACAGTAAGGCAGAAATGTGGGTCACTGACACATTCCTTGAGAGCACGGCCATTAGCATTAAAAGGACATTTTATTTCCAGCACACCACTTCCATGGCAATCACAGGTCACCACACCATCTGGCGATGCTCCTAGCCATGGTAGGTCCGGGTTGATAATGAGCCCTGATGCTGTAATGCTGAAGTTCACATGGAGATCTTGCATGGCCTTCAGGTACGACTCCCTGGCAGTGTCTTCATTTTGCAGACCCCACCTGATGAAAACATGTAAGTCTGTCAGCAATATTTTAAACTATGTAAAACCAACTAACCCTCCTATGGAGCACAGTCTCTGTCTCGCATGCGCACTCGCTCTAGATTCCGGGAGATTTTAATTAATTTGCGGCATAACTAGTTGATCATGAGTGGCTCAACAGGTAGATCTATATATAAACTCATCTTTCAGGCATTTGACTGACAAGGTTACATAAAATATAATTCCTGGAGTGTATTCATGATGGAATTGCAAGAAAAAAAGCCATGGTTAATATGTCTTACTTTCTAAACCGTATACCTGGTTGCTGCAGTTGAAAAGCGGGAAGACTGGGGATAGCAAACTCTCTTTATCAGCGATGAAGAATTCTTTGTCCTGGCTGCCTCATGAAATGCTGATGCGGTAACTCTCCCTGCTCTCTGATCAAACCATACCCTGGACTTTCTCTGCTCTCTTGTCTTCTCCTCAACTAACAAACACTCCAAAAATAACCCAATTATCAAAATGGTGTAATGGTAATTATTACAAAAAGCATGATGTGGTACAAGTGGAGTTTGACAATTACCACCCTTCATGGTGGGGAATGACAAGAAAAAGTTTGCGAACCACGGTTAAAGAAGTCTTTTTCATATCTTACCTGCTCAGGAGTGAGATGCAGCTCCTCAAAAATCCTAGCAGCCTCCTCCAGCCGTGCGGGCAAATCCAATTCAAGCCTGGTGCTTGAGTACAGAGTAGGAAGAGGTGGTGGCATGTCCAACTGTACAGTCTTGGGCATGTATCTGATAGAATGGCCTTCAACAACTGACAAAATGGCACTTTTCTTAGGGATGGCCTCCTGTTTTTCACTGTGGTGGAGCTGTTCAAAAAATAGCTTGAGCTCATCAGTGGATGCTTTCAAGTGGTGGTGCTTGTCTTGTTTTTTATCTTTCTCCTTATTTTTAAAGATGTTTGATAGTTCATCATATTTCACAAGTTTTTGCCTTGGCTCTTCCCATGCACATGCTTTATCTGTGCATGCCTGTCCCTCTTTGCGCTCAACAGCAGCTAGGAGTGAGAACATTAGTGCTGTGGGGTGGGAGCACACCTCTCCCAATCCTGCCATACAAGTGCAGTGTGCTGTGATGACAGTCCCTGCCTCCTGCACCACTACCCATGGCCATGTTGGCTTAGTATTAAGAGCCTGTGAATGATGGACCTGTTAAGTGAAGAACAAACTGTTAAATAATAAATATTATTATTTCATACTTCCTGTACTATCATAAAGGGATGATGTTGTATGTTTCTGAATGAATGGGTGAATTGTATACTTTTGGTATGTTCTCTTTGGAGGCTTTATGCTGCCGTGCGTTAATGAGCTCAAGTGTTTGAGTGAGATTATCTGATGTTGTTTCAATTAATCAAAAATGGTTCAGAAAAAGTAAGGGATGTGTTATTGGGAATGAATTTCATTGTTCATGTTTTGCCTAAATGACTGCAATCATATTACTGTTAGCATGGCCATTGACACTCCACAAAAATCTGCAATTTACAATGCAGCACTGCACATTGCTTCTGTGTTTATTGGCATTTAAATGTCTGCTGTGACACTTTAGGACTTTGTTCAATTTCATACCCAAGCACAAATAAGGACATTAGAGCTTTCTGCGGTCTTTCAGATTATATTAATGGTTGCTGTTCTCATTCTCATAAAATTCTCATTTTAGTCACATATACACACTAGACATGCAGTTATCTTTACAATATCTAATCATTAATCATACATTTGTACAGTAAACTGATTTTGAAATATAATCATATTCATTCTGATAAATATCATGTTTATTAATGATATTCGTGATATTTAGCTCAAGCTGTTAAAATTCTGTGAACGTAAAGTCCGCCTACTGTGATTTGATTGGTCATTTAAAATATTCTGACATATAGACCAATGAGGCTGAGATGAACACACACACACATACTCTCTGCTTGCCGCTGCGGATGGAACGCGCTGATTATAAGCCGAAGCCGGTTTCATATGTTTTGTGTGCAAAGGCAAGCGTGTATTTAAAATAATGAAAACCAGGACATTTTCATCACTTTTTTAAAAACCAGCCAGGACGGCCGGGACAGGGCGTGAAAACAGGACATGTCCTGGGAAAACAGGACGTTTGGTCACCCTAGATTAATGACAGCTAGCCGTGTGCCGGCCCGTGGCTACCAGCTATTAGCCACTTAGCTAGCTAACAACTCACTACCTAGTCAGAGCAAACTACCACCAAAATCATACATTTGAAATTGTTTTTATAATACCTACATTTCCCATGATTAAATATAAATCATTGGTGGCCAGGTGCCGCACTTTCACGTTTTTCACCCATCCAGCCACAGCATATTGATACGCATCTGTACTCTTGAAAGCCTTCAAGCGATCCCCACTGTATGGGGAGGGGTTATGTACAAGATATATATATATATATATCATGGAAGGCCAATTTGGGCAAGTCTGGGGCAGATAATAATGGACAAAAGAAAACCGGGGGTAACAAATAAGGATAGGAGCCTAATATAGAAATTTTCTCCAGGTATCTCTGTCTCTCTCGCTCATTCAAATGGGCAGTTTGGGCGGCCATACCGGGCGAGTCGGTCGCAAATATGGCAGCGTTCTATTTGTAGTGACGTAGGTGGCATCTATGAATTGTAGCAAGTGAAGAAATATTGTAGAAATAGTTTATAAGTTAAGTGTTAAAAATTTTAAAAATTATATTCTTATTAGTAAGAAAAAATTTGCTAATATATTTTTTTCAGACTTAAAAGTAGTAACTCATTTTTGATATCTGTAATAATTAATTTCAATGCCATTTAATCACTTGTGATTTTCATACTATTTTTTTTTAATTTCTTGGTCTCAAAAATGAAATTTTATCTATAAAAAAATTATTTATTTATCTGCAACTGAATTCCTGCATGTAAAAAGTATTACAACATTAAAATAAATTTTTACTTGTGAATCTCATTGAAAGTCATTGGGCCCTATTTTAACGATCTGAAACGCAAGTATCAAACGCGAAAAGCAAGTAACTTTGTGGGCGGATCTCGGGCACTGTTGCTATTATACCAGGGGAGTAAATTACACTTGCACCCCACGCAAATCTAAAATGGGTTGAGCGTCATCTCACATTCCCTTTAAAGGAATAGTTCACCCAAAAATGAAAATTCTGTCATCATTTACTCTCCCTCAAGTTGTTCCAAACCTGTATGACTTTCTTTCTTCTGCTGAACACAAAAGAAGATATTTTGAAGAAAGACGGTAACCAAACAACTGATGGACCCCATTGACTTTCATAGTAGAAAAAAAATACTATGGATGTCAATGGGGACCATCAACTGTTTAATTACCAACCTTCTTTAAAATATGTGCGTTGTGCACACGCTACATTATGGCCAAACATTCTTATTGTGTTACTGTATGGAGCCAGGCTTCACAGTCAACTGTTAAACCCATTATTTCCCTATATAAACAAGCATTGAAAATAATGGATCAAAAACAAACGAAATGGCATCATTGTATAATACTGAAAAAGTATAATTTGCTTAGTTATGATAGTTTTATTAAGTTCTCTTTTATCAAATTGATTTTTAAATGTGTGAATAATCTCGCACCAGCTGTACTTTGTCCATATGTGACAAAAACAAATACTAATAGAATCATCACTAGGGGATCAGCAAATGGCAACTGCAGGGTGGCACAGCGCAAAACCACTCTTTCTCTGTAAAAGGGATACATTTTTGGAATGCCCTACCAACAGAAATAAAAACACAAACCAATCTGAAACCATTTAATGAAAAGGTGAAACACTGGCTGAAGCACAACCAAATCTGTGATCACTGATTATGTCACTATGCAGACGCACTTATAAATGGACATGTACAAATGGATAGAGAGATAGATGCACACACACACACACACACACACACAGATATATGTATATAATGTTGTGTTTTTGTTCTTTTTTTATTGTTGTTTCTGGTGTTTGTTTCTGTTCCCTTTCGAGGGAACTCGAACTGCGTCGGTGACGACACTAGGGGAACGCCCTTCAGCGTAGCACGTCTGAATTCATGAATGAAAACTAATCCAATCCTATTGGCGTTGCGTGATGACGTAGCGTGTGACGGCATAAGCGGATGTATACAAAAGCACGCCGGCACACAGAAATGTCAGCTTTTTGCTATTCAGCAAGCGCTCTGTGTGTGTGAAACAATTCTGTCCTATTTGGTGTTGTATGTCCTGTTAACTCTGCATTTCAATACAGAATCTAGTAACTCGGATCTCGCGTTTGCCGAGGCAGCGCGTTGATTACGAGTGTACTTTGCAATAAGATTCTGTGGCTGGGATCTCGCGCGTTTGTTGAGACAGCGCGTTAAGGGTCTGCAATAAAAGGGACACACGCGATCTGAGAAATAATACTGTTTGGGTGCGAGGCATTTACAGTCAGCTCCTGAGGGTGCTGGCAGGCTGTTCATTGTGAAATAACTCGCCGCACACAGTCGTGCGTTTCGGGTGTTTCAGCCTCGCACCTGTTGACTTTCTTCTCGAGGGATGAAAGCCAATTTGTAACGGCTCGCGTTTGCCGAGGCAGCGTGTAGTAGATCGTATAAATAAGTATTTAAACAGTATTCTGGTGCACTATCCAGTGTTTATGGCTGCATTTAATTCTGAGGAATGAAAATAATTAAAATATTTTCTGACTTTAGAACTTGGTTAGATATTTTAATTCAGCCTAATATCTGAAGGAGAGTGTCGCTTCTAGAAGTCCCCCTCAAAAAAAAAAAAAAAAAAAGCAAAAGCTGAGCTTGGGAATCTAGGCGGCGCTCTCGCCCAAGCCTCCTGAGAAGACGGATCTGAGGACTGTTCTTCAGGCCAGGAAGGTGTCGGGAGAGAGGTCCTAACTTATGTGAGACCTTGGAGGGCTGCCCCCCCCCCCCCCCACAAAAAGCGAGCGAGATCCTCCCTCTCACCGGGCCCTCAGGAAACTGGTGTCAGCATCCCGCCGCTAATTGCGCTTCGGGACACATCAGTTTCCAGCGAACGCACGCTGCTCTGTCTGCCCCAAGAGCTTGCGGCCAGGCAGCGCTGGCGTCCGCACACCGAGAGTCGTTTTCGATTATTCCCTGTCGGTCCTCCGCTTCAGGGTATCGTCAAGGGCTCTCACAAGACACTTGACACCAACCCTTAGGGGCTGGTTCCCTTGCTGAATTTTGTCGAGGCATGGCAACGTCTCCCCAATATTTCTCCATGGGTCCTGCGCACTGTAGAAATAGGGTACAGGCTGCAGGTCCAGGCTGCCCACCAAAAAAGAGGTAAGTATCAACGGGGTGGTTTGGACTGCAGTAGACCCAGAGCAGGGTCTGGTGTTAGAACAGGAAGTTTACTCGCTGCTGGCAAAAGGGGCCATAGAGCATGTTCCCCCACCAGTCAGGGAGTCCGGATTCTACAGCCGGTACTTCATAGTTCCGATGAAGGATGGAGGGTTGCGTCCACTTTTAGATCTGAGGCACTTGAATCGGTCTCTGAGGAGGTTCAGGTTCAAGATGCTCACTAATCCCATCATCGTGAGTCAAATTCAATCCGAGGATTGGTTTGTCACGATAGATCTAAAGGACGCCTACTTCCACATCTCCATCCTTCCATCTCATAGGAAGTTCCTGAGGTTTGCTTTCGGGGGCGAAGCTTACCAATATCGGGTTCTTCCGTTCGGCCTAGCACTTTCCCCTCGCACATTTACCAAGTGTATGGATGCAGCTCTAGCACCCTTGAGGCTCGAGGGCATCAGGGTGCTCAATTATATCGACGACTGGTTAATAATGGCCCAGTCGCGAGAGCTGGTGATTCGGCATCGAGATGTCGTCCTCGCCCGCATCCAGAGCCTGGGGTTAAGACTCAACACGAAGAAGAGCGTGTTGACACCAGCCCAGAGAACCACGTTCCTGGGAGTGGTGTGGGACTCAGTCACGATGCGGGCTCAGTTGTCTCCTGCTCGGATCGAGTATATCCTGACCACAGTGTCCAGGTTAAAGCTAGGCCAGGCCGTCACTGTCAAACACTTTCAGAGAGTGTTGGGTCTCATGGCAGCAGCGTCCAGCATGATACCTTCTGGCCTGCTACACATGAGAGCTTTACAGTGGTGGTTAAGAACCAAGGGGTTTTCCCGAGGGGAAACCCATTCCGCTTGATAAGGGTTACGCGCAGATGCCTTCGTTCCCTGTCAATTTGGAAGAAGCTTTGGTTCTTGTCCCAGGGTCCCAATTTGGGAGCGTTATGTCGCCGAGTATCTATTTCGACAGACGCCTCCCTCACGGGCTGGGGCGCGGTCATGGACGGCCGTTTTACGAGAGGCCTCTGGCAGGACCATCATTCCTCTTGGCTCATAGATTGCCTAGAAATGTTGGCGGTGTTCCGGGCTCTGAGGAGCTTCCTGCCAGACCTCCATGGTCGCCATGTCCTTGTGAGAACCGACAACTTGTCGGTGGTGTCTTATTTGAACCGCCAGGGGGGTCTGAGGTCGCGCCCTCTGTGCAGACTGGCGCATCAGATCCTCCTGTGGTCCCAGCGGAGACTATCGTCTCTCAGGGCGATGTATGTCCCGGGGGACCAGAATCAGGGAGCAGACGTCCTGTCGAGGCAGGGGCTGAGGCCCGGGGAGCCATGGAAGCCATGTGCGTGAGATTTGGCCCAGTGGAAGTGGATCCTTTCGCATCTCAAGAGACATCCCACTGTCCACTGTGGTACTCTCTCAGGCATCCAGCTCCGCTGGGGCTGGACGCCATGATGCAGACATGGCCGAGGCTGCGTCTGTACGCATTTCCCCCGATCGCTCTGCTCCCAGCACTTCTGGAAAGGGTCCGTCGAGACGGAGTCAGTCTACTTTTAGTAGCCCCGTTTTGGCCGGCCCGAGTATGGTTTTCGGACATCATTTCACTCCTGGCAGGCCCGCCATGGCAGATCCTTCTGAGGAGGGACTTGCTGTCCCAGGCGGAGGGCTCAGTTCTCCACCCTCGACCCGAGCTGTGGAAACTGTGGGTCTGGCCCCTGAGGGGGCACAGTACCTAGAAGCCGGCCTGTCAGCTGGAGTGGTCGAAACCATATTAACTTCCAGAGCTCCCTCCACGAGGAAGTTATACGGCCTTAAGTGGAATGTATTTTCCGTTTGGTGCAGAGAGCGTGACTTGGACCCAGTTAACTGCCCAGTGGCTTCAGTACTGGAGTTTCTCCAAGACCGCTTTTCTGCCGGGCTTACCCCGTCCACACTCAAGGTTTATGTGGCTGCCATTGCGGCTTTCCACGCTCCCCTGAGTGATGGCCCGCTGGGGAGGCATCACTTGGTCGTACGCTTCCTACGTGGAGCCTGGAGGATGAGACCTGCGACTCGCACCAGAGTTCCCTCTTGGGACCTGGCAGTGGTTCTCGAAGGGCTGGCCGAGGCTCCCTTCGAACCACTGGAGTCGGCTGAGGCCAAGAACCTTTTGTTTAAGGTGGTCTTTTTGTTGGCCATTACTTCTCTGAGGAGGGTAGGAGATCTCCAGGCGCTCTCTATTTCCAATGGGTGCTTGGAGTTTGCTCCAGGCAACATTAAGGCCATCTTACATCCCAGGCCCGGCTATTTGCCCAAGGTGCCATCTAATATGGCACGGCCTATGGTTCTGCAGGCATTTCATCCTTCACCTCACGTGACGGCGGATGAGGAGAGACTTCATCTGCTCTGCCCTGTCAGAGCACTGCAGTGTTATATTCAGAGGTCCTCCTCATGGCAGAAGTCAGACCAGTTGCTGGTGTGTTTTGGGTCGCCCAAGAAGGGGCTTCCCGCCTCTAAACAGACCATCAGCAACTGGATCGTTCAGACTATTTCCCTGGCCTATCAGGTGCGCAAATTGCCTTCACCTATGGCCGTGAGAGCTCACTCCACCAGAGGCATGGCGTCCTCTAGAGCCCTCCTTTCAGGGGTTTCTATCCATGACATATGTGAGGCGGCTGGCTGGGCCACTCCGCACACATTCATGAGGTTTTACAGTCTGGACCTTCCCTCTACACCCGGTGCACGAGTGCTTTCGTCCTAAGTTGTGCCTGAAGACAGCTTCACACTAGGATGAGCGGGGTTTGTTGTGGTATAGTGGGTATCTCGTTCCCCTAGTGTCGTCACCGACGCAGTTCGAGTTCCCTCGAAAGGGAACGTCTCGGGTTACGTATGTAACCCTTGTTCCCTGAGAAAGGGAACGAGACACTGCGTCGGTTCGCCACACCTCACCCCGCCTGGAGCACTTGCTTCATAGCAAAAGCTGACATTTCTGTGTGCCGGCGTGCTTTTGTATACATCCGCTTATGCCGTCACACGCTACGTCATCACGCAACGCCAATAGGATTGGATTAGTTTTCATTCATGAATTCAGACGTGCTACGCTGAAGGGCGTTCCCCTAGTGTCGTCACCGACGCAGTGTCTCGTTCCCTTTCTCAGGGAACAAGGGTTACATACGTAACCCGAGACGTTCTCTTGGTAATGGTGATGTATGGAGCCTAATCAGGGACAGGGGTTGCAAATTAGCTTTAGCTAGAAACCCTATATGCAACACATCTGTTCAAGTTATTGTAACCTGTTATAATGTGTCTCTTTTGTATTGTCCCTGACAAAATAAACAAATAAATAAAAAATGTGCTCTTAAAATAGCATTTGAACAACAAGCCACTGACTTTAGACTAGGTTTTTCCTGGGGCCCGTTCTTTGTACGTTGCTTACGAGAGAGAGAACGAGTGGGCGGAGGTGAAGGAGAGCGTGGTGGTGAAGATGGAATCCTGACAGCCGTATAGTCATTTCAACTGTTAAATCTTGAGTAATGATGAATTGCTTCGACTTGTGGAAGTGAAAACTGATGAACTTATGTTAATGTAAAAATATTTTGCCATGAGTTATTGATCACATTTTTCCCCAGTGTAGTTCATTGTAATGACATTGTGTTTTCCTCTTTTGTGCACTTTTACATAATACACCAACACTTGTATCTGTTCCCAAGAAAGTGGTGGCTGAAATATGTGCAGTAAGTGGACATTTTCTAACTTTCCAAAGGAAAGAAAGCATAAGCCTTAGCCAAAGTTTATTTCATTGTGTGCCCTTGTGTGTCCTGGCTAGAGCTGCATTGTAACTGGTTTGGGTCAGGGAATGGGGTCATAAAACACCTGTCTGCAGGAACATGTCATAATCACCTATGAAAAAATGCAGTTCTGTATCAGCATAAGTGTATGTAATACAGTGAGCTTGATATTTAATTGTGGAACTTTTCTTACCACTTTCAAATAATGTGCATAAATGTGAATCTCTGAAAATTCTTAAGTCATGCACAGATCCTGGCCATTTTGCTTTCACATTTGTGATATGGAAGATTTTAGTCAATGCCTTTTTTATTTGATATAATATTACTAATCTGGAATATTAAGAATCACAATAGTAACTGGGCTGTACATTTACATTGTGAATCCCCTTTCTGTTCACATAATCCCCTTCATTGAGGCCTTGATGGCAGTCTATGGTCTAGCCTATAGTCTATGTTACCAATCACATTAGTGAAGCCTGAGTGACATATACTGTGTGACAAAACCTGCTTTAAAAAAAAAAACTGCTTTACAACATTGGGTCTTTAGTGGCTTGGAAATACCACAAAAAAACCTAAAACTGTTTTTTAAACTTAAAAGCGCCAGGTAAACTCCGAATGACACGACAGACAGCACTTCCCATCAAGTTCTCCGCATCTCCAATAGTGTAAAGGAAAGAGACACTCGCAAAAATTCTTAGGCCAATGCAAACAGTTTGTGCTGTAGTTAAAGCCCGACTCCGACAAGTCGAAAATAAATGTGCGTTTCAAAAAAAATTATGTAAACGACAATCTCACAAGTCACAAGAAAAAATATATATCTCAGAAAGTGCACTATCGCGCTGCGCTGGACTTCCCGTATCAGCTCCGCTTATGAAGCCGCAGTCTAATCCTGTTAACATGAAATAAGCCTGCTCCCGAGCAGGTTTAAGCTTGCGCACCTGTTGCTATGACAGCAAGTCCAGGATGAGCGTCGAAGAACCAAACAATCCAAGATCATGCCAAATCGCCAACAATCAAATCCAGCTAACTGAGTTAGCGACGTACGAAGAACGGGCCCCTGATCTGTGGCGGAATTGTTTTCTGAAACTGCAAAATAACACCAGGGAACGTTTGCAGGGAAGCATAATCTTTATTTGTTGTTGATGCTTTTTTTTATCAAACAAATAAATGAAATTATAATTAAAATATTTATTTTAATAATTAATTTATAATAATAAAATAATTTAATACATTACAAATTTTATCTTTTACACCACATCAAGAAAATCCAAGCATTTATTGTTTTGAATTTCCCAATAAATTTGAAAGACGAGACTTTGTTTCTTAAGGAACAAATCACGAAAGTAACAATTGTGTTATGAACTTGTGTTAAAACTTATGTTGTGATTCAACGGGAGGCAACTGAAACAACATTGAATTAAGCCATATTATAATTTATATATTAAAATTGTTATTTCCTCAGGTGCAGTGGTTAAAACATCACTGCAGTCTGTAGCTACAATTGCGAACCGAACCGAATAAAGGCCTGTGTTCCATTACCTCTCTAAGTAATTGAATAACAAACTGAACAGAACACAAATGTTTTTCTTTAATTGTCATCATTACAGATGCAATCAAAAAGTGGAATAGCAAGGCCACTGATAACGAAATCTACAACGCCGTGGGAGACCACCTTAAACATGCCCCAGGACGATCTGGCGGTGGGGGATATGTGGCTGCAAACCAATAATGAGAGTTTGTCAGATATGTATTTTGACTTATCAATAATTGTTTTCTTGTTCCTTTTTTGTCAGTTGTTCTATTTTGAGAGTCTTATTATGAATAATAAATATATATGGTTTAATATAATTAATATGACATAATAATGAATTTATGCTTGAAATTTAAAAAAAAGAAAAAAACGTCAATTTATAACCAAATTTCGACTTAAGATGGGCATCTTTTTATATAGGGCTTTTAAACGACCTGAAAATGACGGCTTTTCACCTTTAACTTTTCAACCAAAATTTACCGTTGTTTAGACGTCTGACAAAGTCGTCTTTTCAACGTCTTTTCAACAAGTTTTTGCTGGGTGGGATCACTCCTTGCAGAAAGGTATGTCCTGTGTATAACTTAAGGCCGAATGATTTCTGTGATGCAGAGGGAATCCCGGAATCCAGTCATGAAAATTGAATTTACAGTAACGCAAATGTCACGTATAACACACGAAAGTAGAGCTGTACAATACATCAAATCGCAACATGGTCTGTGAATATTAAAACGCAAAAGACTGCTATATAAATGTATAATCTGCGTGTCTTTGTGAATCTGTGTGAATGAGCTTCGCCGTTTTGTCTTCTAATTACTCAACTACGCATGACGCTCATGGTGTTTTTAGTGTATCACAAACAATACGAGGACATGAATACATGAACATTTCTAGAGCTGCTCTGAGAGAACGCCTAATGAGCATTTTCATCATTTTATTTGAAAAAAACATTTTATTTGTCAAATGCACTCTGAAACGGACTTCACTACAACCCGTCAAAATTAAAGTTTGGTTTAACTAACGTTAGAAGAAATTATGACAAAAATGTATTATTATTGTTGGCCTACAATATAAAGTACTTCTTATAATAATATTAACAACAATAATAATACAAATTTTGTCCATGGTTTAATTGAGTAAATCTGTTTTGCAGCACTTTGACAAAAAATAAAAGGATAAAAAACTTTTATTTGATTATCATCGTTTTTGCTAATATATTTGTAGTAAATCATAAAAAGAAAATGAATTTTCTGAATTAAATACATTTCATAGAACTCTATTATTCTTGAACATTTTAATAAACTTTTAATGATAAAAATAAGTTGTTAAAGGAGTAGTTCACTTTAAAATGAAAATTACCCCATGATTTACTCACCGTCAAAGATGTATATGACATTCCTCTTTTTCATTTTAAGGTGAACTTCTCCTTTAATCTAATTCATAATCAATTATTGATATTAGTTTCTGACTAATTCTGACTTACTTTTCGTTGGAATCTTATCACACATTGTGTCTGTTAGGACACATTTTGTGTGAGTCATTCACTGTTATACAGTGGGAACATGGCGTCACACACTTTCTATATATCTCAACCCTGGCATGATGTACAAAATTTTCACAAACACAGGATTTCAACGCGCATTTCTGAAAAGACTAAAATATTTCATGATACTCAAAGTGAAAACATTCATGATATATTAATGTCAATACGATATTCATGTCAATACGATACGTCGCTATTGTGATGTATATCTGAGTGAAACTGCCTCTGGAACAAGAACAAATGTAGGGCAGGACTTAATGTTGTCCGTGGGGAATTTATTGGATGGTTGTGGTTTGCTATTGGTGGATCTCATGTGAGTGACAGATAGCCCCACCCTCACGCCAGTAAACATGTCATCAGAGAACTTCAGAGAAGAAGTTATTTTGATTAAAGATTACGAGCGCACATGAATTTAACAAAATAATGATGTGCATGGATAAATCATTTAGAATAAATATTGCAATATTCAATAAAATCAAGATTTGGCAATTTTGATTTCATGGTGACTTTAAGGAACTGGACACAGTTTTCAGTCCTTCAGTACTAGTGTAGTATTTAGGATACAGAATTACTGAACTTTTAAGGGTGTTGCTTGGCTTCTCTGTAACTTATATTCTTTGAGTGTGTTTATTGAGATTTTGAGATTGATAAAACACAATGTGTATGGGAACCCACATGAAAATGAAACACTTAGCAGCAATGAGTACGGTGGCCGAGAGAGCTCAACGCGCTGCAAATGAAGAAAACACATGCAAACAGAAAAAAACGCATGCAAACAGAAAAAAACACATGCAAACAGAAAAAAACACATGCAAATAGAAAAAAACCCACCAGCGAATAAGAAAACATCTTCATCAGTTTTACAACTCACGTGCGTCCCAATACTCACAACACAACCAAATACGGAAACGCGCTGCAATTACAGAAACGCGCTGCAAAAGTTCACAACAAAACCAAATACAGAAACGCGCTGCAAATAGGACAGAACACAACGGAAATGTTTCCGGGGAACCCAATAAGTGACGGACGGACGGCTCGCGAGCTTTACCAGAGAGACGCGGGCTCTGGCTTTACCTATGCCCTAACGTTACTCTCTTAAAAAGGCAGACGGCAAAGCCCTTGAAATGGGCACTTTGGAGTGAGCGGGGCACTTGTGTGCCATTATGTTGCCATTATGTATTATGTTATTAGGGAGCAACGAAAGACAACGTAATTTCCTCATTATTTTCACCTGGGATGTTCCCATGACAACGCAGCGCGTGTCCATCAGCTGAATAGCTGTTCTTACCAGAAATATAGTATTAATGCTGTTAACATAACTGTTGCAAATAAATATACATTTTATACAACAAAGTTTTTAAAATATGTGTTATATCTTTGTGTGAGTGTCTTAAAACTTGCCGTCTCATATTTGGACCTATAGCTACATTCTAACATTTCTTATGAAACTTATTATAACATAACATGACAAAATGTGTTCAATGTAACTGATGTATAGATTAATGTCTTTCCCTCATGTTCTTTTTCTCTATCTTTTTTTTAATTTATTTATTTTAGTCTTCAGCTCATTGTTCTTTTTAGTATTCTTATGACATTGAACATATCGCAAATACATTTTGTATATTGTATACAAAGTTGTATGTCATAAACGTGTCATCTTTGTATGTTTTGCAAAAAATATAAATAATAATAATAAATGTAGACAGCTGTAAGCACGTCCTAGCCGTCCGTCCGTCACTTATTGGGTTCCCCGGAAACATTTCCGTTGTGTTCTGTTCAATTTGCAGCGCGTTTCTGTATTTGGTTTTGTTGTGAACTTTTGCAGCACGTTTCTGTAATTGCAGCGCGTTTCCGTATTTGGTTGTGTTGTGAGTATTGGGACGCACGTGAGTTGTAAAACTGATGAAGATGTTTTCTTATTCGCTGGTGGGTTTTTTTTCTATTTGCATGTGTTTTTTTTTCTGTTTGCATGCGTTTTTTTCTGTTTGCATGTGTTTTCTTCATTTGCAGCGCGTTGAGCTCTCTCGGCCACCGTAAATGAGGCTCTTCAGGACCAGGAATGAGGAAACTGCTTTACAGAAATATTTCTGAAGATGGGGATCTACAGAGCTGCGAGGATCTTCCAATCCACCTTCCAAAAAGATGTGATAATTACGATGTAGTTTTACTGCAGTTATTAATGGTGTTGTCCTGATTCTCTGTAACTTATATTCTTTGAGTGTCTGTCTGAGACTGACATCTAGTGGACGTTTTATGATCTGTGACTTTAAAGACTTCCAGACATTTGCACACGTCACTCAAACAAAGATCCAGGAAACACACGAGTTCAGGGAAAGTGAAACTGAAGTGTAGTTGAGCTGTTGTGTGTTTGTTTCTCTGTATTCATGCAGTAAAATGGCAGAAGCCAGAATTACTCAGGATGAATTCATGTGTTCAGTGTGTCTGGATCTCCTGAAGGATCCAGTGGCCATTCCCTGTGGACACAGTTACTGTAAGATCTGTATTACAGACTGCTGGGATCAGCAGAATAAGAAGAGAGTCTACAGCTGTCCTCAGTGCAGACAGACCTTCAGGCCAAGACCTGCTTTAGCTAAAAACACCATTCTGGCTGAAATGGTGGAGAAACTGAAGAAGACTAAACTTGCTGATGACTGTTACGCTGGAGATGTGCAGTGTGACGTCTGTAATGGAAGAAAACACAAAGCCGTCAAGTCCTGTCTGGTGTGTCTGAACTCTTACTGTCAGAATCACCTTGAACAACATGAGAGTTTGTTTAAAGGAAAGAGACACAATCTGACTGATGCCACTGGACGACTGCAGGAGATGATCTGCCAGAAACACGACAAGCTCCTCGAGGTTTTCTGCCGCACTGATCAGAAGTGTATATGTGTGCTGTGTGCGATGGATGAACATACAAACCACGACACTGTATCAGCTGCAGCTCAGAGGACAGAGAAACAGGTATGAACTTAAAGAGACGCATTATGCTCATTTACAGGTTCATAATGTTGTTTATGGGATCTACTAGAATACGTTTTCATAATTTAATGTCTACTTTTTAGTTTCAGTTTCTTTAAAACTCGCCTACTGAAAATCACAGTCTGCTCTGATTGGTCAGCCGGTCCCAGTCTGTTGTGATTGGTCTACTGCTTAGATTGCTTCAGAAATGTAACACAGCTTACCGTAAACGACGAGAATCAGCTGCGGAGACGCTGCAAACAGCTTCAGTTTTTCGGTAACACTTTATAATAATGGCACAATATTAATCATTAGTTAATCATTAGTAAACAGTTAATTCATCATTTATAAAGCATTAATAGACATTAATAAACAGTTTATAAATACGGCTATAAATGCTTTATTCTTGATTTATAAGCATATCTATAATGTGTTTAATAATTGTATTTTCAGAATTTATTAATGATCAATTTATCATTTTTAAATGAATTATTGCATTATTTACAAACCAGTTATTAAGGTGTTGTCATTGATCACTTGAAGCAAAGGTTGAAAATTCAGGTAGTTATAAAGCATTTAGTAGTGGTCAGTTAACTATTTTTGTGAGCTCATCTAAAGTGAGGACTATTTATGCCTTGTAAAGCATTTATAAGATTTATAAGATTTAAAGGCTCATTTATCTTCTAAAAAGGAAACAAACACAACACAGTGATACAGAACATACTAATATTTAACAGCCTTTAAATCTCCTTTGTAAACGCTTTACAAGGCATAACTAGTCTTCACATTAGATGAGCACACAAAAATAGTTAACTGACCACTACTAAATGCTTTATAATTACCTGAATTAACCCTACATTACAGTAGAAATACATGTTAATAAAGCATTTATTAACACACTAAGTAACTATTACTATATGTCTGAATAATAAGATGTATGAATATACATTTAAATAATTTATCAATCATTTACTTACACTTTCTAAGTGATCTTATGAACCACTGACAACTCCTAAATAACTGGTTTGTAAATAATGCAATACTTCATTTAGAAATGATAAATAGATCAAAAATAAAGTATGAAAATACAATTATTAAACACATTATAGATATGCTTTTAAATCAAGAATTCAGCATTTATAACTGTATTTATAAACTGCTTATTAAGTAAGGGATAATGTAGAGCAAGGCGGTTGTTATAGCGAATACAACCCCGACAGGCTGATCAGGACTCCGACGTGAAACGGAGGATCAGGACTCCGACGCGAAGCGGAGGGGTATTGAATCAGCCTGAAGGGGTTGTATTCGCTATAACAACCGCCTCGCTCTACATTATCCCACTTATTACATGGCTACCTACCAAATAAATAAATAATTTGACACAAAAAATTGATTTAAAAAGGAGTTTATTGATTTTAAAATGATTGTATTGCTTCCACTAAAGAAAATAGTCCGTTCCGTCTCTACGGTTAGAATCCTGCGTCCATAGCAACGCTCTGTTTTTCATGGCAACGGTGTGTTATACTTAGCTGCGGTCTGTTATCAAGAAATAACAGACCGCATTCTACATTGGAATTCAACCAAGCCGTGTAATAATGATTAATAGCGTGCAGTTATTATAAAGTGTTACCAGTTTTTCTGTATCAGTTCAAACCTGAGTCAGATAATGACAGCCAGGAAGAACAAGCTGATCAACCTGAACCACCTTCGCAAGCATGAATTATGCAGCACGTTTCACAGTGGTGATTTTTTATTACAACTGTTATTTCTCGAGTCTTAATAGTTAATGGTAAATGAACTTGGCTTGCAGTCCTCAACGGAGGCTTGGCTTGAGCTCAACCCCCCAGCGATGGAGAAGTGGAGTGATGCTGGAAAAATTGTTGCTGGGATGGTGCAATGACTACTGCTTATATATGCTCATAATGATGATTGACAGGACTGAATGATTAAGCTCCTCCCGAACCTATGTTTGTAACTTCATTTATAACATCTGACCTGCATTGAACTGCACAGTTCAGAAAGCAATTGTCATAAAAATAGTGAGAACACAACTAAAGATTGTGGTTGTATACTGTTGAGGAATAGTGTTAAATGTACATTTTAACCATCAAGTTAGTCTGTATTAGGAAGGCCATAAAAGGGGTTTAGATTTGGGGTGGTAAAAACAGTGTCTCTTGGACATGACGAAAACACACTACTAACTAACTCAACCATCCCCTTTATTTAGCATATGCCTTAGGAAGGAATTCATTAATTGAGGAATATTGTGATGTGTCCGTTCCCAGAAGAAAACTCAAGACTACAATGGAGGCGTTTCAGGGAGTTCAGAAACAGTGACACTTATATAGATAATAAATGGAGCTTTGCAGAGCTTTTTCATGCTCAAACAGCAACGTTACACACTTAAGACAGATGAACATGGGGAAAAAAAGCATAATAGGACCCCTTTAAACCAGTAGTTCACCCAAAAAATTAACAGTCATCATTTACTGGTATGACTTTCATTTTTCTAAGGAACACAAAATAAGGTATTTTAAGGAATGTTTCATCTGTCCGTATATTTAAAGTCAATAGGTTCCAAAAGTTTCAATCATCAAAAAGGACATTAAAGTGGCATAAAACAAATCCATACAACTCCAAGGGGGGAAATCTAAGGCTGCATCCGAAATCACATACTTTACTTCTATATAATAGGTGAAAATCAGTATTTGACAAAACTATGTCTTAATAAACAGTACTCATAAAAGAATAGGCAAAAAGTAACCGGTTGACCTCCTACTTCCAGTGAGATTCTGAAGTGTGGATACAGTGGACACTTTATGAGACCATGGGAGAAGATTTGTTAGTGGAAGTGACGTGACACAACTGACGCTGGTAGGTCACATGATAATGACAACATAGTGAATATAGTACATCTGGATTACATTCATACTATAAAGAGCATACTTTTTAGCAGTCACAAAGTAATTACTTATTTTAAAATAAGTACCTGCTCAGTTGACGTCGATAGCCTCATGGGCAAGTGCGCCGGCATGCAGCGGCGTTGCGCTTCGGGCGACCCGAGTTCGAGTCCAGGTTTGTGGACCTTTTCCAATACCGTCCCCTCTCTCTTTCCCTCCCACCCCACCTCACGATTAGAGAGTCGAACATACCTCACGTCTTCTGAAGCGACAAGAAAAAATCAAGTCGTGATGTGCATGAGCTAGTGAGGTTTGATGTTATTGACGTGTCATCATATTTAATTTGGGCTTTAGAAACAGCGACATTCTTCAGAATATCTTCTTTTGTGTTCTGCAAGAGAAGTTTGGAAAGACATTAGGATTAGTAAAAAATTAAATAATTTACATTTCTGAGTGAACTATTCCTATATAAAACTAGGCAATGATGAAATAATACTGGCACTTATGAATGAACCTATAATTGTATCAAGCAAGATCTTTAACACCTCAATCTCACCACTTCACTGATACTGGATTGATTTCTGGGATGTTTCTCCTGTTCCTGGTTTGTCCTTTAGCACCAGCTGAAGGAGATGCAGAGGTCGTTCCAGCAGAGGATCCAGCAGAGAGAGAAAGATCGTCAGCAGCTGAGAGAGGCTGTGGTGTCTCATAAGGTGAGTCTGGAGAAGAAGAGGAGTTTGAGACGTCTCAGTTTGGACTCACTGAAGCCACTGTGTGATTGTGATGTGTGTCCTAACAGCGCTCTGCACAGACAGCAGTGGAGGACAGTGAGAGGATCTTCACTGAGATCATCCGCTCCATTGAGAGAAGCCGCTCTGAGGCGACACAGCGGATCAGAGATCAGGAAAACAATGCAGTGAGTCGAGCTGAAGGACAACTGGAGCGACTGGAGCAGGAGATCAATGATCTGAGGAGGAGAGACGCTGAGCTGGAGCAGCTTTCACACACACAGGATCACATCCATTTCCTGCAGGTAACAGAGATCTAGCAGAACAGGGTCATAGTGGACTTGCGCAAGAAACTCACAGAGAAACATTTCATGAGAGCAGAATGAGCCGTTGACTGAAGTGTTGATCTGTGTGTTCGGTTATTATATAATCATCAGTCAGACTCTCATCTGATCTTCTTCTTTTGAAAGAAATACACTTTCAAATACAGTTCATCTCTGTAAATCTCTTAGAAAAACTCTTTTTTTCTGAAAGATATATTCAGCTTCCAGACACCAAGCGTTAACACACATTAGAACTTTTTTACCTCTTTTTTTCCCTGAATTCTGACATCATGGTGAAATCAGTGGACTAGTGATGGTAGCAAGTTTAGTAATGTTCTCCAAAGTTGCATCAGATGATCTTCAAACTTGACACAATTGACAGTATTTTCATAATTGTTTGCCTTTAACACATGAAATTAATTTGACAGTGAAGTCCTCAAGCAGGAACTGAGGCTGTATAATTAGCAATGCTTCAGCATATTTAAAACCACAAAACCTGACCTTGGGATTGTGTCCTTAGAGTCCTTGTGAATTTCAGAGCCACTAACTGCTCAAAAGTTAGAAATAATGTTCAATCTACTCATTGCTTTTGAACTGCTTTTCCTGATCAAATCTACTCATCTCTGCCATGTGACTCCATTGATGCACTTGATCTGTTATATTTATGTTATTGCCAGATGTTTGATCATTCAAGAGTTTTCCTAAAACGTTCACATATAGTGTAAGTGTCAAAAGCAAGAACTTATAGCTGTAACATGATATAATGAATATGAGAAGAATGAAGCTGATGCTGTGAAAGTGCTGGATTGAGGAGAGTTACTTTAGATCAACAAGAGCTGCACAAATCTGACAGTAGTGCAGGTTATTGAAGTGTGGAGGTGATGAGATATTTTATTTCTGTTTTCTGTAGAGTTTCCAGTCTCTCTCAGATCCTTGTGAATCTACAGACATAAATGAAAATCCATTAAGTTCTCTCTCCTCTTTTGATGGCGTGAGAGAATCTGTCCGTCAGCTGAGAGACAAACTGGAGGATTTCTGCAAAGAGGAGCTGAAGATCTCTGACAGAGGTAAAGTCCTGGAGATTCTGCTCTCAGAAATGTTCCTCCATCATCTCATGTCATGTAGAAGATCATATTAGAAATGTCTTAGGAACGGATACAGGGATAATTTTCTCTTGACATGATAATCACACTATTCATGTCTGTTGATTTCCACAGTCACATTCACCAACATTGTTCCCAGAACCAGGCACGACTTTCTACAATGTAAGTCAAAGCCTACAAATGTCACTAAGAAAACAAGCAGAAAACCTCTGAGCATCAGCACGTCCAGTGTCATTGATTATAATGGGTACTTTGTGCTTTTACTGTCAGTGATTTGGCGTCCAGTGTAGACAGTGTGCGACCTGCCAGTTTGCTGATTGGCTGCAATGTGTGATAAGCTACATCATTAAGATTTCAGTGCCAAATTTATAAAATGTTTATTTAACACTCATTAATTTAATTTCTATTCACATGGCTTTTTTTATCCTTGTGAAACTAATGATAATGATGTTTGAACTATCCAGTCAAATCTGTTATGTGGAATTCAATGAAATGCTTTTTACATTATATATAGTTAATAATAATAATAATTAAAGCTGCAAGCAGCATTTATCGGGGTTCAAGCAATTAAGGCCTTTAAAGCCTTAAAGCACAAAAGCATAAAAAGTTATTAAGTTTTATTTAGCAAGCATGTAACCACTGACATCATAGATGGAAAAGATCATGTTCTAGCATGATTTACCATGATATACCACATTCTAAAATGATTTACCATGGTTCATCATGATTTATCATGGTTTACCATGATTTACCCTGTTCTAGCATAGTTTACCATGATTTACCATGTTCTAGCATGATATACCACGTTCTAGAATGATTTACTAGGATTCTTACATGATTTACCTTGATACACCACATTCTACTATTATTTACTATGACTTACCATGTTTCTAGCGTGATTTACCATGATTTACCACATTACTAGCAATTATGTGAAGTGTCAGTGCAAATGAAGTGATAAACACTGACGAAATATGATTGTGTTATAATAGTTATTGTTATACAAGTGATTTTTTTTAGTGTCTACTCCAAATATGAATGAATCCAAAAGCACATGTGAAAAGACTTCATTAATAAGTAGAATGGCCAGCAGAAGCCAGTAGAAGACCACTTATTGGCTCACTTTCACTTTAAACTTCATGATTTGCACCAGTTTTCTGCACTAAATCAAACCAGTCTTTCCATGTTAACTCAATAATGCATGCTTACACACACACACACACACACACACACTAGTGTTGTCACGATACCAAAATTATTGTTTCGATACCGATACCAAGTCAAGTATTGCGATTTCGATACTTTTTCGATACTTTTCCTGAAAAGGGAGAAACACTCTCAAATATCATTGCTGTGCTTTATTTTAAAACCGGGACAACATTTAATCATATAACACACTAATAAATGAACATATGAACAGCAGATATATTAAACATTTGAACAAAATATGAAATATCAAAATATAAAAAATAAATTAGAGCAATGACATTCAAGGTAAAAAAATATACATTAAGCAGCATTATCTCATTTATCATAAGAAACACAAGAGCTTTATCTTGATTCTGAACTTTGAATAAAAATATGAACAGCGATTATGTTAAACAATGTTTAATACTGGTATGATAAGCCTTATTGGTGATATATTTGACGTGGGGAGAGAGTTGTGGAAGGCCTATACTTCATGTTAAACATAAATATATATAGCAGCAAAGACAACGTCGGCAGTGTTGATTGCAAAATAGGCTACAGAATAATTCGTTCAGTATAGAGAAGTGCAATATTTGAAAATCGATCATATGTTTTAAATTACATTTTATATTGTATTTGTCAAATCTTTCAAACATCAAAATGTCATTGATTAATATGTATTCGTGTCAAAATGACATAGAAACATCTTTTCCTATTCTATTTTGCCTGGAAACGCTTCCAACACGTGTGCGTGTCGCGTGAAAAATAGATTTCTAGAATGCACGCGTTTTCCGCGCGTCTCGAGCTGCACCCAGACGCGTGTGTCACGCAGGCAGTTAACATCATGGGAGCCGAAATAAAAACGGACACGACACGCAGCCAGTGTGTGTCAGGCCTTTACAAATCTGGAACGCGGTCATTCTTAGAAGCGATAGCCTACTAATAAATTAAGGAATCGTGACGTATTTCATTTCCGGTTTTCTTTTGAAGTATCGGTGCACCGTGCAACAGAGCAAGGTAGGCAACTTACTTCCATATGTCACTCCTCCTCGCGTCATCTTTTTCTACGAGTCGTGGACCACTTGTGCTCATAGACAGTATATAAACGATTATGCTCGCACATGCAGCCATCTCTGTAGTGTTTTGTCACATGACACTGACAGCAGCAGGTTCTTTGCTGCGTGCGTCAGGAAAAAAACACAGACGTCCATAGGGAGGCTTTTTTTTTTTTTTAAGTATCGATACTGATAAATGTAGGTATCGTGACGTTTTTAATTTCCGAGTATCGCGATACTTTTGAAGTATCGATACATCGTGCAACACTAACACACACACACACACACACACACACACACACACACACACACACACACACACAAATATGTTTTTTGGATATGTTATTGAGAAAATATATTTAATTGTATAAAAATAGGCATTTCTTTGTGATCTAATAATATAAAACTATGTTACCAGTATAGGGCTGTAAAGATTCCTCGATTATAGTCAAGTACTCGATTTAAAAAAATCCTTGATTGCAATTTACCCCTCGAGTAATTGGCAAAATACTGAAAGTGGTGCATTCCACAGACGAGAATCCAACAACCGCAGAATTACAGTTTTCTAGGACAACGCGATATTTAGGGCTCCAGACTAACTTTTTTTACTAGGAGCGCTGTAGCCCCTGACTGAACATTTTAGGAGCACAAGCAGAAAATTTAGGGGCACACCTTAAATCAACTTGCAATGCAATTATTCAAATTTCCCCCAAAATAACTACTGACAAATTATTTATTTATTATTTAATAATAAATAGACTTAATGTACAGATATTACAATGTGCAGTTTTATTTTAAGTTCACAGGCACCAGACTAACATCTGAGGGCAGCGGCACCGCAGACACTGTTTTACAAAAAAATATCTGGTAGCACTGGGGCTGACAATAAAGCACTAAGCTTAGTTTAGGGTGTAGATGGAATTAACTTTAATTATTATCATTCATAATGTCTTAATATTAATTAAAAAGCAAACTGAGTGAAATAAATTATATTAGGGAGTGAAAATAGCCAATAAGCATCCTACTGTTTACAATGGTAATTTATTTATTTTATTATTTTTAAATAAGTGTATAAATAAGAGTTTAAATAAGACCATTTTTGAAGGATGAACAAAAAAAATGTGTTGGTCATCACATTAAAAATAACATTTATATATGATAGTTTTGAAGTGCTGGAAAAAGATGAGTAGCCCAACAGTTAGTACTTGTAAGTGTTTGACTATTTCTGTCACATTATGGTTACAGTTACTACATTAAATCCATGGTGAATGTCGCTGATTTGTGGTCTGAAAGCCCAGTGTTTCTCCTGGTTTCCACATCAGCGCTGTTTGATCTGATATCTATGGTTTATAACAGAGAACCCTGCGCCGAATCGGAATGTTTCTCACTGGATCTCGCAGCGATTATGTTATTAATTCTGAGGCGAATTCAATGGATTTCATCACTGGAACTCCAGAGTCTGGATCTCCGAGTAACAGTATCGCGTGATCGAGATCGGCCCGCGACTGGCAAGTTCGGGCTGCTGCGCTCATAGGCTGCGCCATTGATATCATATATAAACGCGTTTATATATTATATCTATGGGCTGCGCTGTCTATTATTGATTCGAACTAATAAAAGGTCTGTGAAGCATAAAGGAGTAAGTTAGCGCATTTTCGTTCCGCTTTCATTTTGTTTGGATTCGCTGCTCGGCAACGTTGTGGTCGCGCGACCGCGACCTAAATAAATATTTGGTCGCACCGGCAGGAAAAATGGTCGCAAAATGCGACCAATTGGTCGCAGTCTGGAGCCCACCATTTACAGTCATAATATAGCATAGTGCCATTGTGAAATCACAAAGGCTGTGATTCAGTTAAATAAATATATCCTCTGTTTTTTGTTTATTTGTTTTTTTCACAGAGAAGACGCTTCAATCACATGAGTGCAGATTAGCCTACATGTTAAAATTACCTCAGCTCCGTCCACAGTAAACGCTGCTCCAAGCAAACTCAGTCTCTGCAGTGCTGTTTGTTTAGGTTTCCAATAACGTGCAAATATGGGAACGCAAGTCGGACGCAGTTTGTGTTTCATAGTTGCACTGTTATTATTTGTGGAGCACATCTGGGTTTCTCAAACTGCTGTTCATCGCAATTTCAAAATAAAAGTTTAAACATTACGATTTCAAAATATAAGTTTAAACTCTTGCTCTGAGTTTGCATGTTTTGATGTGCACATGTTCTCGTTCAAGAAATTACAGTGACTGTAACATTTCTATCGTACAGAAGTGGCCAAATATTAAAGGTTAAGTTGACATTTGAATTAATTGTTTGGACAATATTAAACAAGGATTTGATAATGCCAGGCTTAGTGTAACAACAACCGGGCCGCTGGCGCCCTCTGCAGGCATTTGTTATTTATGTACATAAGTTATGTTTATATTAGTTTATTTAATTTATTTTACAAGGGTATATTTTAACAGTGTTCTTCAATAAAACCAATATAATTACTTACTTTGATACTTTACTTGAACCAATTATTGTTGCTTGTTATTATATATTTGTATTTTAAGTCATTTTAAAGGCTGTTGTTAACTTGAATCTATTTTTTACCACAATTTTTTTTATCCGATTACTTGAATAGAATACTCGATTACTAAAATAATCGATAGCTACAGCCCTATCATAATAAAAAAGATTGCTTTTTAAAGCATTTGTTTGTTTCCCAATACTGAAAGCTAATGAAAAGGTAATGTGCAAACCTGCTGCTCCCTCAAGTGGACAAAAGTGGTATTATAGCTTGCATTTTACAATTGAAGTGTTTGAATGAATGAGTGAATAAATCAATATTATCTGCCTGCGCAGACCCTACTCGAATAAATGGGAATTTGGTTTTTCAGTTATATCTCGGTAACCAGAACGCGAAAAACTCTGAATCTCAGAGCATAGATAGTGCTCGAGGAGCCCTCGACGGAGGCCCACGGAGGCCCGCGACGACACGTTTCGATCAAGAGCCTGGAGAGGACCTTACCATCAAAATTTGAACGTGCAACAACTTTCCGTTTTTGAGTTATTAGTGAATTTGTATTCGGGGGCGTGGCTTAAATGCCCGTTTTACTTTCGTTTTACTTTCGTTTCATTTACTTTCGTCCATTTCAATATCTCAGTGTGACACAATTGTCAAGTAATACTCCAATAGATGAGTTTTGACAAAATATGATTGAAAATGTTAAAATAATGATTTTATAAAGTCTAAATATGAATTATATGACAATATTAGGGAGCAGTATGATGAAATGGCAGCAGGGGGCAGTAAAATACCACTTATTGGCTTAATGATATGTTATATCATTTTTACCTTTTTAACTGTTATAGAGGCAAATTTTGTCTGATCTGTCTGAAATTTTTCATGCTTATTAAGAGTCATGAACATTATTATATGAAAATGATATGATCATAGATAGGAATAGGAATTTTTCATAGGAAAAGACCATTCACAGCCAATACAGGCAATTTACCATAGGAAATATATGGTTTTAAAGCGTTTTAACAGTTATAGCGCTACCTTTGGTCCGATCTCCATACAAATTTCCAGGCTCCTTTAGCATGTTATGACAAATATGTGCATCAATTTTTGTGAAGTTCTGTGTTTTCGTTTAGGATTTATAGGCTTTTGAGTGCATTTTGCCACGCCCATTTTCTTTATAACCCAATATACCCATGCGAAAAATGCAAAAGTTCAACTTTTTTTTGATAATTATTTATCTAGAGAGTCCATAGAATTGTCTTAGACTCGTTTGGTTCCGATCGGGCGAAAAACCTAGGACTAGTTCGCAAAAGTAGGTTTTTAACATAATTATGAATATTTAATGAACGGTTTGATTGACAGCAATGGTTCTTGAGGCAAAGTTGTTCTCCATGAGAAGGTCTATCAAATGATATGCATATTGTGTGGATATTTGTAACACCACGTGATTACGGAGCTGTAAAACTCGTTAGCGCCAACTAGTGGCCGATTTCTTTCAAAATTCTTACAGACCTCTAGGACCATGAGTCGAACATGCCTACCGAGTTTTGTTCCGATCAGCCTCCGTTAACCTTGTCTAATAGGTGCTCAAATTTCATTGGCCGATGGCGGCCATGTTTTTTGAGATATGCCAATGTCCTCAAAGACATACATGGCACCTTGGACCAAGACACTGCATACCAATTTTCAAGTCAATCGGACTAACGGTCAGGTCGTCATAGCCCTTTTCATGTTTTTTTCATGTTATAGCGCCACCTAGTGTTCAATCGTCGCGATTTTTTTACTGTGACCCAAGATTGAACTCCTACACATGTGGACCGAGTTCGGTGAAGATACCTCATTTACATCTTGAGTTATAGCCCTTTTAGTAAAATAGGCTCCTCCCACAACAATATTTTTGCACCCCCTAGCGACCGTGAATCGAAATTTCAACTTTTTTTCGATAATTATTGATATTCAGACTCCAGCGAACATTTCTGCACTGGTTTGGTTCCGATCGGACGAAAAACCTAGGACTAGTTCGCAAAAGTAGGTTTTTGACAAAATTCAAAATGGCGGAAAAATTTGCATACCGGAAATGAAATCGGAGATATACGTTTTGTTCTTCAGGGTTCCAGCTTTCCAATGATATAAGACACTTGAGTCTACGACATATGGTCTAGGAGTTATGAGCAGTTTCGCGCTTTTGGTCGCTATAGCGCCACCTATGGGCCAATCGAGGTCATAATTTGATACCCTCTCCTCGATTTTTGTACTACCATTTGGCAAAGTTTCAAGGTTCCAGGTCTTACGGTTTGGGCTGCACAATGCGTTTTACGGCAGAAGAAAAATAATAAAAATCAGCACAATTACAATAGGGTTTCAGCACTTCGTGCTTGAACCCCTAATAATGATAATAATAATAATAATATACACCAAAATATATATGTAGGAAAGGTATGTTGTTATGGGAAGAAGGAGGCGGTAACCGGCAAACATTTAACAAACTTTAATAATCCTAAAAATAAACCAACAACAAAACGAAAGTAAAGGCGGTAGCCCCTCACGGCGACATATAAACAAAAGATAACATAAAAGTCCAGGCCTGGTCCTGTCTCGTCCTTCACTGTCATCGCTCCTCCTTTTATCCTTCCTTCCGAAGCTCCTCGGTGAGCTACGATACGCTCATCACACCACTCTCACGGCCCTCGGCCTCGTCCTGCTCGCCACAATATATTATAAATAAAAATATATAATACACACCACCAATCAAAATTTGGGGTCAGTAAGGTTGTTACATTCCTTAGGTGTTATTTGATATTTGTCAAGGGGTAAACGAGAGTATAACATTAAAAGAAGCGTCTGTGGACTTCCTGTTAGTGACCAATGGCGTAAAGACGTGGCTCCGGGAGCTCCTGCAGAAACTTTTTATAAAGTCTATCAGGGTGTTTTCTACCGACGTGGTGTGTACATATTTTGACATCTTAGAGCTTTTTTGATTGTATCAAGTGCCGCTATGCCTCCAAAAACCAGAAACACGGACAACCAGATGGCATCGAAAGCGCGGCCTAATGCAGGGGCTACGTCCCCGGCCCAGTGTGATCCTGTCGGACCGCCGACTCACGACGGAGATGGCGTTGGTACCGTCACAGCTTCGAGTTTGGCTTCTGCGGACTTTAAAGCCGAACTTCTTGTTGGTCTCCGAGAAGAGATGGTAGGCATTTTCAAGTCTGAGCTACAGATGGCTATGACTGAAAACTTATCCAAAATAAAGTCAGAATTGCAAGGTGTCAAAACTGAGCTGACGGCTAACCTTGCCGCTACAAAATCTGACGTGGGTGTAAGGACCATCCATTGGCCCAACGACGGAATCCAACGGCCTGGCGAAGGTTTAAAGCGTGTATGTCTTTTCAGCGATCCAGTGAAGTTCACTTAATTTATTGGAACTTCGTTTTAGTATTACTTTAGCTCTATGCGTAATCTGACTCCAATTTCAAATGATAACCAAATTTAGATCGTATTTCTGATTAGAAAATACTCATAATATTGATTATGAATTAATTTAGATCTTTGATTATTCTGATTATCCCATACTTTCAATTATTCGTTCATTACGGACCTAGTGTCGCTTTGAGACGTCACGTCGCGACTGCGCGCTCACGATCACAAACCAGCCAGTCCTGAAATAGTCAGAGGGTGTAGTACAAATATTTTACCCTATGCGGTCGCACACTACAGACCCATAGGTGTAATTTATATAATATTTGTAGCATACAACATGCTAAGTCAGGGAATAGTCAGAAATCAGAAGGTCTCCTAAGATGTGCCCCATGGTCCATTCAAAGTGCCTTCAGTTTGATCTATTCTGGACAAGGTTTTGCGGAAACACCAGACTACACATTAATCTACTGGAAATAATGATTTCAGAAGAATGCAGAATAAATCAAGGTTAACATTTATTTGTCAGGTAAAAATGTATCATGCCAATTACAGAAGTAAATTATTAAAAGCCAATTCAAAAATACATGACATCATTTACTCAAAGATGACTCTAAAAGTAAGTAATGTTTTCCTGACAGAGACACACAGTAATGTGTCAGGACCTTCCAACAGGAAAATACTGAAACATTACTGTGGGGGAAAGATCCTGGTAAAAGATTCCCAAAGTGTGTTCTATTCCCTCGCCTTAAATACCAGACCAGAACAGAAGGGGGTTATACAAATGTTGTTTAGAGTTGGTTGGTCCAATCCATGTACCCCAGGGGGGTAGCACCTGGTTTCTTGAGATATCGTAAAGAGATATCAGCCAGAGAGATACAAGATTATCCTAAGTTCTCAATCTTTCTCATTAAACCAATGACTGCAATGAAATTAAGACCATTTTACCAATCGCACTGTGCCCTTTAAAATGACACCAAACATGAAAAGGAAAAACAACATATTCACAAGATACATCATATGTGATATATAGACATTCTTAATGAACTTTCAGTGACTTGAGGAGGGAGAAGAGGAGGGAGAGGGGGGATGAGTTGAAGTCAAACAAAGGGACAAGGAGATACGTTTGGGCAGGACAAGGTTCTGTGCTCTGTCTTTGCTATCTGCTGTCAGGGGGCATTTTATGGCGTTATTGCAGGGTGCGTTTTGTTTTAGCAGGAAAATCAGTTCTTACATGGGTGAGCTAAGGGGGACGGTGATTGAGATGGAGGAATCACTGTCAACTTGCATAGACGACGTGGCGTATCTCAAGAGTAAAGTGGAGAGCCTGTCTAATAAAGTTCTGGCTCTTGAGAACAAATGTGAAGATCTAGAAGGTAGATCTCGCCGCAATAACATCCATATTATCGGGTTATCTGAGCAATGTGGCACGGTTACCGCAGCATCTACCTCCGCTCTGCTTAAGGAGGCGCTTAACTTGGAGAAAGCACCTCTTATTGACCGTGCTCATAGATCCTTAAATCCCAAGCCCAAACCCGGAGAACGGCCATGTCCCAATAGCGCGTTTACATTATTATGCAGACTGTGTCGACATCCTTCAACGTGCCAGGACCCAGCAGCGGATCAAGATTGGGGACTCTACAATCTCCATCTTTCCGGATCATACAGCCCGGACGGCGAAAGCACGCGCTGCCTTTAATGACGTCAGGAGACAACTCAGGGACATTCCAGGTGTACGGTATGGTCTGATATATCCTGCTCTCCTCCGGATCACAACGAGTGGATGGGTTACAAAGGATTTCACATCCCCTGGAGAGGCTGCTGTTTTTATCAAAACCCTTAAATAGTTAGAGCTGATTTTGAGTGCCAGCTGCCAAAACAATTACTTTGAACGTCCATGTAACATCTATGTACGGTAAATTTGACTCTGAGACATATGAAAATAAGTAAAAGTGGCACAAATATTGTATTATTTTGATATACAAATGTCTTTCTCAGGTGCACACAACTTCTAGTCGATTGAACACCCTGTTATTTAAGACACATATTTTATAATTGTTGTGCAGGAGTTCCTGTTGAGTTTGGAGAAGTATGAAGATGACTGTTAGGTCTAATACACGGAGTTTAGTTGTTCTGCAATGACTTAGTTGTTCTGCAAATGGTATCCTATCGTTTGGGGATGGGGTAATAGTTAGGTGCGGGGGGAGGGGGTCTGGGGTGTATCTACATTTTTTTTTTTTTTTTTTTGGGAGGTCGAATTGTGGTTGCAGTTTCAGTTGTGATATAAACTAAATATGACAAGTATTAAAGCTTTAAATGCGAAATTTCTTAGTTGGAATATCAAGGGTTTGGGGAGTGCTGTCAAACGCTCAAAGGTGTTTTCTCATTTAAAGCGTTTAAAGCCTGATATTGTTTTTCTGCAGGAGACCCACATGCGAATTAATGACCAGACACGGTTGAGATGTCCCTGGGTTTCGGAAGTATTCCATTCCAGTTTCAATTCTAAAGCCAGGGGGGTTGCCATTCTGATTAGTAAATCAGTCCCATTTACACAGACCAAAATCATTTCTGACAAGGACAGCAGGTATTTGATCATTTTAGGGACTATATACCAGGTTCCAGTTCTACTTGTCAACGTATATGCACCAAATTTTGATAATCCTAGTTATTTTAATAATCTGTTTAAGATATTACCATTTTTAAATTACGTATTTTTTATATTTGGCGGGGACATGAATTATGTTGTAAATTCTCAGCTAGACCGTTCCAAAGCCAACTTGAATCAGTCACAAATGGCTAGAACTCTAAGTAGTTTTATGTCCAACAATGGCTACATTGACCCCTGGAGGGTTCGTAATCCAACTGGCAGGCAATACTCCTTTTATTCACATGTACACCAGACATTTTCCCGTATTGACTATTTTTTTATTGATGCCAGACTGATGCCCAAGGTGACAGATACTTCTTACCATCCGATTATTATTTCAGATCATTCTACTTTAACCTTGGAAATTCAGTTCTCCTCTGAATCTCGTTACTCCACCCACTGGAGATTTAGCATATCTCTTTTGTCTGATGATAAATTTCATAAATTTATCATAAGTACAATTGAAGATTTTATATCTCTCAACCAATCTGAATCAGAACCCATTTCTAATACGCTCCTGTGGGAATCTTTAAAGGCCTACTTAAGGGGACAGATTATTTCATATTCCGCTCACTTGAAGAAATTAAGAACGTCAACCATTAAAAAATTATCAGCTGATCTGGAATCTGTGGATCAACAGCTTGCCTCATCCACGTCTCCTGATTTATTAAGGCGGCGTGTGGTATTAAAAACTGAATTAGACTTGATCACAACTAATGAAGCAGAGCGATTACTTCTACATTCTCGGGCCAAATACTACGAGTATGGAGACAAATCTGGAAGATTGCTAGCTCACCGATTGCGTCGACAAGCAGCCTCACGTTTAATACCCCGTGTCAGAGATGAGTCTGGGATGTTGGTAGAGGAACCTGACCTTATAAATTCAGTATTTTCATCCTTTTATAAATCTTTGTATAGTTCAGAATTTCCGTCGGACTTGAGTGATATGGATACGTTTTTGCAAGACCTAGATTTTCCGGATATGAACATAGATGCAATTGATCAGTTGGACTCTCCACTGACTATGCAAGAACTTACATTGGCTCTACAAAATATGCAAAATAATAAGTCTCCTGGGCCAGACGGGTTCCCGGTTGAATTTTTCAAGGCATTCCATAATCAACTCATTCCGCTATTACATGCTGTTTATGTAGAATCTCTGTCAAATGGCTCTCTCCCTTTCACTTTGAGACAGGCTTCTATTAGCATTCTTCTGAAAAAGGGCAAGGATCCCGAACTCTGTACTTCTTATCGACCTATCTCTTTGATGAATGTCGATACAAAAGTTCTTGCGAAAGCCTTGGCATGTCGTCTAGAGAAGGTGCTTCCAACAATTATATCTCAGGAGCAGACTGGCTTCACAAAAGGACGTCAGCTTTTTTATAATGTCCGTACCTTATTAAATGTTATCTATTCGAAGGGAACCGCTGCCATTCCAGAAGTTGTAATTTCCGTTGACGCAGAAAAGGCGTTTCACAACTTTTTAGGTATTTTCAAATTAGGAACTGTGTAAAATGTTTATTTCCTAATTTTCCGCAAATTCCTCCTGAGCAGATGTGGCAAGCGGGCGGTATTACAGGTAGAAAGAATCTCGACTACGCCACCTGGGGAATTTCGCCCCGGGAAATATGGACAACACTCAGATTATCATCATTAGGTCACTCAGGTTCACTTTCTCTAGTAAAGGTAGGCAGAGACATGGGTATCAAAAATACAAAAGATTTATTACAACTTAATTTATAGCAAAAAGACAAATCACATTAAAAGGCAACCATTTCATAAAATAACATCTGGAACTAAGAAGAATATACTGACACAAGGTCAACAAACGACATATACACAAAACATTAATACAGTTGACAAAAACCCAAAAAGACACAAATTGGCAGGGCTGAGGTACACCACGGGAGACGCAGTCACTACGTTTAATTTACCAAAGCACACTCACACACCATAGTGCACTCAGGTCACACCATCAAGCACTTCAACAGTGTCACACGGCAAACACTCGAAGAAACACCACCACCAGAAGAGACCCTCTACCCGTGGGACCCCAGCTCCTGAAAAGAAATAAGAAAATACACAAACTTCAAAATAATAATAATTATTACAACAAACCACAATTAGAATTTGTCCCAGTATAAGCAAATAAATGATGCTAGTAATTTAATAAACACTCACAATTAGTACACAAAGATCTAAACAAACTCGCATAGAGCCACGGACGGTTTTGTGCCCTGGTTACAGACCCTAATGAGTGTTAGGTCCACATGTAGCAAATGGTAATATTACACCCTCAATAAATAAAACCAAACCAGACAGCAGCGAGAGTAAATGCCACAGGTGTGACTGGAAAGCGGCAATCCTTCTCTTTGCAGAAATATATGATGTTCTTGTAATATGGCAGCAAGGAATCGACAAGATTACAATGGCTATTTATAGCATCAGTAGAGAAAAATGATCGCCCGGACGAGAGGGAAAATCCTGGTCCAAAGACAAAGAAAACACCAAAATGTTATGCCTCAACGCTAAATGTTAAACTCAACTCAGTTACATGCACAACAAACTTACCAAAAGAAGATGATCTAACCACCCATGGTGTTTATCCTTTCGTCGCACAGACGCTCTGAATTTGTGCACTCAGCTGGAGCACAGAGACACTGCACACAGCCCAAAACATCAGTCGATCCCAAACAAAAACAGACAATTCGCCCTCCACACCCAATTTGCACATACCTGATTGTAAAGCAAGCACACGAATACACCCACTAAGACGATGCCACGGACAAGGCAGAGAGAAAAGACAGGCTAAACACAACACAAATAGTCAGTGCCATACACAGAGAAGATAACCATTGCTATATGCTAACCCACCTACCTACAGCCACTGTCAACAACGAATCAGGAGGCGGAGTCGGACGTGACGCATGCCAGGCAACCAGCCAACCAGCTCTTAAATAGGGTGGATTATCTGCTGATAGGTGCTCACTAATGTCAATCATCTCATTTGGTTACACAGACATGGGACAGTCTTGAATTTTTCACAAAGATCTTTAATTTCCAAAGTCTATGGTACTATCCAGTCCTATGATGATCATTTAATCACTAGGACGAAGGAGGCTTGGGAGAAAGAGTTGGGTTTGGCCTTTGATGTTGACTGGTGGGACTCTGTTTTTAAACAGTATTCATAAAGCCTCAATCTGTGCCCGCTTGACCTTAATACAATTTAAAGTAGTGTTCAGATGTCACTATTCTAAAACCCGACTATCGCAAATTTTCCCTAATACAATTGATGTCTGTGACAGATGCTCTGGTTCGCCCTGTTATCTTGCACATATGTTTTTCTTTTGCCCAACCCTAGGAAATATTTGGCAAACTTATTTTGACACCATGTCTAAAGTGCTCCTCAAGACCATTGATATTTCTCCGCATGTAGCCATTTTTGGTACTCCTCAAGAATACCACTGTTTTTCATCAGCGCAGTTAGAGGTCCTGGCTTTCACTTCCTTGATAGTGAGACGCCATCTTCTTCTTAATTGGAAAGCAACAAATGCCCCATCCAGTACACTTTGGACGACTGATGTCATGTCTTTTCTAAGACTGGAAAAAATAAGATATTCTAAGAAAGGTAGTCTTGCCAAATTTTATAATAAGTGGCAACCATTTATGCAATTTTTCCAGGCTAACTAGGCCTAACATCTAAACCTTTTATTTTATTTTTTATTTTATATATTTATTTATTTATTTATTGTAATAAATGTATAATATATATATTTAGTATTATTATTTATTTGTTTATTTTCTATTTTAAAAAAAGACAATTTGAAAAAAAGTTGTATACAAATATGTTTGTTACTGTTATCCAAATGCCTTTTCTTTGTTTTTGTGTGCAAATCAATAAATATATGAAACAGAAAAGAAGCGTCTGTGTGTCTCAAAATGAGGGTTGGGCAATTAAAGAAAAGGATACTGGGAAAACTCAAACACTCAAAAAAATATATATTTTCCAAAGTGTACAGTGCCAAAGGTGAAAATAAATCAATATTTACAAAGGAACAAATAACGATACAGTTACAAGGTGGGAAGGAAATAAATAAATAAAGCAAAACGCAACTAAGTTTTACCACCTAAATTAACTATCAAAAGAAAATGTAGAAAAGAAAAATCTTCAACATAAAAACACCCTCACTAAACTATGCTGATTAATCAGATTAAGAAAACAAACGGGGGGTGGCACTCTCTCCTAAACCTACTGTGTTTAAAACAACAGGACGTCCTACGGGGTGCACAATGTATGTCATGTGACTTGCTTACCTGCTCCCTCCTTCCCAGCCTCACACGCAACGTGGCGACTTGAGAAGACAGAACAGTACAAATGCAAATATACACTTTACAACCACAATCCTAACAAAGAAGGTTTCAGTCAAATATCTAACACACAGTATACAAGGACTCTATTAACAATAGGTGCGTTTCCATTACAGATTTGCGCAAAAATGTAGCGTTTTTTTTTCTAAATGTCAACAAAAAAATATTGCGAAATGGTGGCGTTTTCATTTACCAATGTTATGCGACTAAAATGTCATTTTTTCCTCTCGCGATAAGTCATTCCAAAAATCATGGCGACGGATGTTAGTAGGTTTATGTATATCCCAGCCACTGCACTGGCCATTATTATTAATGGAAGGAGACGTGTGTTATTCAAGCATTCATGGTAAGGAAAGACCCTGACACTCGTGAGCGGCACATATGAGGTGTTTCTGGGTGTTTCTCCCTCATATCTGCTTCGAGGTCTTGATTGTGGCATTTCTTTGAGGTTTAGAATCCATTATTCCTGTAATTCTTTTGTCTTTTATGAAATTAATAAAGAACTCTGTCTCGTATTCTGTCCAAACATATCGCGTCAGGTGACTGTAAATGCGCAAAAACTGTTTCCATTGCAGTTTTGCTAAATATTTCATTTTCGAATTGCCTGAAAAACCACCTCATGCGAGCGTAAAAACATTTTTGCGATAAATGGGAGTTTTTGTGCAATTGATGTGTTTCCATTGGGCGTATTTTTAATGCAAATTTCAATTTGCGCAGTTTGGAGGGTAATGGAAACGCGGCTAGTGATAATCACAAAACAGAGCAACAAGCAGCAGCGATCGAGCAAACAGCAGAGTGAGCAAACAGCTGGCGACACAGAGGAGATGCGGGTGTTTAAACAGGGTGACATGAGGAGACTGGCAGAGTGAACTGGGGCATCATCTTCCCTGGTGAAAAATTATAGGCTGTGGCTCCAGTGAAACCTGAAACACACAAAACAGTCTAACCACACATACACATATACAACAAGCATTCCTCCGTATAGCGTACGTAACATAGGTTTTTGATGTTTATGAAATAAGTCTCTTCTGCTTACCAAGGCTGCATTTATTTGATCCAAAAAAATGTCTTGATGGATGATGATAATGATGATTTGCACAGGATATCAGACAGATGATTCATAATTCCTGATTCTGATGTGTTTTCTCTCCATCAGATTCTCATCAGTTCACTCTGGATCTGAACACAGTGAATAAACGACTCAGTCTGTCTGAGAGGAACAGAGTGATTACTAACACTTACCCAAAGCTTCAGTCGTATCCTGATCATCCAGGCAGATTTGATGATGTGCCTCAGGTGTTGTGTAGAGAGAGTGTGTGTGGATGCTGTTACTGGGAGATTGACTGGAGTGGTGCAGTGTATATATCAGTGTCATATAAGAGCATCAGGAGGAAGGGGGACGGTGATGAGTGTGTGTTTGGACGTAATGATCAGTCCTGGAGTTTGTTCTGCACTCCCTCCAGTTACTCATTCAGACACAACAAGTTAAAGACTAAACTCTCTGTAAAGCCCATCAGCAGGAAAATAGGAGTGTATGTGGATCACAGTGCAGGAACTCTGTCCTTCTACAGCGTCTCTGGCACACTGAGCCTCATACACACAGTCCAGACCACATTCACACACACACTCTATCCTGGGTTTTGGGTTAATCCTGGGTTTTGGGATGATTTTGAATCATCAGTGAAACTGTGTTGATAGGGTTGCCACCTTCAGGGCAAAATAAGGGACACCCATCTTTTCGGCAAACTGTGCAGTTCGCTTTAAGCCCTATTCACACTGGATTGGTATTATCTGGGGATTAGGAGTGATTCCCCCCCACCCCGTATCTCCCGGATATGATGTAAATAGGCTATTGCTTGGAAATGTCTTGTTATTATAGGTCTAGCTGTATTAAATATCATAAACAGAAGAATGTTGCCACATGTTGCTATACATGCCATCCATCTCCATCTAATCATTCTTTTTGTTTTCGCTTTTCTGATGGTTTTCAGCTTTCTCTTTCTGCAAATTGTATAGTTGTATGGTGTATAGCAATATGACCCAGCACCCAAAATACTATCAAAACACTCCAACACAGCCTCCATTCTTCACGAAAGATGGATAAAAAGGCGCACAGGAAACAAAAACCTTGAAAAAATATTATATACGACCCCTGCCAAATCACAGAGATGCCAATTCGCACGGGACTAATATTATCACAGAACCTCAGTTTTCTTCTTCTTTCAGTGAAATGATGTCAGAATAAATGTGTGTAATGAATCCTCATAAAGACAGGAAGATAAAGACAGTGTGTGTTTGTGAGTCACGATGAGTGACGGTGTGTATCTGTGCTTTTCCCAAGCTCTATTTGTGTTGATGGAAATCAGTCATTCAGTTCTTATTCTAGTGTAACATAAATAATTTATATTATTACTATCAAAATGATCTTTCAATAAAATGTATCATTTTTTGTAATGATTGTTAATTGTAAAATTATTAATAAATGTAAAATATATAAACCCAGATCATCTGATCATACTGTAAACACTTGATCAGTGAAAGTATGAGCATAATTATTCTCATCTAATCCAGTTTACTGTAAATAAACCTCCACCTGAACAGAACTGCACTGCTCTGACAACTCTGAAAAAAGATAAAACAATAAGGATCGAGTCAAATCATAATCAGTTAAATCCAGATAACACACAAATATATGAGGTATGAAAGAATAATAATAATTTGTTACATTAAAACGCTTTTCTGGGTACTCAAAGCGCTTTACATAGAAGGGTGGGGGTGATTAGGGGGATGATTCATCCAAATTAGGATGATTTATGGGGATGATTAGGAGGCCATGATGGATAGAGGCCAATGGGCAAATTTGGCCAGGATGTCGGGGTTACAATCCTACTCTTTTTTTTTTTTTTCAAAGGACATCCTGGTATTTTTTAATGACCACAGAGAGTCAGGGCCTCGGTTTAACGCTTCATCCGAAGGATGCTGTTCTTTGACAGTATAGTGTCCCCATCACTATACTGGGGTGTTAGGACCCACAGGATGAGCACCCCCTACTGGCCTCATTAACACCTCTTCCAGCAGCAACCTGGTTTTCTCAGGAGGTCTCCCATCCAGGTACTTGACCAGGCTCAGCCCTGCTTAGCATCAGTGGGCAACCAGTCTTGGGCTACAGGGTGATATCCTCCTGGGACCCAGAAAAAAAAAGTTTTTTGAATTTAGTTTTTTTCCATGTCATCACACTGTTTAGATCACAATAAACAAATGGTAAAAAAACATTTTTGCAAAATAATATTTTATTCATAAGTTATGCTATGTCCTCTGTAGTGGACGCCAGGACTAAGTTGTTTAAAAAATAAAATGACATGAAATTATCTGTATAGGCAAAAACAATGGGATTTTTTTTTCAATCACCAATAAATTTGGGGGTTTCAGGATTTTTTCAACCAAAATTTGTATAAAGATTATTCTCAACTATGTTATGAAAGAAATAACGTAATGAATTGATACACCATTTTACATTATGCAATATGTGGGTAAAATGTCCATAAATTAATATTCCCATTCAATGCAATGTATATATAAACTGTATCTAATTTGCACCTTAATGTGTTCTTGGAGCAACATTTAATGAAAAAAGAAGTGTAATAATTGGAGTAATAATTGGCAACATTTTAATAATAATATCTAATATTTCATAGGAATATTGATGTATAATTTATTTCCATATTCACTTGTTGTGTCTCACAAAATGCCTGATAAACATGATTTAAGTCCTGGTGTCCTCTACTGTGGACACGTTTGAAATCAACGCCCTGTTCTATAACAGAAAATATTTTTTTTATTTGAAACCCCTTAACATTTTCCTGAGATGTTGTTTTATGAAATACAATTTGAAAAGTATTCCAATTTAAATTATAATTACAATATATTATCATATTTCCATAAGAATGCTACATTTGATCACTAAATTAATGTCAGACATTTTTAAAGACCAATGAGAAGTTGTTTTCATGGTGAAACCTCCAAACATTTGGTATCTCTGAAAAGTCCTGAATGTGCTCTTTACAGGACACCCAGGTTGTGTCATGTGACATGTATGACGTCAGAGAAATTCACTAAAATATAATGTCCACTACAGTGGACAAAAGTCTATTCTTGGGTCCCAGGAGGATATGGTTGCTGGCGGAAAGAAGGAAAACTGTAACTCTGAAATCAGTCCAGATTAATCACATCATTACTGTAAATGTCCAGAATTGTTAGAGTTTCTTTGTTCAGTGGTTCATGCTGGTTGTCCTGATCTAGAAAGTACCCAGACATGATAAAACCATGTTTTTCTACATGCACGTGTAAAATTCTACATGCACGTGTAAAATTCTGTTATCTTGCATATCAAAGCAGTTCTAAGCCCATAATGTAGTATATCTTACCAGCGTTTTCATTGGGAATCAAAAGAACACATAAAATTTCCTTTTTGACCTTTTTTTATTAAAAAAAAGTGCAATGTAGACCAACTTCCAAATATTAGGAGGAATAAAGTAACGCAGTGCTTACTTTGAGAGATTACATTTATCAGGCCACTCTCTTAAGCTACTTCAAAAATAAACAATAACATCATTAGCAAATTCCTAGCTGGAAATAACAGCAATCAAGTGATATGTAACACTGGTAGGAAATTTCTAACTCGCTTATGACAAACAGAACAGTCTAAAACATTGACGGCCACAGCGGGATATTTGTAACATTTTCTAGTTTTAAATGAAGAATGTCATCCTTGTTATTAACCTGTGCTGCACATGGATGAAAAAAAAAAGTCCAAATGACAGTAAGATTAAATGAAAAATATTGCATGTTTGGACATGAGATTCAGAACTATCTGAGTTCTAAGTTGTCTCTCCTATTTCTTTTCTTTAACCCAATTGCTAACACACACCAGTCTGGTGACATTAGCAGTGGACAGTGCTGCTCTCTTTTTTTGCAAGATGTGACCAGAGAGTGAGAACAGTCTTTCCTCCTCTTCATCTTACAGTGCTTTTCATATTCATATAACCAATGTTTAAAGCTACAAAAGCAGCAGCATCTAATTTTAGCAATAACTAAATGATTAAAGAGAGACTAATAAATCAGTCACATTTTAATTTTCAACAAAACAAATTCAAAATATTTACCTGCATGGTTCAAGGAGTGTTTCAAGCTTTTCGATCTTCTCCAGTTCTGCATTAGTATGGCAGGAGTCTTGCTGCTGCTATCATATTACGGGCACTGTCGGTGCCAATTGTTGTCACCTTCCCCGCAATTTCCCACTGCTCTGCAACTTCAGAAAATTGTTCGGCACATGTTTCTGCAAAGTGCCGTTCTTCTGAGTGTTTAACCGCTAAAGCAAACGAATGCAACTTCCAGTCAGCGTCTATGTGGTGTGCAGTAACTCCAAGATAATTCTGGTTACTTACTGACGTCCAATGAACCCCGATTAATGCCACAGCATTTGCATTTCGCAGGAGATTGATTTTAGATTGTTTCGCAGCTTCATAAAGCTCTAGGGCTGTGACGGTATGATATTTTTTCTTACCGCGGTGAAGAAGCAACAAATATCGCGGTTTGGCGGTTAACCGACATCTCCCCCCCCCCAAAAAAAAAAATCACCCTCGGCCGCATCACACATTGCAGACGCGATCAAGACCGCATGTAGCTTGTAAATGACAATGGAAATGAATAATCATAAAGCAGTATTCTTTATTAAAAAAATAAACAAATTAACATTTATATTAAATTGTAAATATTAATAATTAACTATTAATTAGGTAGTCTTAAGGCCGGCGACACACTGGCTGTGTGGTGTGAGTGTGGCGTTTCTGTTGCGTGTCAGTTGCGTGTCTTTTTCTATGTCTCTGCACACCAGAAACAAGGCTGCTGCTGCTAGGTGACATATAGGCTACGCCTCATTGGTGATATATTCGACATGGGGAGAGAGTTGTGTAAGGCCAAGCTAATTAATGTTAAACATAAATATATAGCAGCAAAGACAGCGTCGGCACTCGGCAGTATTGACGGCAAAATAGGCTACAGAATATTTCGTTCTGTATTGACAGGTGCAATATTTGAAAATCGATAATTTTTCTACAATTTTCTAAATCTACATTTATGTCAAAACCTTAACTTTCAAACATCAAAATGTAATTTATTAATATGTATTCATGTCAAAATGACATACAAACATCTTTTCCTATTATATTTTGCCAGGAAACGCTTCCAACAGGCTTGCGTGTCGCGTGAAAAATAGGCAATGGTTCTATTTCTGGCATGCACGCGTTTTCAGCGCGGCTCGTGCCGCAAATGAGAAGCGCGTCTCACGCTCTCAAGCTCTAACCTGTTAACATGGGAGCCGAAATAGAAACGGACACGCCACGCAGCCAGTGTGTCGCCGACCTAAGGTAGGTGTGCTACACTTAAGTCCTGCAAACGCAACAGGACGGTTCATTTTTCTAAGATGTGGTGTGGTCTAGTTATTGGTTAGTGGTATTTCCTCACGAGACGGATACTTTTGTGCGCCTTGTCCAAATTCACCGGCTTCCCTTGTCACCTGCCTCAAAGGCGACAGTATTTGGCTTAGACACTAGATTCGTGGCTATTTTTTTAATCATTCGGCTAGCGCCGTCAACTGTTATTTCCTATACCAGATAAGAGAGATCGCTACTTGCAATTAAAATCTAACTCCAACTGTTTACGTTATGCTTGTCTTTTATTCCTGTGTTTGTTTGTATTTAATTGAACATTATCTGTAAACATCACAAAACCTAGCAGTTAATTAATAATAATCAGACACACACAAAAAAATAAATCCCCCATAGGCTATGTTTAACGGACTGTCCCTCGACTCCCTCCCTTGCACAGGAAGCGTTTTTTTTTTCTCCAGAAACCCTTGAACATGGGACTCGCAGAATACAGTAAATTATAAGCAAAATATTAATGTGTTTATAGTTCATATCACACACCATGTGCACTCCTGAAACTTTCAGCAAAAAAAAAAAAAAAACGTGCGGTGATGACCTCACACCGCGGTAGGCATCTCATCAACGCGATATTGCGGTGATGCGGTTATCGTCACACCCCTATAAAGCTCCTCTATGCGAGCAACAATTGTTCCCCGCGATGATAACGTGTAAGCCGGGTCAGGACTTGCCAACCTGATTACATCCCTGAGACCCGAATCTTCAACAATGTTGACTGGTCTGCAATCAGTTGCCACCCATATGGCGATCGCTGTGGTTAACTTCTTTTCATCCAAGGGTCTGCTGCGACGTCCGCACTCAGGAATAGTTCTTTGGCGGGGCTGCGGCTTGATTGGCGGGGAGGCGTCAGGTGAAACACCGGGGTGTTTCGCCTGGAGGTGGTAACTTAGACTTGACGTGCTCCGATGGTAGCTGAACTCCTTGAAACAAATGCTGCATTGTACCGTAGTGTTGTCAACAGAACCGTCAGATTTTTTTTTTAAGTTAAACAGGCTGTTTAATAATCCGGTCGTACTTTTTCTATCCATCACCTTTTACCGCTTCACAAACCAAAGGGGCTGACTACGGGCTAGTCAAAGGGACAAAACGGCTTACCTGAAATGCGATTAAAAAAAAAATAACGCGTTATGGATTGTTTTTAACTAATCGCGATTAATGCATTAACGCTGACAGCCCTAATATATATATATATATATATATATATATATATATATATAGATTAATCTCAGTGTAATCTTGGAATTAATCTAGATTAATCTAGATTAAGATGGCTCATTTGAATTCTGCCGAAGGCATTCAGAATATCTGTGCTACCCAAATAATGACTAAAGGGCACGTGTTTCTTAAATACAAAGTCACATTTAAAAGAACTTGTGAACTTTAATTAAAACTAACATAATAAAGTATGATTATTATTTTATTTTTTTTTTTTACTTTGAGCAATGATGGAGCTACAGTATAATAGACTCTTCTTATGAGCATATAAAACAAAACAGCTCCTTGGAAAAAATGAAATGTAGCCTAATATTGTAGTAGTTCTAAACAAAGGTCTATTTTTAGTTCAGATTAACATTTGAAGGCAACAATTTTATTCATAATGTCAAAATAAAACCAACGTAATGTTACTTGAAAGCATTATAGCCTACTATTCCTGCCAAACTTTCATGGTTGCAGTTAGTGTTACTACAGTAAATCCATGGTGAATGTTGCAGATCTGTGGACACTGGATAGTTCATTCATGGCACAATATTTCTCTGGCTTCCACACTGTTTGATCTGTTAATAACGGAGAAATGTGAATGTTTCTCACTAGATCTCGCAGCAATGTTATTACTTAAGTAGCTAATTCAAATGCTTTCTTTACTGGATCTCTTAGCGCTGTGTAGTAACAGTGTCACTTGATCAAGATCGGCTCGCGCTGCTTTGGTCCAAACTGATAAACAACGGTCTGTCAACCACACAATAACGAGTAGCTCAGTTTCGTTCCGCTTGCATTACGCTTGACATTTGATGTTGGGCAATGTTGTGGTCGCGCCAGCGTCTCTTACATTATGAGCGCGCTTTCCACCCACGACCCGCCTACATTTGAAATAACGACATTTTGGTCAGCAGGGAAAATGGTCCAACGACTCGTTCGGTTTGAAAATGCGTACCGAATACCGAACCGAATTCGGCTAGGTATACATCCGCGCTAAAATATCAAGGTGAAAGTCATCATAGCTTGCGTAGTATAGACCCAGCTCCCAACCCAACTTTGAGAATAGATTAACGGCGATATTTTTTTTATCGCCCGATAAGAGTCTCACGTTTTACGCAGCACGTTAACGCCGGTAACGGTCCACCACTAATATATATATATATATATATATATATATATATATATATATATACACAAATCAGTTCATTCAAAGCAGAAATTAGCACCCGCCACCAGACAATGGCGGTTACTTTTTCAAAGTGGCAGGGGACTTTGCCTTGTATACTAGCCACAGTGGTGGCAACATGCTGTTGCTAAGTAACAATAATGCACATTTGTCGAGTAACTAATTTGATTGGTTTTGTGTTGTCTCCAATCGATATTCCCTGGGTTGTCTCCAATCGACGCTTAATAAATGGTCTACCTAAATAACTTGCTTCCCTAACAAGCTTTCTTCCTACGCAGGAATAATCTACAAACAGAGCTCAATAAATGTCCTTCAAATGCTTTAATCACGGCCAGGAGGTCTTCCCGAGCAGTTCTCAGGTAATCTCTCCCAAGAAGCAAGGCCGGAGGATCTCAAACAAATTCCATTGAGAATCCCACCAGCTAACTCGAATACAACAGTTTTTATAGAATAAGGAGGTATGGCAAAAATGTCATGTTGCATTACATAATTTCCCCACAATCTGATTGGTTTTCATAGACAAACCCTTCTGTTACCAGGTAAAGCAAACTTTGTTTTAATGATTACTTCATTGTTAATCACAAGGTTCAAATTTAGTCATCTGTCTAGTTTCAATTCCCATTTGTTATTTTTACACTCACACAACCAAAATCAAATGGGTATGGCAACACAACATACAATATTCAAAAACATTCTATCCCGGTGTTAAGAGGCCCGCCACGGAGTCAGCAGTAGCTATGAATGTACAAACTGTTGAGGGCGAAGTAAAGAAAAAGAGAAAGAGAAAGTACTTTTTGAACAAGTGTCGCATTGATGATGAAGGGAAAACGAGGGAATGGTTAGCCTACCTTCCCGATGACCAGTCCATGCACAGTACTTACTGTCGGACTTATGCATGGTCAGAAAATGCAAACGATTTGTTGGTTAGAGGAACAACTAACCTTAAATTAGAGGCAATAAAAGACCACGAGTCATCCAAGTCTCATAATCAAGTGCACTGCCATACAGCTGGCGAAGATGAGACCCCAGGAGCAGAGTGTGGCAATAAAGGCTATCTGCTCTATGCAATCGGCGCAGTTGGACTGAATGAGAATTCTATTCAGAAACGTCCATGGGATCGGCAAAAAAAGCAGACGTTTTCGGGACTACGTTTGGATGTGCAAGTAAGTGAATTACTAACTTGAAGTTGTGTTTTGTGATGGCTAGATAGCTAGTTTTAGCAGCCGCGAGGATAGGCGCAGATACCGCAAACTCGATTACAAGTCAGTTAAACTTTTCATCTCCAATCCTATCTGTATTTGTGAGAAGTGGTGCTGTCCTGAGTTGAAAGATAGCCTACTTTACGACTTTATTATCGAGTTAATAGGCGTGTGTGTTCGTGTGTTCTTATAATACATCAACAACAACAAGAATTAACGTGAGGTTTTAGGCTATAAATAATAGGTGCAAACGCATAAATAAATCTTCTGATAGGCTACTCAGCTACATGTAAGAAATTATTTAAAAAATAAACTTACCAAGGACACTTAGAAATGTAGCCTTGCAGACAGGTATCATGTGATGGGGAGGAGCGCAGGACAAAAGGCAGTATTTCACTGTAACCTCCCTGGCTTTCTTCTTGACATCAGCGGAGACTCGTTCCCTGCTGCATTTGTTTATTGTTGACAGACGCAGGAGTATTTTATCCTGGTCCACTTTTGTAGCGTTTTTATACATTTTTGTGAAATTGAAGGCTACATCTTCATCTGACAGTTTGTCGGCATGACACAGACCAACATTACTCGCAGTCGCACGATGACCACAATTAATCTTTGGATGTTTTCCCTCCCCTGAATGCCTTGCCCGTTTGGTCTTCTCCCTTTGATGATTTTCTTTAGATGCCTTCCTCTTTCTCCCAACAGCAGCTGGAATGACCGGCTCCAATCCGTCATCGAAATCCATAACGTTAGCTTGACTCGGAAGCTTTGATTCTCTGACTGACAGACAGCTGTTTATCAGTGACGTAGCCTACGTGACTGACAGCTCGCCTACAGTAAAAACAATTAAATGGTAAACGTTTTTTAGTTAGCCTATTGAATCCTCTTTTTAAATTTTTTTTTTTTGTTTTGATATTATCGTTAAATCACTGAGCAAACTCGGAGCACTTCACCGGCGGTGACTCTCTCCTCGCGTGACATCCTGAGCTCGAGCAGCATCCTGAACGTTCTATAGCCTAACCGTTATATCGCACTTTGTAAAGAAACTGGGCTGGCGGATATCGCGTTTTGTGAAAAAATACATTTTGTAGTAGGCTTAAAATGTACATTTTTAAATCTTATTAATGGCAGCAATTCACACATAGATTAAGGTACATCTGAACAGTGATTTCCAATAATAAAATCCAAATGTCAAAAAATGGCGTTTATCGCGTTTTGCAACCGAACTATTCATATATATATTCACTCTGTCAACTCACCTAACTTCCTTGACAGTTTTCAGCATCCCTCCACCACCCCGACTCCTCACTCTTGGCTTGTTCTTTCACAGCCAGGAATACGGGGGGAGTACTCTGGGTTCGGGCCGAATACCGAGCCCGGAGCGCTCTCCTCGGACAGCACGCCAAATACGCATTTATTCTATCTGACTTATTTGTAAGTGTGAACTCGTGAAACATGATATGTGTTTTTATATCTTGAAGTTGAAACCTTTTACTGTTTGTGCAACCTTTAGTTTTCCTTGTGTGTCTGCAGATGTGGGAGTGTCTTATAAAGCACTTTGGTCCACTATTGGCCTCCTCTGGGGCTGATTTGGATCTGATTCCAGACCAGTGGACATTCCTCAAGAGCAGTTTGTACCAGCAGCATCCGAACATGGACCAGCTGACCTGGCCATAGATAAATCAGAAACTGGGAGGCCAGTGCCCTGATTTCCTTCAGCTTGTCGATGTATTACTGTGTATTCCAGCCTCCACAGCACACTGAGAACGAAACAAGTGAAGAGTGACTGGAGGTCAGGTCTGAGGTCGGACACACTATCTGACCGGCTCACAGTGCAGCTGTCCAGCCCTGACATTGAAGACTTTGATCCCGACTCAGCCATACAGCTGTGGCATCAGGCCAGCGTCAGAGCGAGGAAGCCAGATTTCATGGAAAGAGGAGCCAAGAAGAAGAAAGGCCCAACTTGAAGATGAGAAGGAGACGTCTGAGGAGGAAGATGATGATGAATCTGAAGAAGACTAAAGTGACACTTTAATGCTATGTAACTGTGTCAATATTTTTTTGTTTTGTTCATTAAACATGTATTTGCCTATAAGCGAATGTATGCTATGTATGTACATCATTGATAGTACATATATTAATAAAATATGTATTAATAATAGGGGTGGGGGAAAAAATCGATTCTTAGATGAATCGCGATTCGGGACGTGGACGATTCTGAATCGATTCACAAATGTCAAAAATCGATTTAAAAAAAAAAAAATTCTAATAACGTAACATTGACGGAACGCAAAAGGCGGAACTCTGAAGCGGACGTGCACGTGCGCGGACAGTCTGTGGCGTGCACATAACAGAGACGCGCACATAACGGACGCATGATGGCTGAGCGCCAAATGTGCAATGCCAGTCACAAAAAGTTACATTTTGACTGTAAGTTACTCTCTGCAGATGTTCATTCACTTTCTTTGTATAAGCTGTTTTTGATTGTGGTATACAGCAAACATTTCAAGTCATAACTCTTTATTATTTAGTTGTGTACTATAAGTCAAGAGCGACTTTGTATGTTACTAATTATTCAGAATATGCATAAGTCCACAAGCATTATACGTTATGATAGCTTCTGGTACATAATTCTATATTTTTGAACGAAAACTGTTTGTGAATTTGCTACAGCAAAATGTTTTTTTTTTTTTTGTATGAAGGATTATATTGCTAATTGGAAATAACAAGAGGATGTTGGTTAGAAGTCTATTATTAAATGCTACTATACTAGAGATTCAGAATATGCTGAAGTTTGTTATTAATTTACTACAAGTACGCTGCTAGTACAAGCACACATTTATTTTCCTGTTGGTTCTCAGCAATGTTGGGACATATGCTGGCAAATGTAACCTTACAGTTGACTTGCCAAATCACTTCCATTTGTTTTATTAATAAAATTAATATAGGAAGTATTAGAAGTAAGTTCGTTATGGGTCATCATAAATACTTTGCTTTAAAAGTACCAAGTAAAAACATTTTTTCAATGTTTTTGATAAAAGGCACTTCCCTGAGAATTGAACTTAATAAATGTGAAAAAGACACTTTAATGTCTGTCATTATGTTTGTCATTCTGTATAGCAAAACAGATGAGAGTAGATCATGATCAGAAACCTGATTATAAATCATTATGAATAAAATCGAATTGTTTTGAATCGAAAATCTTTTTGAATCGAAAATCGATTTTGAATCGAATCGTGGCCTCAAGAATCGGAATCGAATCGTGAGATGGTAAAAGATTCCCACCCCTAATTAATAATAAAAAAAAATATGGTATTGAAGCAATTAAAAATATGCTAGTGCACTTTCTTTTATAAATTTGAATTCTGGAAAAAGTGGCTGGTAAAATTGGGCATCCACCAGCCACTGTGGCTTTCCCTACCTGATTCAAAGCAGTCAGTGTTGTGTGTAATTTGCTTCATTGTTCTTATTTTTAATACCAAATATTAAATAACCAAAATATCTCTATTGTTATTGTTATCGTTTTTTAAAATAATGCCTTATCTTGAAACAAGATTCTGGTCATATATCTCCCACCCCAAAATGACATAATATGAACTCCTCTTTGTTAAGTCATATACTGTTTTCAATATTTTTTTAACTTGTAAACACCATTTGTAGCTATTTGCATATTAATACTATAGTATCGGGTATAAATTATTTCTGCACACAAACATTACAGTTTTGCCTGTTAGGGTTATATATATATATATATATATATATATATATATATATATATATATATATATATATATATATATATATATATATATATATATATATATATATATATATATATACAGACGGAGACAGAGAGAGAGACAGAGAGCGGCATGTGAATGGGACTTTTATTTTGGTCTGGTGGTGTGACGTCATAAGGATGCGCCGCGCTCTTGTGTCTGTTGTGATTCGGTTGAAGAAAGGTTTGTGTTTTAACAAATTTAAAGTGTTTAAATCACTGCAAACATTCAGTCAATTAAATCGATTTTACGAGCTATGTACAATAAATTAACCATTCTTGAAAGAAACATTGCAATGCTTTATTTAACAGTAATGAGCGTTATTTTTGGGAGTAAAACGCATCCACTCACGAGTAACAGAAAAGGTGCGTCTCATTTCGCTCTCCATAATGTGAATCAGTTTTTGATAAACACGAATTAATGTACTGGAAAGAAGTGATGAGAGAAACTGAGGTTTTTAGTTTTTTTTTTAACCTCGAGTCAGTTGAATCAATTGATTCATAAAATGATTCAGTGATTCGAATCACCGCACGCTGACGTCACCAGCTGCTCAAACAGTGTAAATAAACGAGAACAAACAGTATTAATGTGTAATGACAACTTTTACAAACCAACTGCAAATGTTTTCATGAAAGTGTAATATATTAAATGTGAGGTACAAATAATTGAATACGAAATATAAATCATAAATGTGAACTTATATTATTTAATTAATCAGATGATTTAAGTCCATTAACTCTCTCTGACTGACTCTCTTACCAGTGAACTGAACTAGAGCTGATTGAGACACACTCAGAGATTTAGTTAGGATTTATTTTTCTTTCTGTTCATTCTCATTTTAAACAGGACACAAACACACTGAAGCGACTGAGATCCATGTGACACACTATTAAAAAATATGGCGTTTATTAAAGAAGAGATTGAAAACATAAAGATAGAGTTTATTAAAGAGGAGAGTGAAGACGTGAAGATTGAAGAAACATTCAGAGTGAAACAAGAAGAAACTGAAGAACAAACAGGTTGGTTTCATTCTCATAGATACTTATTATAATGTCCAATGGTGAAAATTATCAAAAATGCTTCCACCGGCTGGCTGAAGGGGCTGTTTACACCGGCTGGCAACTTTAAAAAAAAAAAAAAAAAACTGGCGGGGTGAGAGTTAAAAAATAAAAATAGATGTTTGTTTTAAATAGTCAGTAATGTCGGACATTGAGATGAAGCTGTAGGGGCTGTTTACACCTGGCCACTTCATGCGCAGGGGCGCAACTACCCAGTGTTAGACGGCTATGCAGCAACAATTTTGCCCATTGGTAGCTAGGGCATATCTTGTCACTGATTCCTCCAACTCAGCTTTCGTCATGTGTTCCATTTTAAAAATGAACTTAAACTTTTCGGACAAAAGCTGAAGATTGCAAAATCTGTCAGACAACTCCTGAATTAATGTGTCAACAATTGCATTGAAAACCATGCACCTAAAATGGGTCTTAGGCTCCTGTTCATAATGGCCACTGCTGGAATCATCACCATGAAATCTCTTTTGCTTTTTGAAACGTCTCTCTCTAAACTCAGGGGAAGCATTCATCTCAATGGCTATTCGGCGTGCAATGTCAAGGGATTTTTGAAAGCCCTCCACTCTATACTTAAGCAAGAATTCTTTAAGAGAGTCTATCATTCTAATGGCAGTGTCCATCGAGATGTTCACTGCTTGCATTGCCTTGCTGACATAGGTGATCTCTGACAATAGATCATACCAAACCAGGAGGCACATGAGGAACTCCATGCTGACAATCTCGCCAGACAGCGACTTTGCCTCTGAGACAGTTTTGCCGTCTTTTTCCACTTCCTAAAGCTTTTCCAAAGCATCAAGAATCCCACCTAACTGGAAACGTACAGCTTTGACGGAGTCTATTTTTGCTTCCCACCTGGTATCACTCAGAGGCTTCAGTGTAATGTCCACAAATTCTTCCCGAAAAAATGGTGTACAGTCTTTGGAGAAAAATGGTGTACAGTCTTTGGAGAAAAATGGTGTACAGTCTTTGGAGAGTGCCAAAAAAGGTTAGACACATTCTGTTTGATGACGCAGCATCACATAACAGGAGGTTCCAGCTGTGGCTACAGCAGGGGATAAATAGTGCCTCTGGACACTTCTGCTGAACCAATGCTTGCACACCCTTGTGTATACCCCTCATATTTGAGCCATTGTCATAGCTCTGCCCCCTACAGTTAGCCAACTCCAACCCCAGGTTATCCAGCACCCCAGTCAGTGTTTCTGTGAGGCCTTTACCCGTCGTCTGTATGAACATACCGGATTATTACGGAGCAGAGCCATAGAGAGAAAGAGTTGCGACACTCTTTGATGTCACCGCTATGGCTGTCACGTGGTTCATGTAAGCCCCAATAGTTCTAAAACATACGCTGGCTGTCATGCTCTTCTATGGGACAGACAGCAGCGATTGCATTATTGAACGGTAAATATAAAATAAAACACACACCCAAGTACTTTTCAGCTGTTATTGCATTATTGCATTTTGTTAATGTCAGTTTTGCATTTGGAGAGGCAGAGTGACAACGAAATACTGTATATTACTAATTACTTAGATAAGTTTAGGCTATATTTTTGGAGGGAAAAGCTTAGTGTTCATGTTCGCATGGGTACCTAGCAACTTTTATTTAATTAAATTTTTGGGATATACTAACTTTTCATTATGTGACCTGTTGGCTGAGTTTGAGTGGTGAATGCTGCGCGTCGAGTTGTTCCAGAGGTAACGTAAGTTTCTGAAATATCGACCTCTTTTGAATTGTCAACTGTCTATATTGTAAAATAGTTGCTATAATGGTGGTAGCGATTCATTACCGAACTAATTAGATGCTACATTCACAGCTGGCGAAGTCGTGCTAGCTAACTAGCAAGCAGGCAATGCTAGAAAATTGGTTGAAACAACCAAGATAAAATATATATAATTACGCTGTGCATATACAAATGAAGACCAGTATAAGCATCGCAAAGGGCCTCTGATACAACATAGACAGTTGACAATTCAAAAGAGGTTGATATTTCAGCAACTGACCTCTGGAACAACTCGACGCGCAGCAATGTAAGTGAATGGTGTCCAACGCCCAAATGACAGTGTTTGGAACTAATCAGATCTTCAAATCCCGGAAGTAGGCGGTTAAAAGCGCCGCCATTTTTTACAACGGAGGTCTATGGGAGTGTCGCAACTCTTTCTCTCTATGGCTCTGTTACGGAGGACTGCTCCTGCTTTGAAATGTTAAGTGTGCAATCCAACTCCACTGCAAAGTACTTGGAGGCTTTGACCTCGGCACAAATTCGACCAAGTACACATTCTGAAATTGAATCTAAAAATTAATTTCGAGTGCACCAGGAAAGATATCCTGTGGTTTCTTTTGAAGCTACCTTCCTAAGATGCTCTGCTAGTGTGACATCGTATCGTGCTATGACCTCAAGGACACCCAGGAAATTTCCATTTTTAGGATCTCCTAACTTAGCATTCTTCCCCCTTAGTGGCAAGTTCCTTTCTGCAAGGAAGAGTATGCAGTCAATCACTCTTGTTAACACACTTCTCCAGTGTGCCTTTTCAGCATCTATGGCTTTTTGCAATGTTCTGTCAATAGCTTTACCTAGGCGTAAGCGTGATGCTAATTCTTTCCACTACAGATAAGCATTTATGTGATCACCACTGGCTTCATGGTGCTGCAGCGTTTTTGAAAGACACTGCCAATTATTGTACCCCACCACAAAGCATGTGAACAACTCTAGCTCCACCAAAAAGCTTACATGCAAAACAATACACTTTATTTGTGCTTTTGGAGTACAGTAACCAATCCCGCTGCACTTTTTCTCCATTGGACATTGAACGAAAACATTATGCTTTGGAAAAACACCTTCTACTCTTGTCTGATCTTGGATACGGCCCATCAGGACATTTCTGTTGGCCATTCTCAACTATACACTGCCTAAATGAGTCCCCAATCTGGTGTGGTGGTGGCCAGTCAGATGGATCTTCTGAGTAATGCCTTGTCTCAGCCCATTCTCTTCCACCTCATCTTCACCTCCCTTTTCCACATTCTCCTCCAATTCCTCCTCAGTGGTGAGTGGCTTTCCATCTCTGTCTGCACTAATTTTTACCCAAAAAGGACACAGTGAATAGGTTGGTCAACAGAATTTCAAACCATACTGGACATTTAGTTTTGTGTGGTCTAACTCTGGGGTTCCCAAACTTTTTAGCCCGCGACCCCCATGATAAATGCGCTGCTGCCCCGCGACCCCCCCCCCCTTTTATAAAAAATAAAAACCTTTTTTTTGTCACATATACATTAATTTCAGTACTTCCAATTGAGATAATAAGGTAGGCCTATTATGTTGAATACAAATATAAAAAAAATGTCCAGAGTAAAATTTGGAATGTATAATAAAAAAAAAATCTATATTGATCAAAATGTGAGAATATGAAATATTACTATCATTGCGGTGAAATACATTTTTTTTTTGTCAGTTTTTTTACCTGACTCGTACGGAAGGGAAGGCAGAACGTACTCGGTTACGTAACGGTTCCCTGAGAGATAAGGGAAGTATAAGAATATAAGAGTATTGCGTTGCAAACGCTATGGGAAAACTCCTTTTCTCGAGAAAAGAACGGCCAGGGTGTGTAAAGCAGAAGCAGCCTGGCCAGCGGCCAGCGACAAATGGGCGGCGACCGCTTCTTCCAGTGGCGGGAGCTTTTTCCTCAGCGCCGTCAACAGATAGAGCGTTAACTGTATGCACACACCGCCGCCGACTTGAGCTGCAAAGAAGCTCTGGCTGTCCTGTCAAGGACGCTTGTCAAAAAGTACGGGGAAGCTTGACGCTTAGCCGCTCTGAATAGTGAGTGCGCGCACGTGGCTGGGGCTCTCTCGCTCTCGCTCTCTCTCTCTCTCGCGCTCTCTCTCTGTTCGTAAGAGGCAGAAGAGCGCGTGCGCGCTGAAAATTTCATATTTTTCATATCTCATCATTTCACCCGCCAGCCTTTTGAGATTTACTCGCCAAACAGAAAATCTACCCGGTGTGATCGTACGTGCGAAAGGGTTAAATTAATTGCAACAAAAATATATGGGGCCTATATATTTTTTCCACTTTTTTTTTTTATAGAAATCATCTCGCGATCCCTGCGCCGGGGGGTCGCGACCCCCACTTTGGGAACCACTGGTCTAACTAATATAACTCCTACCTGATGTCATCAACTGGTCTCATCTTTACTTGATGCCATTGCCGACCTCATGTCTGTCTCTTTTACCCCTTGCCTGTGTTCTTCTCCACTAAGACATTGTCAAACAAACATCAAGCGTAGCATTAGTTCTGGCAGGTCACGTTAGTCAAGTTTGCATCAGCTGATCCACATCTACCTATAGGAATATGACGCCTATCACCGTATACATATATAAGCTTCTTCAGGATCTCAGGAGCTAATTACCCTCCTCCATCCCCAGCTCCTCCTCTTGCCCAGTCAGGATTTGGCATTCTGATTCCCCTTGAATCAGAATAAATTCTCGAAATATGTTGTTCTTTAACATTTTGAATTAAATATATTTGCAAACTTTCATGTTGGTTCTGTTTTGTTTACCTTTAGGGGGTTTATTGCTGCTCTCTCTGCTCTTATCCATGCTACTTCTCGCCCAGAACGGAACCATACCGCCAATCCAAACTGTATGCTAATTGTCAATCGTATTTGACGGTAGTGGTGCTGACAGAAATTATATAATAGATTTTCCATATTACTTTTTCCATATTAATAATATTAAGAAATGAATCTGTTGGTATCAAGTGGTTCCCTCTACACTTCCACTTATATAGATATGTAATTACAGGGTCACATCTCTCTCTCTCTCTCTCTTTAAAGTCCAACTGAAATCAAAATGGATCCTGTTTACTTTGTTAGCGCATATTACTAGTCTTGTGGTGAAAAATTAATCCGTGCAAGTTAATACACAGAAAAAATTGTTTGCCGTTGTAATCTTTAATCAAAGTCTGAAAAGTTACGTCCGGTCTGGAATGGCGTTCCTTCTCTGATGATGTAGGTTTGACGGCTTGGGTTGGGAAACACTTAATCACTCCCCTCAAACCGTTAGTCTGTTATGAGCAGAGATGGAGAGGAGGAGCGCTAGAGTAAAACCCTGCCCTCTGTTCAATATTCCTTTTCACTGGGAAATACGTCACAACACTAGAGAAAAGTCGTTTGCAACTTCCGGTTCATGCAGACTTTAAAGGTCTGTGCTATATATATATATATATATATATATATATATATATATATATATATATATATATATATATATATACATATATATATACACATACATATACATATATTTACATACCCATATATATATTTTTATATACACACACACATACATATATACATGAGATGTGACCCTAATTACAGCTTCCATGTCACTCAGCAGATGTAACTATAGCCTGTATGTCTGACAGCACAGCTAACATGGACAGCTAATGGTAAAACAAAATCTATTTGTTTCCATTATATACCAGCCTTATTGCATAAGTAATGTTTTCCAGCTTCTAGTCATTTATTGTGCATGCTACCTTATATTTACCAGTTGTTATTTTACTTTAATAAAATATGTCATGCATGGGATTGGTACCATAGGGTTTAACCAAAATCTAAATGTAGATAATGCATTATTTTGCATTAAGTTAGCAAACACTTGCCAGTCTGTTAACATTAATATTTGCAAGCCTCCAAGTTTGGTAGCAAATCTATACATGATTCCAGGGATGAACTGGGGCTAAAAAACAGCCCTGGACTTTCTCCCAAATAGGCCCATCATCCGGCCATCCGCCTCTAGCCAGGATGTCCTGATACTATTCCACATACTGTAGTCTATCAGACAAGGTATTCACAGCAAGTAACATCTCAAAACCAATGATGATAATTTTGGGGTTGTGTTTATTAATGAGCCTCAGCCTTCAAATAAAAACGAAAAATGTGCAATGCCATAAAATACTGGCTACAGAAACCCCAAATTATTTTAATATGTATAATATTTATTATACATATAACATGGTAGTGCTTTTTTACTTTTCACCATCATATGCAAAATAATAAAATATCTTGATATTCTGGTTCAGACTTACAAGCGTAAAAAAAAAAAAAAAAAAACAATTCCTGAAAAATAATTAAATTATTTATTGATCTTTTATTTTTATTTTCTATAAACCTATTGTATGTGTTATCAAAAACAGTAGTCCAAACATTTAGTATTTATAAATGCAAAAATAAATAAATAAACTGCCATAACCTCTAAACAAAAACATTACTGCATTACATTTAATACATTTATTCATGACTATAATAATATAACAGCATTTTTAATATGAATAGCCTATATACAGGCACATTTCTGCCAAAAAAAAGTTTGTTTTACTACAGTTAATTCATAAGTTGTGGAGTGAAATGTCTTCTAACTGGTGGAGTGTAACTGCTTTTAAGCAGATAATCATTTGTTTTAATCATGTTTATGCAGTTTCTCCTAGCAGAGCCATTTAAGTTGCAGGATGTTTTGCCACTCAGTCGCGCTGAGGGGTTTGTCCCAGCAGGAAAGTTATGTCAATTCATACCCTCTATATCAGGGGTGTCAAATTGAGTTCCTGGAGGAACTGTCCTGTAGAGTTTAGCTTCAACCCTAATCAAACACACCTGATTCAGCTAATCAAGGTCTTCAGGATTATTAGAAACTTCCAGGCAGGTGTTTTGGAGCAGGTTGGAGCTAAACTCTGTAGGACAGTGGTACTCCAGGACTGGAGTTTGACAGATGTGCTCTTTACACAAGTTTCCTGACACACTCCTTAATAGTTTTTAAACAGACAAAACCTTCATAGCATCCAAGCAATATGCATTCTTCTGGGACTATACTGGATCTTTGTTCCTAGCGCCAAGTTCAAACATATCTCCGTTTGCAGTATTGCAGTGTGTATTTTATGCAGAAGCAGCACAGGCTCATTGTGCTGTCACATGACGCGTTTGCAGTGCATAACTGATCCACGGCTGTATACGACAAACACAACATTTATTCATTATTTTTATTTAAAAAAATTGTTACTGAAAATGGTTTGTCAGCATTGTGATTCTCTTTGTACATAGTGTTCTTGGTACAGTTAAACAGTCTTTCATAGACGTCACGTTTAAATGCTCGACATTTAAACAACACATTATTAAATTCATTACTTCAATATAGATTTATATATTAAGTTGCTCAAGCAAGTAACAAAACATTTATTGTCCCAACCACAGTTTCTGACAAGCGGGTGACTCCATTTTGTCCTGACCTTGAAATTAGGTTGGAATGCCTATTGGGTATTGGTAATTTTTATAATTTATCTAGACATTTAATTATTCTATTTAACTCTTTACTCTTATTGCACTTGTTCAGTCGGATACCAATGTTTTACGTGGAGCCCACTATCACAAACTTGCCAGACTTGGTCAGTAGACAGAGGTAATTGACTATACTATTTAGATGGCTGGTCTCATGCTTCCTCTCTCTAAAAGTATTTTGTTCAGTGCCCATAGATCTGTATTCACTTGAATTAAAGTAACAGTATCTCTAATCAGATGCCTTGACTACTACTACAGATATAAGCAGACCAACTTACTTTCTCTGATAGTAGCTTTGGTTTGGTCATGCAATGGTTTCCCACGTTCACTTAGGGTGAGTCTTACTTCTGTTTCTTGTAATATTACTCTAGCTATTTAGGTTGGCCGAGCAACATTTTATTGTCCTGAACGGAAATTCCCTTTAATAGCCTTTACAGTCTTTAGTTTTAAATACCTAGACCAAGACAAAACATCCCCAATGTGGGGTATGAAAAGTCCCATGATTCTCTGCTACATTGATGGAACAAAGAACTGTTATTAACCCTTATGAATGTATGTGTATGACCTTGTATACGTGACTTGACAAAAAGTATTGTGTGGCTGAATTTATGAATGAGACAGAGGGGCTCCACTCAAGGGTACCAGGATAAGATGGCTAAGAAGTATCTTCATTTGTCCTTATGAAGTGTTAGTTAGGGACTATAAAGAAGGAAGGATGCCCGTCTCTTATGGTCACACTCTGCAGGCACTTTTTATGACTGTATGACTGCTGACCTTTCCTTGCCAGGCAATAAATAACCTTTAAAGACAATTGTTACATGTTTGTCTCTTATTCAGTAATAGAAAATTGTTTGCCACCACACCACCAAGCTACTGAAAGAGGTGTTGCATGTTATCTGAGAAGCCTTCTAAATATCATTTTACTTGCTTTAGGACACGTTTCAAGAACTTTCAAGGTGGCAGCTAAACACTTTATTTAAAAAACCTAGGAGGTCTGGTTAATTATAGACTGATCTCAATCTCCTATTTGTTACATCTTCTACGGGACGGGTGGCCAAACCTGTCTGGAGGGCAACCTTCCTGCATTCTTCAATTCCAACCCTGATCCAACACACTTATCTGTTATACCTTGAACATCTTGATTTGTTGGTTCAGGTGTGGAGCTAAAATCTGTTTAGACCCCTGTTTGAGGGGTTAAGACCCTAAAAATTAAAGGAACGAGGGGGAAACAAGTGAGGACAAACTCCCTGCACAACCATCAGACCAAAAACTCATCAGAACATGTAATGATTTACTAAAAGAAAATCGGCAATATTTTTGTCAGGGAGGAAACGGAATGTTTGTTATAAGTTTGGAATGACCCATCGCTGGTAGATGGAGTTGTTATATGATTCCCTTCACACCACTGTACAAGCTCACAAGCAAGATATTAAGAGATCATGACTGACAAATTGTATCACTCTCTCAGGGATTAAAGTGAAAAAAATTCTTCTGACTGAAATTTTTTTTTAGGCCAAGTCATATTCCTTTAACTATATTTATACAGTGGTGTGCCGTCAGAGCCAGCAGGGCCTTCTCTGCTGGCCCTGTCAAAATAGAAATTTTTTTTTTTCTAAAATTAAATTAATGTGTGTCTGAACATGTCTAAATTCAATTACTGTCGTACGTTACAGTACGTTACAATTATATTTCCAGAAAGAATATGGTTATTTTTTGTGAGTCTGAGCTGGATTTTACATATGCCATCTAAACGCCGTGGACCAGCACTAGTAGTATAGCTAGCCTTCCGTTGAAGCTGCCGTTTTCCAATTGATCATAACTTTGACTGACGTGTTTTATCAGCCAATCAAATTGTGATGCGTATGACAGAACGCCCCAGAGGCTCAGCGATGTGTCGACGGCTAGCCCGCGCTGATGTCATCGACATGGGTGGGCAGATACAATACATGTTTGTGTACAATAACAATTTTCAGGAAAAATAACATTACGATGTCCAGAAATAAATTTCATTAGTACATTGGGTCATTTTGGGTACATTTGTCATTCTAGATCTACCAATTTTGTTAGTACCGAGAATTTCCACGTGAGTAAATCCATTGATAACTATACAACTTTTGTGTTCGACAATGGTCCAGTGGTAGAACTTTAGCCAAGCGTGTCAGAGGTTCTGGGTTCGAATCCACACTCGTATAGTTTTTTATTTTTATTTTACCGAATATGTTCATCAGTGGTTGTATATCAAGCAAGGCGTTTGTGTGCATTTTGTTTTGTAAGATTTCAACGAATAGAAAGTCTCCGCAACGGCGATAGATTGAAGCGCGCATCTGAGTGAAAACTGTGCGCGAGCCACAAGAGAACACTGTATCCGCGCCACTGATAACAGCAGCAACGAGCACTCAGCTTGAACAACACATTTCAGCGCTAGAATGCATCTTATTCAACAAACGAAAATTAATGTCCTGCTAGTTAACCGGAGATGTTTTATTTATTTGTATTACTAACTTACATCCGTGCGCGAGATGTTTCAGCTCAGCTTTTATAATGTACAGTGGTGTGCGTGTGCTCTGAGGTTGAAGATCAGCTGTCTCGTCGTTGATGTTACGCAGTGCACACAGTGAATGATTGTATTTTTTTGGGGGGGGGGGGGGTTAGATCGTTACTGAAGGTCCTGACTGAAACCCCACGGTACGCTACTGTATTTATATATATATATATAGGCAAATTATAACACGTTTACACAAAATTTGTTAACACACACAAGTAAGTTACTTTTCCCCTTAACATAAATTGTAAGAATATGACTAATAGTAAAGACTAGTACTAATAAATAAACATTAGGCCTATGCTAAAGACATTAAATAGCAGTCCCAAACTAGTTTTTGTTAATACAATGTTGGTATGAGCCACTACAGTCATTTAAAAATATAAAAAATAACACAAAGAAAAATAGTGGCATTTTGGGGTTAATATGGAAACGACAGTTACCATGGTGAATACACAATATTAACAATAACTGTTAATGAAACATGGAAACTGGTGAATAGAATGAGAATCATACCTGCATTACTTTTATTTCGTGTAATTTACAACGTAACGGCGTTGCATGCTCGTAGTTTCTTTTGTACTTGATCAGTGAGGCGATACAGCGCACGCCGCTGCATTTGCAGAGTGTGCGCTACGAGAACAGGATAATGGCTGACAGGACAAGAAAGTCCGTTTTTCTGAGGTGAAAAACTTTATTTCAGCGTACACTTATGTCACTGCCTGCCTGGTAGTTCCTATTGTGCTGGGTTTTCTGAAGTAGTCATGATTCGCCTCTCATAACATAACATGCTCTAAACACGCACGCAGAGTGGAATAGGAGGGGCGGGGGCGCGGGGAGCAAGGATCACAGCGCAAATTTGAACTATATCGATGCGATATGGTCTAATTCCATATCGCATTTCAAAAATATATCGATATATTTTTTATATCGACATATATCGCCCAGCCCTACCTGCATTATAAGTGTGTCACTGAAATATAGTTCTACCTCAGCGCTCAGCTGTAGCCTGACATGCATTTTCCGTGAGCGGTAATTGAAAACCCGGAGTGGACTATGAGCGGAGTGATTACAGAGTGCTTAGAGTGGAGAGAGGAACGTTCTTTTGCTCCACTCCAGGCTTTGATCACATCCCCCTCAGCAGGGTGAATACACATCGTCTTTCCTTAATTTAAGACATATTCAAACTAAAATTAAGATATTTATCACACTATTTGAGAAATGAAAGCCTATTTACGGCCTTAAAATTATGAAAAGTGAATTTAAGACTTTAAGGACAGACTGGAACCCTGCAATTGACGGAAATCCTTCATAGACTTGCTGCAATTAACGGAAATCCGTCATAGCGACGGAGAACTTTAATCCCTGCTCTCTGTGTAAATAATGGAGATGGAAGATAGGAGCCGATGTTCGAACTTGAGGTTTATGGGCTTACCAGATTCCAAAGAGGAATTACCAGAATCCAAAGAGGGATCGGACCCAATTAGGTTTTTCAAAACGTAGTTAGCTGTATGGATACCCTCCTCATGCTCACCCACTTTGATCTTTAAACTTCTTGATTACGCTGATTGAAAGGTGCAAGGGAGGCTTACTATGAAAATAAGAAAATGCACACAGATAGAACATATTAAATTTCTTCCACAGTGGGTATAGGATTTAGTTGTATGTTGGTTTTAATGCTTTACATGTATAAATGTTTTGATGTCTGGTGCTTTGTGCCATGAAAGTGGGGTTAAATTTTATTTGTCTTTTTTTTTTTAGACCTGATGGCATTGAAAGAGGAGTCTGAAGTACTAAATGAAATTGAAGAGAAAGCTCAATATAACAATCATCCTGATCTCTTAACTGGGGGAAAATCTTTTAGTTGCTCACAGCCTGAAAAGACTTCCTCACAAAAAAGAGTTCAGAAGACGGAGACTAGAAGTCACTTCATATGCCAACAGTGTGGAAAAAGTTTCAATAGAAAAGGATACCTTAAAGACCACATGAGAGTTCACACTGGAGAGAGCCCTTTCATCTGCCGACAGTGTGGAAACAGATTCAATCAAAGAGGAAGCCTTAGTAGGCATATGAGAATTCATACTGGAGAGAAGCAATACACATGTCCTCAATGTGGAAAGAGTTTCAGTAAAGGAAACCTTGAAGTACACATGAGAATTCACACTGGAGAGAAGCCTTACACCTGTCAACAGTGTGGAAACAGATTCACTCAAAAAGAAAGCCTTAACAAGCACATGATGATACACACTAGAGAGAAGCCTTACAACTGCCATCAGTGTGAAATAAGTTTCACTCTGAAAGATAGCCTTAACAGGCACATGAAAATTCACACTGGAGAGAAGCCTTACACATGCCCTCAGTGTGGAATGGGTTTTGATCAACGTGTAAACCTGAAAGTCCACATGAGAGTTCACACTGGAGAGAAACCCTACATGTGCACTCAGTGTGGAAAGAGTTTCTTTCAAAAAGGACACTTTAAAGAACACATGAGGATTCACACTGGAGAGAGCCCTTTCATCTGCAAACGGTGTGGAAAGGGATTTACTCAAAAAGGAAGCCTTAACAGGCACATGAGGATTCACATTGGAGAGAAGCCTTACACCTGTCCTCAGTGTGGAAAGAGTTTCACTCAACATGGAAATCTTGAAGTCCACATGGTAGTTCACACTGGAGAGAGGCTTTACACCTGCCAACAGTGTGGAAAAAATTTCAACCGAAAAGGAAACCTTAATACCCACATGAGAATTCACACTGGTCAAAGCCTCTTCACCTGCCAGCAGTGTGAAATAAGTTTCACTCTGAAAGGAAGCCTGAAAAAGCACATGAGAATTCACACCAATAAAGAGACTTATACATGCCCTCAGTGTGGAAGGAGTTTCAATGATAAAGGACACTTTAAAGTCCACTTGAGAATTCACTCCGGAGAGAAACCCTACATGTGCCTTCAGTGTGGAAAGAGTTTCAATCAAATAGAAAACTTTGAAGACCACATTAGAATTCACACTGTGGAGAAGTCTTTCACCTGCAAACAATGTGAAAAAAGTTTCAACCAGAAAGGAAACCTTGACAGGCACATGAGAATTCACTCTGGAGACAAGCCGTTTAAATGTGGTCACTGTGAAGAGACGTTTAGATATAAAGCAACCCTTAAGTACCACATGAGGATTCATGTTTGAAAGAACATTTTTATGTCATCAGTGTGGAATGAGTTTCACAGACATTAAATCTTTCCTGAGGTGATTCAAAATAAGCTTTTCATGTGCCATCACTGTGGAAAGACTTGAAGAAATAAAGCAACCTTGAGGTTCACATATGATCCAAAGTGGCATTTAGATGAATATGTAAATATGTTCTTCACATTTTCCTTTCAATAATAAAATAAAACTAAAGAAAAAAAATGGCATTATGGCAATGAGGATTTTTGCACCAGCTTTGTAATTCAGCACCGCAGTCAAGTCGTGTTCCATTTATATAGAAGTTTATACAGCTTATTAAATATTTTTTCCTGGGCTATACGCCAGAGGTCATGCTCAGCACCCCTACTTCCCATGGTACTTACTGTAATTAACAGTTTGCTGACCCAGCTTATTTGTAAAATCTTTGGAATTTGACCTTTTCAATTGCTTTTCCTCTAGATCACTTTACAGTGTGATGAAAATAAACTTTTCTTAAAGCGTGTTGTATATCACCACAGATTTATTGGCACCCTTCTATCTGTGTTGTATACTGTAATAGACATTATTGTCCTGCAAAATGATGAGGTTTTTGTAAGAAAAAACGTTGCGAGCAAATGTCAAATTGTTTTTTGAAATTTAAATCAACAACGTAAGAGGCTTTAGGCTGTCTGATGAAATCTGTATGAACAAACACCCAGCTTTGCAGTACAGGTGGCACAGAAGCAGCATCTGACCTGGCATTTAGATGTACATTACACCCTGTTTAATGCAGCTCAAAGGAGGCTCTGTGAATTTACATAGCAATTTTATTAAAGAGGCTATTAAATGTGAATTGACAACATGAAACACTTCTTTCAATATATAAAAAACGCCAGTAGTTGGTGGCAAGTCAGCCTGATAATGATAGAAAAAAAAGAAAAAAAATTATAAATATATATATATATATATATATAATATATATATATATATATATATATATATATATATATATATATATATATATATAATATATATATAATATATATATATATATATATATATATATATATATATATATATATATATATATATATATATATATATATATATATATATATATATATATATGTAAAGGCAGGATCACCTACTGGGTGGAACCCAAACGGAAGTCCAGTCAAGTCCAGTCCTGGCTGTATAATCAAACAATAAAACGAGAAACAATGCATGCCATCAAGAACATTTATTGATTCCATCAAAGGAACTTGATCCAGTTTCCCCCATTTTTACTAATAACTCCTTTAAATGTGTTAATTCAAAGGACAGTAAGGCAAACAATTAAGCATGAGCTCGAACATTTTGGCATTTTTCATATCGAACCTTCAAACAACAGAATAGGACACTACATTGAAAATTAAACCATATTTTTAATTTCGTCCAGACGGTCCAGGGCTCTGGAGAGACCCGCAACCTCAGTGATGTTATACTCTTCGGAGCGGCATTTAGGGCACTGTGTAGATGTTGCCTCCCATTGGTTGACGCACAGCTTGCACCCCACATTGCTTCTGCAGCATGATGTCAAAACTGGGTTTTCCATGATTCCTGGAAGAAAGTGAAATATACAGTGCAAAACATGAGCAACAGACACCAAAACAGCTCACCACAGGTTCAATCGTGGTTAGAAAGTAGAAAACAGTACTAGATATTTTAGAAAACCCTCCCTTTTACAAACCAACCATATATTATGATTTATCATCTGTATCATCTTGTAAATATGAGTTCTGTCAATGGTTCCCATACACCTGGAATTAACATGCATTTGTGTTATCACAATCAGATAGTAATTGAGCACATTTTACATGGCCAAAAGTTTAACATTTCTTGTTAAACAGTGTCGTTCACGTTACACAGCAACAGCGTTTTGGGTGCCTGAAAACCAGATTGAATGTACAAGTTTTTGAAAACAGTCTCTGTGTAAACAAAAACATGAAACTCTGAAAATGGCATCATGCACATTCATGTTCAGTCTAAAGGGTTTCATCATCTATTGGCCTGACAACAGAAAACAGCGTTTTTAGTAGTTTAGTAAAGTTACGTTAAGTAAACGTAACTTAAAAAATCAGTTTAAATACACCCAATACATCGATCCAATTACAATCACTGAAGCACATGTTAGAAGGTTGTCAGGGGTACATGTAGATTTAGATCAGATTGGAGAAGCATTCTAATGCAGGGTGTAAAGAATATCCAGACACAAAATGCACATTAAAGCCAAATGTGATATTAAGGATCCACCATATTGTGCAAAGTTATTAGATAAAAATGATAACATTGTGCAGATGTACTGAGAAACTTTATATAAAAGACAAACAAAGGCTGGTGTGTGGAGCCATTAAAATCGATTGCATACCAGTGCAAATTGAACAAGAAAAAGTTTCATTTGGGGCTGCACTGGAGACAATGTTCTGAATTTGCTGGGACACAGCCTCCAGTCCATGGGAGGCCTCCAATAATTCTACTTGCACGAGTTCACACTTACATACAATTAGAGGGGGTAAAGTTGAATGCGTATTTGGCGTGTTGTCCGGGGGGAGGGCTCCAGGCTCGGAGTTCGTAGTTCGTATTTAAGAGGTTAGGACTAGAAGTGTGGAGAAGGGGTGGTGGAGGGATGCTGCTAAACTGTCAATGGATTGAGGTGAGAATGCTGAATGTATATATACCTCTTACCATTGATTGCTGAGTGCTCTCCACTTGTGTTAATTATCTGAATGTGCTCCTCCCGAACTTTGTTAATAAAACATAATTTCACGAGTTCACTCTTACATGCAATTAGAGGGAGTAAAGTTTAACCCTCTGAGGTCTGAGCTGTTTTCTGGGCCCTGGAGGTGTTCTGACATGCTCTGACATTTGTGGTTATTTCTGTTACTTGTGACATTTTCATGGCTAAAGTCTAATTACACTGTATTCAGCACAAACTCTGCTACAATAATATATCAGCAGAATGTATGTAACAGTTTGTAGTTTTGAGATAATGACATTTATGCGTGGTTTGTGAAAATACAAAAATAAATTCTCACTGAAATAAGGTCATGAAACCCATACTGATTATTTCTTCACAAGACTTTTGAAAATTGTATCACGTAGCCTAGAATATTTGCTCTAAAACTATGTGAGAATCACCCTGACTGCTCATTCAGAGAAGACAATATATTGATTTAAAAATTTTACGACGTGTTTTGTGTTAGAAAGCAATATGCGAAGAGGCGGATCACCTCATTAATATGAAAGCTTTCCACACCTGAGAAAGACAAAGAACCTCCCTAATGGCCCTATTAGGAGCTTATCAGGGCCCATCATTCTGACCACCCTTGCACAAAGAATGAGGAGATTTAAAAAAGAATGGCTTTTAAAATTGTTTGGATTTATTTACAACACAACATAATCCAAAGATACACAACAAAAAAGCACTTATTGAAGAAAGAGACCTTTGTGCCATTCCTAAAAACATTGTACATACCTTTCATTTTCTAAGGTGTTTGATTTTCACTTTACCATGTTCATGTACAGAGACATGTACTGTGAATGTTGAAGTCAGCAGGACTCAGTGGCATCTGGGCCCTGAGAAAAAAAAAAAAAAAGTGAACATACTGATATCAAGAGAAAGGCCTGCACGATTTTGGGAATACATTTTAGATTTTTCTTGTTAAAATTGCTTTTTAAAATTCACAGAATACACACACACACTCACACAAATGTTTCCAACAATATATAATGAACACCAGGTTTGTTGTGCCTTGTAGGTATAGGCTATGCGCAGTGCTGCATAAAATAATAACAATATAGCAGCCTATATATATTTTCAAAAAGATTTCAGTAACAACTAAGCTAGAGAAAAATATATTGATTATAATGTTACTTCAAATGTTTCCATTCGTTATGATGATATGAAATGAGATAATAGTAAAAACATGAAGCCGTTTGGAGCGTTTTGCTTTTCCAAAATATGATACATTCAAACGCGATCGCGATCAAAAATATGATACATTAAAACGCGATCGCGATCAAAAATATGATACATTAAAACACGATTGCGATCAAATATAAAACATTATGGTTAGGCCTACCATATACATAGCCTATCTACGTTTGAGCAGATATCCACAAACACAGTAACAGTAAACACGGGTCTAAATATTATAATATTCACCATATATCTAGCAACAGTTCAACTGCAATGTGAAATTTATGCAACAATAGCAAACTAATATGTAAGAATTACTTACCTTATCTTTCTTGTCTTCAAATATCGTTCTTCTTCTTCTTCTGATGTAAATCCAATGTAAGCTCAGGCACGTCTTTCAAACTCGACGAAAAGTGAAGTGAAGTGTTTTGTTGTTGAGGTAATGAGGGCGATCGCGTTCCATGTGGAGATTTGCATGTGAATATCTTTTGCGCGAGTGGGCGTGGCCGAATTAAAAATAATTAGGAAGCGTTTGAGAAGCTGGAAATCTTGTTGGTTTTATACAAATTACTTAAACAGAGAATATTTGTTTTCGTTTTGAATCCGATCATTTAAAAGTACACACTTAAATGTTTATAAAGGTGTATGGCTCATAAATGTGTGACAAGTATTCGCTGAGTTTTGTTTCAGTTTATAGACGTGCTCAAGAAAAAAAAGTTCACCGCGACGGAGAGGCAGAACGCACACACTGTTTATTTTCTTTATTTTACAAAAGCACAATGTTTTGATTTGATTGGAAGTGGACACATACAAAAGTAGAAATACCACAGATTCTTTTTTTATATTTATTTTTTCTGTATGACCATAAATGACGGAGAAATTTAAGTTTATAGTGCTACAATGTGGAGAAAATCCAGCAAAACGCACCGGCGCGTTTGTCGACCTCAGAGGGTTAATGTGTATTTGGCGTGTTGTCCGGGGGGAGGGCCCGAACCCAGAGTACTCCACTCAAAAGGCTAAAAAGCAGAGGACAGCCGCCGGACTAAAGTTAGGAGTGGCATCAGAGCAGGTGAATGGGAACGGCCTTTGTTAATGCAATGCACTGTTGCGTCGTTGTCGCAATGCACTAAAATGCTACTACTACTACTAGCGGCCTATTCTTTCCCCCACAGAAAAGCTACTACGAGAGGGTAAAGCTCGAATAGAGCTGAGGATTGAGATATGTCCTGGAGCTGCAGTGGCCACGGAGACGCGAACCAACGACCTTGAAAAAATCCCCTGTAACCGATTGAGGGGACGGTGTCTGTGAACAGTTGGATAACGATGGGGGACGAAATGAGGTTGTTATAGAAAAAAGATAGGCCGTTCCACTGGTTTAGAAATGTTAACCATAGCCTGAGTTTGTCGCGACATGCTTGAGTTATGGAAATCAGGTCCTCTAGCGAGTGGACAGAGGAAGCGAGTAAGAGGAGATGCGATATGAAGGGGCGGCCCTGCGAAAATGATGAGCATTGCGAAGTTTAAATGGCCGAGCAGGGATAGGAGTTCGCGTTTTGAACAACTCGATTTTTTAAGGAGAGTAGATGAGACGAGAATTATTCAGTCAATTTTCTCTTTGGGCAGGGATGCTTGGAATTTGACTGAATCCAAATTAATTCCTAGGATCTCGATGGATGTTGCAGGGCCCATGGTTTTTTTCCATGATTTTTTCCAGGTGTGTGCGGCTGGGATGGCACTGGGAAGCGAGATTATAAAAAAATCGTCTAGCAGGTGAATGAGGTGGGGAATGGCGTAGTTCGACAAAATCCAGCAAACGGCTTCTGATAGTATGTTGAATATTTTTAAACAGTTAAACGCACTGCAAAATAATGTTTCCCGAGCCAGCGAACTCTGAATAGGTGCCATGAATCTGGATGGATAGGCATTACTTTGAAAGCAGATGTAATGTCAATTTTGGCAAGCCAAGTGCCCCGACCTGCGATTTTGATCATGTCGATTGCCTGATCTATGTCGTGGTATTTAAGCGAAAATTCGTTGAGAGGCACGCTGTTTATGCTTGGGAACGGGGAATTGTGCGGGGCTGACAGGTCGATTATTAGGCGTTTTTTACCCGAGAATTTTCTTGTTGCCACTCCAATAAGGCTAATACGAAACAGATTAAATGGAGGATTGTCAAACGGACCGATCATGAAGCCTGACTCGACTTCTTTTTTGATCAGATTGTCTACAACCTCAGGTTCTATGAGGGCGGATTGAAGATTATTACATATGATGTTTTGGGAGAGCGGGCATTCTAGGCCGGGTTTAAAGCCGTTTTTTTAGGCCTGACAGCAGATAATGAGTAAATTCAGTGTCCGGGTGATGAGTTAGTTCGAAGTGCATGCGTGAAATATTTATAGGAGTCGCCAAATAATATTTGGATTTTTTATTCACAGATTTTTACACTGGACATAAAATGCGGGCATGAGCACCGCCACAGAATCTACAGATGTGCATGTACTGGTAGCGCGCTGTATTACATTTACCCGAGTTAAAATGGTTACAGGGCTGTCTGCTTTCGTCAAAAGAGTCCTGGTTTGCGCTGGTGGTTATTGCACGAGGCACGTAGCTGGTGGATTTAGCAGTGCTGGTTCCCAGGTAGGGAAGAGAGGAAGGGTTAACCTGCAGGCATGATGCAGTTGAGTGCGTCACTGACCTGCAGACCGCACAAGAAATGTTTTTGCAGCCTAAAAACACCCTGCTGTGGAGATCTGGGTCGCGTGCACCCTAGTATGTGCACTGGTTCCAGGCTGAAAAAAGTTTATGGTACGTGTAGAAGTGCCCTCCCCCATAGGACAGCACGAGCTCAGCTATGATTGCTAGATAATCATTCAGTTTGCGCCACCTGTGGGGGAAAGCTGAACAGATCATTTCAGTGAAACGAGAAAAGGCAATTGAAAATTTGGAAAATGAAAGAATGTGGGATGAATGTGTGTTTGTGTTTTTCAGGGTAACGGAGAAATCCCCACAATCTATTTGGCGGTCTGGATCGGCTGCAGGGAGCAGAGAGAGAAGAGAAGAAAGGTCTACATCCGCACCTGAGAGGATCTGTGCGCGGATGTTTTGAGACACTGGTGGTGGTTCCATAGCGATGGCGTTAGACAGAATGGGCATCGGTGTTGCTGTGAAGAGAGAATGTTGAGATTTAGGTTGTATGAGAGCTAGGAAGTCTTCCTCACAGCTAGGAAGATTGGCAAACTTCTGTTTGCGATGGAGCATGGAGCAGAGTCACTGAAAGGGAAGAGTCTGCAAACACTGGACTCCGTTATCAGTGGTAATTAAATTATTATTATACAATTTTAAAGTTCTCCCTCTTCCAATTACACTGTCTTTTATCTGTCTTTCTTTCTGTCTGTCTTCATCTCTCCTTCTGACTTTGTCTACTGTGTGTGCATCTTTATTTATCTGCATATTTTTGACATTCTTTTAATATCACTGTAAAAGTAAGTTGAGCAATTTCCTACTGTGAATATTTTAATAGGCAAAAGACACGCAGCCATCCCAACAAAAGATCTGAAAGGTGTCAAAAAGAGAAGGACGTAAGATGCAGGAATTCAACAGGAAGCTCATGAAGGTATGTTCTAAAAATCACATGAGTAGGCATATTAGGAACGTTATGCTCTTGTATTTAAATTGAAACTTTAAATCTTGTGGAAAAAAATAAGCCTGATGCGTGATGTTTACATTGAATTACGATTTGTTGATTTTGTGTATGGTCTTTTTTGAGAGAAAAATACATTTTGAGAAAACAGAATTTAAATTCATAATGTTTCATATAAATCTATAGATGCTAACCGACCAAAAAAGCTTTTCTATACATGTATTTGCATTTCAGAAAAACTTATGTTGTGAATGATTGTCTGTATGTTTCTAATGTATGCTTCATCAGATGGATGGCAGCTGTTTACCACAAGCTCATCAGCTCAAAGGAAAAAGAAGAGTCACAACACAAAGACAAGATGATGATGATGACTCAGCAGGATGGTCACTTGGGAAGAGACAATGTCAAACTGCAAGAACAAGACATGAAGATGATGGTAATGCTGATGAGGATGATGGGAGTGATAACATCAGTCAAGGCATTGAAGACACAGGTAACACTCTTAGGCCCTGTCCCATTTCTCCCCCCTTAAAACTTCCACTTGGTTTTGAGTGCCCTCGAAAGTAAAGTCCCCTCAACGAGGGGAAGTGGAGCTGAAGATCTTTCCCTATGAAATGGGACACCACTATATGCAAATTATATACATGCACATAACTATCCCAGTTATGATCAAGATATAAGTATCCATAATAATATGCTAGAAATCTAATAAAGTAATCAAATGTAAAATAACACAGCATAGTTTATTATAGATAGATTATTGCTCATTAAAGCTAAAGTTATTCATTCAAGAGCTGGGAGAAATTTTCTCTTTGCCTTTAGTCGTTTTATTCACATTAAAGGTGTAATCATTAGCAGGTTTTATAGACGCTGCCACTTTAAGACGGAATGCAGATCTAATACACATTTTCTCCCAACTATTCCACAACTAACTCCCATTTAAGACAAAAACTGTGTTAAAGTGAATCTCCAAACCGGTCATTTAGCCATATATTCTCTTACACATTCTTACACTCTCACACACTCACACTCTCACACGCTCTTACACATTCTTACACTCACACACTCTTACTCTCACACACTCTTACTCTCACACGCTCTTACACTCTCACACACTCACACGCTCTCATACACTCTCACTCTCACACGCTCTTACACTCTCACACACTCTTTCTCTCACACGCTCTTACACTCTCACACACTCTTTCTCTCACACGCTCTTACACTCTCACACACTCTTTCTCTCACACGCTCTTACACTCTCACACACTCACACGCTCTCACACACTCTCACACGCTCTTACACATTCTTACTCTCACACGCTCTCACTCTCACATACTTACACTGTCACACGTTCTTACACTCTCACACACTCTCACACTCACACGCTCTTACACACTCTCACACTCACACGTTCTTACACGCTCACACTCACACGCTTACACTCTTACATTCTTACACACTCACACGCTCTTACACTCTCACACGCCCTTCTCTCACACACTTACACTCACACGCTCTTACACACTCTCACACACTCACACGCTCTTACACTCTCACACACTCTCACTCTCACACGCTCTTACACATTCTTACACTCTCACACACTCTCACACATTCTTACACTCTCAAACACTCTTACACATTATTACACTCTCACACACTCACACGCTCTTAACACACTCTCACTCTCACACGCTCTCACTCTCACACACTTACACTCTCACACGCTCTTACACATTCTTACACTCACACGCTCTTATTCTCACACGCTCTTACACTCTCACACACTCACACACTCTTACACATTCTTACTCTCACACTCACACGCTCTCACTCTCACACGCTCTTACACACTCTCACTCTCACACGCTCTTACACTCACACGCTCTTAAACTCACACGCTCTTACACTCTCACACACTCTTACACTCTCACACACTCTTACACTCTCACACACTCTCACTCTCACACACTCTCACTCTCACACACTCTTACACTCTCACACTCACACACTCTTACACACTCTCACGCTCTTACACTCACACGCTCTCACACACTCTCACGCTCCTACACTCTCACACACTCACACGCTCTTACACACTCTCACTCTCACACGCTCTTACACTCTCACACACTCAGTGGTTAAATTGGCTTTTGTAGGGAGGGGGAGCCCTCATCGCATCGTAAAATGACTTGATGTGTTGAGAAATGTGGTGATCAATGTATAATTTCACTGTAATAAAGGTATTATCACACTTTAATAAAGGTATAATTACACATTTATATTACACTGTAATAAAGGTATAATTACACAATGTATTACATTGTAATAAAGGTATAATAACTAGGGCTGTCAATCGATAAAAAAATTTAATAGCGATTAATCGCATGATTGTTATGATTGTTATGAATTCATCGCACATTTTTTATTTGTTCTAAATGTACCTTAAATTAAAACTTTTCAAGTTTGTTAAACTCTAAATCAACATGGGCATGGATAAATATGGATGCTTTATGCAAATGTATGTTTATTATTGAAACCATAGTCAACATAGAGCATGAAGACGAGACATGTTTCAAAGGTCATAGATGTTTTTCAAAGAACTTGTTCATGTCTTTTAGACACATGTAGAAAGAACAAAGAAATACCAGATTCTAATTATTCTCTTTCTTTGCACTGAGCAATTTACTAACACAAACATGCTTAGATTTTTGCATGATTTTTAGCTCTTCTGAAAATGCTAAATGTACATTTATTATTTATTATTACATTAGTTTGTCTGTCTCTGTGCCCATTTTAATGAAGCTAAATTCTGAATAAAACTGTTTTCATTGGTATATTTTACTGTTTCTTTTGTCAAACAACGGAATGAATATGAAATAGTGACTGAAATGCAACCCAATAAACATAACCAGCTCTCCCTTCCAAGACGTTAATCTGCACAAAAATCCTGATAATCGAGCCGTCGTCTGATGAAATCAAATACACATAAGATAAAGACAATATTTGTGTTGTGATTTCGGCTATACTTGCATGTAAAATTAGAGAAGCAACATAATATCTGTGTTTAACTGAATTAAAGATACTACGAGACGCAGAGAGAGAGAGAGAGAGGTGCGCGCGCGTGCTGGGAGAGCAGTACCGGCGATTCTCAGAAACTAAATAAGGTTTGGGCGCTTTTTTGAAGGGAAAAAATGGCTAAAGGGGTCTGCAATGTCGCTAAATTGGCAAGACTGTGTATCTCAATTTCTTCAACTAGGGGTCAAACAGAAAATATGCGCTGCGTTGATCAGCCATTAAAAAAATTTGTGCCGTTAATATGATTTTGCGTTAACGCGTTATTAACGCGCTAACTTTGACAGCACTAATAATAACACAATATATTGTTACACTGTAACGAAGGTATAAGTACACAATGTATTATTACACTGTAATAAATCTATAATTACACAATGCATTATTACACTGAAATAAATGTATTATTACACTGTAATAAAGGTATAAAAACACTGTAATAAAGGTATATAATAAAGGTATACTAACACTGTAATAAAGGTATAATTACACATGTATTATTGCATTGTATTAAAGTTATAATAACACAATGTATTATTACATTATAATAAAGGTATAATTTCAAGGTATAATAACACAGTGTATTATTGTAATAAAAATATAATTTCACAATGTATTATTATACTGTAATAAAGGTATAATACCACAATGTGTTATTAAACTGTAATAAAGGTATAATAGCACAATGTATTATGGGACTGTAATAAATGTATAATAACACAATGCATTATTACATAGTAATAAATGTATAATAACACAATGTATTACGCTGTAATAAATATATAATACCACAATGTGTTATTACACTGTAATAAAGGTATAATAGCACAATGTATTTCATTGTCATAAAGGTATAATAGCACAATGTATTATTACATTGTAATAAAGGTATAATTTCACAATGTATTATTATACTGTAATAAAGGAATAATAACACAATGTATTATTACACTGTAATAAAGGTATTATAAGACAATGTATTATTACACTGTAATAAAGGTATAAGACAATGCATCATTACAATGTAATAAAGATATAATAGCACAATGTATTTCATTGTCATAAAGGTATAATAGCACAATGTATTAGTACATTGTAATAAAGGTATAATTTCACAATGTATTATTGCACTGTAATAAAGGTATAATAACACAATGTATTATTGCACTGTAATAAAGGTATAATAACACAATGTATTATTGCACTGTAATAAAGGTATAATAACACAATGTATTATTACATTGTAATAAATGTATAATAACACAATGTATTATTACACTGTAATAAAGGTATAGTTTCACAATGTATTATGGGACTGTAATAAATGTATAATAAGAATGTATTATTACAATGTAATAAAGGTATAATAACACAACGTATTATTACATTGTAATAAATGTATAATAACACAATGTATTATTACACTGTAATAAAGGTATAATTTCACAATGTATTATGGGACTGTAATAAATGTATAATAAGAATGTATTATTACACTGTAATAAAGGTATAATAGCACAATGTATTTCATTGTAATAAAGGTATAATTTCACAATGTATTATTGCACTGTAATAAAGGTATAATAACACAATGTGTTATTACACTGTAATAAAGGTATAATAGCACAGTGTATTATTACTAGAGGTGGGCATAGATTTTTTTTTTTTAATCTAGATTAATCTAGATTAATTTTGAAATTAATCTAGATTAATCTAGATTAAAATGGCTCATTTGAATTCTGCCGAAGACATTCAGAATATGTGTGCTACCCAAATGATGACTATAAAAGTAAGTCTTTGAGAACGGGTTTCTCAAGCCAGGTGGCGCATTAGACTAGGGGCTCATCTCCTGTTTCCAAAATGCATCACAAACTGCTTGAGAAAGCTGTTCTACTCATAGACTGTAAAAGGTTACTTCTGTACTGTTACCGTCCGTAGGCAACATTAGGTAGGCCTATGTTATTATCAACTACTATAGGCTATCAATTAGGGATGGGCGATATGGCCTAAAATCTATATTTTGATATACATTGCAGCCTCTTGCGATAACGATATACAGTATATTATAATAAAACCATTACAGGACAGGTTACACAGACCCTGCTAAACAACTGCTAATTTTTTTTTTTTAAAGGGTGCATGTAGTTTTGAGAACACATATTGTGCAAAACGGTAAGTATACAACATAATTTTGCAGATAAATAAAATTTAAGTACACTAGCTGCAGAGATCTTAAGTAGGTCTAATGTTTATTATAGCTTTGAGCTTATGAAACCCCAAATTTAAAGTTATAATATTGTCTAACTGATGTCTTTTCAGTTAAAAAGAAACACAACAACGATTCTTAAAATCGGGCGTAGACAGAGATTATGTGTTAACGTTACACCACTAAGATATATTGGAATGAGAATAATACGCGCGCGCTGGTATTCAGTGATATCATGTTTCGTTTTGAATTTGAGGTGGTAGAACGGATTAGTCGTGTGTTAACTTACCGAACCGTTACCCCACACACTCTGTCTATAGTTTGCTGCTGTTTGTCGGACGGCTTAAATCCGAACCAAGTCCAAATAATGGATGTTGCAGCTTTCACTTTCAGCCGTGTTTACTTAAGATGACGACGATTCGTCGACGAATATGCGTTGCAGCCGGGTTTACCTCGCGGCCGTGGGTAGATTGCGTCATCATAGCTTGTGTAGTAGAGCCATCTCCCAACCCAACTTGGGGAATAGATTAACGGCGATATTTTTTTTATTGCGCGATAAGAGCCGATAACGGCCAACCACTAATTATTACACTGTAATAAAGGTTTAATTACACAATGCATTATTACACTGTGATAAATGTATAATAGCACAATGTATTTCATTGTCATAAAGGTATAATAGCACAATGTATTATTACACTGTAATAAAGGTATAATAACACAATGTATTATTACACTGTAATAAAGGTATAATTTCACAATGTATTATGGCACTGTAATAAATGTATAATAAGAATGTATTATTACACTGTAATAAAGGTATAATAACACAATATATTATTACATTGTAATAAATGTATAATAACACAACGTATTATTACATTGTAATAAATGTATAATTACACAATGTATTATTACATTGTAATAAAGGTATAATAAGACAATGTATCATTACTCTGTAATAAAGGTATAATAGCACAATGTATTTCATTGTAATAAAGGTATAATTTTACAATGTATTATTACACTGTAATAAAGGTATAATTTTACAATGTATTATTACACTGTAATAAAGGCATTATAAGACAATGTATTACACTGTAATAAAGGTATAATAACACAGTGTATTATTACACTGTAATAAAGGTATAATAAGACAATGTATTATTACACTGTAATAAAGGTATAATAGCACAGTTTATTATTACACTGTAATAAAGGTATAATTTCACAATGTATTATGGCACTGTAAAAAAGTAAAATCACACAATGTATTATGGGACTGTAATAAATGTATAATAAGAATGTATTATTACACTGTAATAAAGGTATAATAGCACAGTGTATTATTACACTGTAATAAAGGTATAATAGCACTAGGGGTTGCACGACTACTGATTTCTGCTAGTTGATTTCTTATCAAAACAATACTCGAGTTACTCGACTACTCGTCGTTTATGCTACTGTATATGAAAAGACATGAAATAGCTAGATCTTATCAATAAACATTTATTAATTCATAGCCTAATGCAACAATTACATAAGTAAACTCTCAAAACATTATAATTATGACATTTCATTTTTTAATTTTCATGTAACAGTCTAAAGCCAAATAAATAGCCGTTCTTGCCTTTCATTTCAGACGTCTGCTTCTAGGGGCCGTTCACATATCGGGTCTTTTCCGCGCTCAAGGTCGTTATTTCAAATGTAGCGCGCTCATAATGAAAGCAACGGACGTGGTGCGCTAGTTTTTCCAGGCGGGTTTTTCCTTCTCATCTCCAGAAATATATCTAGTAGTAAAGCTAATGCAAGGGCTAGAAATAAATTAATCCTTTGCTGAATGATACTTCTTCGTAGTCATCATGTAGAGCGCAGTTTGGTTGCATAGCAACGACAGACGCTACGGGAGTGCAAGCGCTTGTAGGAGACAGCGGCACGGCCGCGCGCGCTTTCCACACGTTTTTTAGAAGCAATATGTGAACGGCCTCTTGCAGAGTTGGCCAAATTACAATATTTTTGTCATCCTTGATGAAATTCTTCCACACATCTGACGCGTGGTGTCTGTTGGTGACGTTCGCCATTTTTAATTAATTTATGGTTAATGGACGCTCGAGTAGTCGATTGTTTCCGACAGCGTCGACTAGTGGTTGAAGTAGTCGATCTATCGACTACTCGACTAGTCTATGCAAGCCCTAAATAGCACAGTGTATTATTACACTGTAATAAAGGTATAATTTCACAATGTATTATGTAGGGATGTCCCGATCAGGTTTTTTTGCCCTCGAGTCCGAGTCATTTGATTTTGAGTATCTGCCGATACCGAGTCCCGATCCGATACTTCTATAATACATAAATAAAGAATAAAAAAAGAGCAAAAAAAAAAAAAAAACAGATCCAGGATGTTCCTTATTTTTTATTTAATTCACCTTATTTTACCATTCAACAACTCTGTTAACAAACAGAGCACTTCTGTGAGGTAGCTTGAACAATCAAGTAATAAATAAATAAATAACATAAATTTTTCACTTTTGGACTTGAGATGACAGAAGACCATGTCCATCAGCTCAACTTTGGTTCTCATCCGAGTGTCAGTGCAGTTCAATCAATATTACAGGTCTTTAAAACTCCAGGCTTTAGACGTCTGATGCATTAGACTAGTTATATAGGCATATATATAAAAAGCCAGATATTGTATAAAAACAATTTTAATTAATACCATTGAGATGAAAAAGTCTAATATATAGGCTAAACAAATAGCACCTCAACTTAAAATACCCGGCAAGCATGTAAACAAATAAAAAATAAAAGTGCCATAGTGTTTGCAAAGCCAGTAATGTGCTTTTAGGAACTGCACTCCTAACTCGTCTTACCCCTCTTTCACACCCCAAGCGTGAGCAGCGCGTATTTTTTTCAGCGTCCATGTTAATCGCTTTCACACCGGGAGCAGGAGCAGCGCGTGAGCGTCCAGCAGGAGCGTCGCGTGAACAGCAGTGCAGCGGTGGTTTCGGCGCCGAGTCTGTTTCTGCTGCGCCGATTACGCTGATCATGGCCAAAATACACCGCAGTTTTATCCAAAAAGTGCATTGATGATATCTATTGTGTTTTAAACAGTCAATCAAATGACCAACAGCAATTTAAAAAGAAAACAAATATCCAAAAAGAAACTTGTTGCCAGAACAATAAAAACAAAGATGAACCAAAAGTTATATGAATGAAATTATTAATAAAATAAGCTTCTTGACAAGTATTTTCTCTTAAATGTATTTGAAAACGAAAAGCAATGCCAACTTATCCATTATAGAACTCTGTCTGTATTCTACACACGCCGCAGTTCAGCCGCGCGTGACAAACGCTGCCAGTGTGAAAGCAAAACGCGCGTGTCCTGCTCCTGCTCATACCCACTGCTCCTGCTCACCATACATACGCACTGCTCCTGCGCTGCTAACGCGTACAGTGTGAAACCAGCGTAACTCTGTGCCACCACATAACTATAGATGTGTTAAAAAATAATGAGAATATACAAATATATCCGAGTCCTGATCGGGAGATAACGGCCGATTCCGATCGAGTCTGAAACCACGTGATCGGGCCCGATTTCCGTTCACGTGATCGGATCGGGACATCCCTAGTATCAAAGAGTATAGAAGTAACAAGAGGCGAAACTCAATAGAACGTTCCATTGCAACAAACTCACCCATGCGCAGAGCTGCAGCTCCGCCATCTTGGACTGAACGCAACACCGCTGTCATAGGATTGAACTATACCGGTTCAAATTCAAAAGCGGTTAAATTAACTAAAAAGTAGTTTCTAGTTTTTAATATCTCTAGAGCAGACATCCCATGTCTCCCGGAAGATCCGGGAGTCTCCCGCATATTTATAGCGGCTCCCTGATGCCCGCAAATTAGCTAAAATCACCCGGAATCTAGAGCGAGCGAGCAAGAGCGCGCAGCTCCAAACCGTGTAACGTTAGAGCACACGGCAGAAAGGGTGAGGGAGCGATATCAACATATCAACCTAAAATGTGGAACACAACTTGTTCAGATTTTTTGCTTTCATTTTCTTGCAGTTCTAGAGTAAAATATATTTTGTAATATATATATATATATATATATATATATATATATATATATATATATTATATAAAATATAAATAATTATATTTTAAAATTTGTACATTTTAATAAACTCAAACTTATATAACTTTTTTCTGTTTCACTTTCATAATTTATTTCACTTCAACAATAATCTGACAAATTAAAACAAGACCAACCATAGTATTAACGTTACAACCATACTAACGTTACAACCATTTAAGTTTGGATAGTGATTTTCATGTTTAAGCGAAAAAAAGGTGACAGTTAAAGGGTTAATTTAGTGATAACAATGAATTAATAAAGCGGTCATTTGCCAGGTTAGGTGTTCATATATCTCTGAAAGTATGCGATTTAAAAAGCCCATTTCGAGTCTTGACAATTTCGACCAAATACATAACGTTAGCAAACTGTTACTGCGGTTATGGGATAGCTTACATTAACGTTACAGCACCTGTTATCGTTGACGTTAGCTCACTTTAAAGTTAATAAAACCTTTTCTACTTTACCTCTCTGGATCTTTGGGGAATCTATGAAATGCTAGTTGATTGGTTGTACACTGGTAGTTGTTGCAGTTGATGGCAGAACACTGTTTTCTTTGTTTGCAATTATTTTCAGACATAATGTTAATGCTGTACAGTAGTTGTGCTACCAGTAAAGCCGTTGGTTCAGTCCAAAATGGCGGCCTCGCTACCGAAGCGCCACCTAGTGGCTGTTGTCAAAACTGCAACGGAGTTTCGCCTCTTGTTACTTCTATACTCTTTGCTAGTATTATGGGACTGTAATAAATGTATAATAAGAATGTATTATTACACTGTAATAAAGGTATAATAACACAATGTATTATTATATTGTAATAAATGTATAATAACACAATGTATTATTACACTGTAATAAAGGTATTATAAGACAATGTATTATTACACTGTAATAAAGGTACACTCTTAAAAATGATGGGTTAAAAATAACCCAATTATAACCCAACCGCTGGATCAATATTGCACCAGACCAACAGTAGTTATTTTGACCCAGCAAGATGGGTTGGACATATTTAACCCAACAGATGAGTTAAATATTCTAACCAAATGCTGGGTCAAATTAATTACAATTATGGGTTGATTTAACTACATATTAGTTATATAGTGTACCCAAATGCTGGGTCAAATTAATTACAATTATGGGTTGATTTAACTACATATTATGCTGGGTAAAATGAACCCATATGCTAGATTAAGTCTAACACATTACAGTACAATTTAAAAAATAAATTGCAATTGACTACCCATTTAAAACTGTTAAACTACAAACCTAGAACAGAATACATGCGAGATTTAAGCATATATAATGCAATAAACATTTAAACAATACAAAAACAAAACAACAATGGAATCTTTGAAAATTTTTATTACATTATTATTATTATTATTTTATTACATTTTATTATTATTAATATTATTATTATTATTACTACATCGAAAATATACTGGAACTAGTGCAGTTCCTAACAATATACTTGAACTGGTGCAGTTCACTCCAGTTGGAACACATCCAGAGCAAAACAACAATTGATTAGGCCAACACTCGACAGGCCAACACTCAGCAGCTCTATATTGAACAAATTAAAATTCCTAAAAGCTGCTATTAAGCTACTTGCAAGCAAGTATTCTAGTTTTGAAAAATTTAACTATTTTTGACTCCCCTCCTGGAATTTCATAGATTTCATTTTGCAGGAATTTCCACACATGCTCGCATTGTTTTGGGTATTCAACGTCAAAGACAAAAAATGCCTTAAAACAGACATCAATGGCCTGAAGCAATGTTTCTTGCTCCAGGGCCTGTCCAGATATTATTACAAATGTCTGAGATGCACTCCGGTCATTACCCAGCATCAAGACGTGGGGGTATGGCTTGGACGCCTTAGCCTCATGGAGGTACTCGACCATGTTTATTCCAGGCTAAAAAAGAAAATACAAGAGAGTGAGATATACAAGAGTGCAAGTAAGGACCAAATGTCTACCGACAACTATAGTAAAAAAAATTAACTGTAATAGTCTACATTTCATTGCATAACGAAATATTCCAAACTAGGGGTGTAACGGTTCACAAAATTCACGGTTCGGTTCAATCCACTTGTGTCACGGTTCGGTACGTTTTCCATACGGCAAAAATAAATAAATGCCAGAGAAATTTCCTTGAATTTTTTTTTTTTTATTAGGCTATTATTTTATTTAATGAAACTAACATCATTAAGTATGATTTTTTTTTTTTTTTTTTTTTGCTTTTTTTACTGAGCAATAAATGGAGCTATACTTGACTCTTCTTATGAGCATATAAAACAAAACAGCTCCTTGGACAAAATGAAATGTAATATTGTAGTAGTAGGCTAGTTATAAACAAAGGTTTATTTTAGTTCAGATTAACATTTGAGGGCAGCAATTGTATTCATAATGACAAAATAAAACCGACGTAATGTTACTTGAAAGCATTATAGCCCACTATTCCTGACAAACTTCCATACCTTGCAGTTAGTGTTACTACAGTAAATCCATGGTCAGGGGCGCTGCTAAGGATTTTGGGCCCCATGAAAAGAATCTTGACAGGGCCCCCAACACAGCTGAGACTTTTTTCATATTAATTTACATAAAATCATGGTTTATGGTATTTTGACTATCATTCTCATATATTTAAGTCAATCAGACAATTTCCACACCCGTAATTTGTCCTCTGTAATACTGCACTACTTCAGTACTGTATAGCCTAATGTATATACTGTGCATAGCTGTACATGTGTCATATAGTGTATTCACATATATTTATATTTGTATGTATGTGAGGCAAAGCCGTGCACCCGCTGCACCCTGCTCTATCGAAACGTGCTAACTTGTCGAAAAATGCTACCGTAGAGACCTGGGGCGTCATGTACAAAGCGTGCGTATGCACAGAAAAGTGCCGAAGGCTACGATCATTGTCACGGGCGGTCCACTAACAATTTAGGCCTACTTACAAACCCACCTTTTCTTGTGAAATATTGGGTAACATACTGTCGACCCTTTGCCTCTTTCCAGGGTTTCCCCAGGTTTGATCACCCCAAATTTAAGACCACTTTAATGAAAATTAAGACCTACATCGCACCCATTATGCAGTCGTAAAACACCAGATCAAATCCCAATAATGACTAGGCTATTACTAACAAATGTTTTAATTAAAAATATATTCATTATTAAAAAAAACTCATTCAACAACACACTGCAAAGTGATGTTCTTGGTAAATATCAAACATTCATAACAATAAACAGATAAACTAACTTTTCACATCGTCTTAGTAAAGTTTCTCAGCATTCAAATTGCTTCAACCATTGCTTCAGAGGGGTAGACAGATGAGATGGTCCTCAATGCAGAGCATGAAATCCACGGGGAGGAGTCGGATCCAGATCCAACTCCTCCCACCTTACATACCTAAACCTACCAATCTCCACCCCCTGATCCCTAAACCCACCCCTAAACCTACCCATCTCCACCCCTAAACCTACCAATCTCCACCCCTTATACAAGATCCGACTCCTCCCCCCGGATCTTGTGTACTGCATTGAGGTGCTACTGGGACAGATAGGTAAGAGAGATATAGATAGTAGGGGTGTAACGGTTCACAAAATTCATGGTTCGGTTCAATACGATACACTTGTGTCACGGTTTGGTACGTTTTCGATACAGCAAAAGAAATAAATGCCAGAGAATTTTTTTATTATTATTATTATTTTATTTATTAAAACTAACACACTTTGACCAATGATGGAGCTATAATAGACTCTTCTTAGGAGCATAAACAAAACAGCTCTTTGGAAAAAATGAAATGTAACCTAATATTGTAGTAGTTATAAACAAAGGTCTATTTTTAGTTCAGATTAACATTTGAGGGCAGCAATTGTATTCATAATGTCAAAATAAAACCGACGTAATGTTACTTGAAGCCATTATAGCCTACTATTCCTGCCAAACTTCCATGGTTGCAGTTAGTGTTACTACAGTAAATCCATGGTGAATGTTGCAGATCTGTGGACACTGTATAGTTCATTCATGGCACAATGTTTCTTCCTGGCTTCCACGCGCTGTTTGATCCGTTAATAACGGAGAAATATGAATGTTTCTCACTAGATCTCACAGCGATGTTATTACTTCTGTGGCGAATTCAAATGATTTATTTACTGGATCTCTTATTACCGCTGTGTAACAGTGTCGCTTGATCAAGATCGCTCGCGCTGCACTGGTCCAAACTGATGAGCGGTCCATCAACCACACAATAACGAGTAGCCCAGTTTCGTTCCGCTTACATTACGTTTGCACATTTGATGTTGGACAATGTTGTGGTCGCGCCGGCGTCTCTTACATTATGAGCGCGCTTGCCACGCGCAACGCGCCTACATTTGAAATGATGAAATTTTGGTCGGCAGGAAAAATAGTCCAACGAACCGTTCGGTTCTATGATACTTCATCACACCGGCGGTATAAGTGAAGTCAAGCTGTTTGTGTTGCATGGATACAATTTGGGCGGACTGAACCATTTTATGATAATCGAGAGGGGGAGAGGGGCCCACGGACGTTTGTGTTTCCTAAACAAATACATTTTTTTTACACCAGGAAACAGCAAATAGAATAATTTAAAGTTAATAATTTTTACTATCAAATATTTTTTTTAGCACCACAATTTTATTGGGGGCTTCTCTGGGCCCCCTCTTAGTCGTGGGCCCCGAGAATCGTCATCGTTTACCCCCCCTTTACAGCGCCCCAGTCCATGGTGAATGTTGCTGATCTGACACTGGCCAATTCATTCATGGCACAATGTTTCTTCCTGGTTTCCACGTCAGCACTGTTTGATCCGTTAATAACAGAGAAATGTGCATGTTTCTCACTAGATCTCGCAGCGATGTTATTACTTCAGTGGCGAATTCAAAAAGCATTTGAAATTCAAATGCTTTCTTTACTGGTCTGGATCTCTTAGCGCTGTGTGGTGTTCGCGCATAGGTCAAAAATTCCCGCTTCACAGGTCCAAACTGATAAATGGTCCACACAAACACAATAAGAGTAGCTCAGTTTCATTCCTTACATTGCATTTGCCAGTTGATGTGGTCGCGCGTCAGCCTCTATGAGCACGCTTGCCACCCGCGACGCGCCTTCATGTGAAATAACGAAATTTTGGTCGGCAGAAAAAATGGTCCAATGAACCGTTCAGTACGTAATGCGTACCGAAAACCGAACCGAATGCCTCATACCAAACGGTTCGATACGAATACACGTCGTTACACCCCTATTCCAAACCTTTTTTGATCAAGTGTTAGAGCATATAGCTCACATTACAGAAAATAAATGAAGGATTCAGACCTCAAATGACTTAAAAAGACATAAATTGATTGATGATCTATCATTTAAATAAATATTCTCAGAAAATGCGTGCAGCTCAACTTTTGTGTCAACTTTCTGATAAATAATATGTTAATTTCTGAAATCAATACTTAGTCGGTGCCTGTTTTAGAACAAATTAATGCATCAGTGCGGTGCGGTACAGAGGTAATCAGTGGCACTGCTGAGGTGTTCTAGAAGCCCAGGATGCTTTGATACTGACCAACTTAGTTCAGCAAGTTCTAAGCTTGTAGAACAGCTATTTTCCAAATACTGTCTGACTATATTTGAGGCCTGTCCCCAAAAGTATACTAAAACCTGAATATGCATGTGTGCGTGCAGTCTTGAGCTAAGATATGTTGATAAAATGAATAAAGTTTCCTCTTCAGAAACTTGTGCTTCGAGGACTCACAGCCTTATGATCGATGAAGGCCAAGCTGCATTCACGATTGGTGTAGCGTACCACTTTCACACCGCGGCCACGGCCAACTTTGTATGTTGTAGGGGGGAGTAATCCTGGCAGCTGCCTCAGAGCGAGTTCCCCAAGGCCATCTGTAGGAAGACATAGGTGTCAAAACGATGTGAAATAGCATACCTTTGATTTCACAATACCCGCAATTTCATTGCATAAATATCCCACATATTCCATAGCATTCCCTGTATTTACAAGATCTGCTGACAATATATTACCTGGTGTTAAACCATGCAGGGGCAATGTTAGCTTCCCCTTCTGTTTTGCCAGGTACAGGACCTTCTCTGCATAAATGGGTAGCCAAGTTTCAAAAAGCTTGGATGCAGCATCCCCATGTAGGACAAGAAAGTCCTGTGCAATCTATAAAATGAAAAACACATTTTTAAATTCCAATTCAATGTGGCACACTAATAAAACGATATAAACAATGTATCCTCATATGTAAGATCATTTTCCCCTATACCTACCATGCCTTTGGTCATTAGGCAAGGGAACTCTTCAAGGATTTGATCAATAGTCCAACTGTTGTCTCTGATCCACTTTGCCCTGTAGACTGCCGTGTTTTCCATATAGGTCTCTATCTGGCTGAGGGGCTGAGAATTGTTTCTCAACCATTCTTTTAACTGTGATGCACGTTCGTCTGATATAGTACATTCTGTAAAGAACAACAAAGTTGTCAGTTACTATGGATATATGGAAATATGGATGTTTTGCTTCATCAAATCATTTTTTTTTATTTAATAATTACCTGGTATGAGAGGCCTTGCAAGAGTAGCATCATCTGGCGTTTGTGGTGATGTCATCTGTGCCATGCTCCGCGACCTGCTGGTTGATCTCAGCCGCTTCCTGATGTTCCGCAGCCTTTCCTCTAGGAATCCAGTGGCTGGCCGGTGGCTCCGTCCTGGGGTGTACCATATTTCCTGCCAAGAAATCGAAATCTTTAATGAATAGAGATGAGGCACGTTTTACTGACAGCATGTGCTACGGTTAGAACAGGGTTTGTCTGTACGTCTGTCTGTCCCCAGAGAAGTAGATCAATTATTGTTCCTGCCGCTTAGTGCATAACAGCGGGCATCAAACCGCACAGAAATGTTTCAAGGAGGAGTGAGCTGTATTTTGTCTGTTAACTGACTGTTTTAGCTTTTACGTTGAATGTATGCTTCTCCACGCTCCGTTGCCAAAAACAACAGTGCGTCGAGGTTGTAACTTCCAGCCAAATTTAGTCAAAATTAAAGCCTCAAATTCCCAATTATTTATTTACAACTTTTCAAAGGACCTGCGGGACAATAATTTTCACATGTACGAACCCTAGTGTCTATTCTTTGGTGATGATTCACCAGAAACAGGACATCTTAATTGGAGATCTAGCAAAAACAGAAGGGGGAATGTTGTAGAGCCCTCAGCTGACTCTTAACTAAGTTAAGTTAAATTTAAATGGATTGCAACTAAAAAAAAAAAAAAAAAAAAAATCAAACTGAATCAGTTTGAAGATCATGACAACCCAAATAAATATCTCAATGACATTTTTCAAAAAACACTCACGCTGCCACTGCTAGATGAGTCTTTCAAACAGGCAAATGACTGAACCAAACCAAATGCCAGTGCCTTTTTGGTTTCTGATGTAGGACTGTAAAACAGAAAAAGCTTTTTTAATTTAAGTAAAATGAAAGTACACGTACTTGTTATTTATGTTGAAACATGTTAATTCAATTTCAAAATAGGAATGTTGGCATATTTAACAGGAACCCTATTCTATATATAAAATAAATAAATAAATTACTTCTCTCCAAACTTCTCAATGAGGTACGACACCAAGATACGGACGAGGAGACGTCTCTGACTAGTTGTGATGACATTATCTTCATCAAGGCTCTCAACAATTTCCTTGCCATCATGTAAGCCTGTAAGAATCTGCCGGACATCCTGAGAAAATTTACACAAGAGACAACATTGCAGATCTCTTACTTTATGAAGTGAAGGATGATACGAATTCAAATCGATATCACCATTATTTCAAACCTTTGCCTTGATTTCAAATAATGAACAGTTAGCTCACATCATATCACAATGTGTTTCACTCTTTTCAAGCACCACTATTGTACAGCAAAATATAACAGTGTTTAAGGTGCTAATCAAATGAATTTAGCTGATAAGAAAATTACTAGTTTTTATCCAGGTGGATTTGCTAATTTAAGAAAAAAAAAGCACCTTGATCAATCAACATACACAAGATACATTCAATTTTGTTTCTAAATTTTGGCTTTGATTAATTGCCCAGCCTACTGTTGATTAAACAAAGTGACACCCAAGTCTTAAAGTGGAACTTACAAACTGTGGAATGATGTGTATTGTCTGTATCAGCTGATTTACTGGTACCACAGCTGCTGCTTGATCCTCCATGGGGTTTGGAGGAGTGGCAGTTGGTGTGACATCAGAGATTGTAGGTGGGATAGCAGGGACAACAGCAGGTTCAACCTATGCAGAAAATCCAGTTCAATATAATAAACAGTGGCAGCCACCTAGAATACATCAGTTATGTAAACTCCTGGACGGATAGGGAACAAGGTGACAGATGGGGTGGGGGGTCAAGATCTAAAACTGCATTTTTTTTTACCACATCAAAAGACTGCATACAGTATGCATGGTGTGACGTGTACTGGCTGGCATTCTCACAGAATGTATACTGTAGTGAACTGGTTGGTAAATGAGGTTAACCTCTTGCCCCTCTTGGTGTTGCGGTTAGGAAGCATGCATTGGGACCAGGGTTCGAGACCAGTGGGTGCACTCCCCACTATTTGATACAATTTATTTGGAAAAAGAGTGCACATGGTTTCAGACACAAAACTGCTCAAATTTATCACCCAACTGCCGTGTTTTTAGTTGTAAAAGGTGACGTTTCCTTTCTTGGACCATGCAGGTGTCTTTAAAAAGGTGACTTCTAAAACATAAATGTGGCACTGACTAAGAATGTATATGGAGCAGATAGACATTAAGTGATTAAACCAAAAAATACTTACAGTACAACTTATAACACCCCAGTAGTCATTTCAAGAACATCCCAGTAGTTTGGTAACGTCATCCCATCCCAGAAGTAGTTCCAGTAGTTCTTACCATCCCATTAGTCCAATACTGATCATCCTCAAGCAATGGACACTTTACGCAGCATGTATGGCTAAAAACTAAACTAATATGGCGGACAATGTCAAGCTATGCATTTTAAACATCTATAAACTAGTCAAAATACTATTTACAAGTGTCATACACACACACCTGGTGGCAGTCCGCTGATTATCTAAAAAAGTCTATAGCGCAGGGAAATGTATAAACTATCATCATCCTCTCTGTGCGACTTAACAGCATGGATGGGATGGTAATCAAGCAGCTCTCTCACATCTACAGCTGCCAAAACTTGAGTGGGAATCACACTGTACGCAAATAAATGCTTATCAAACCACTGTGTTTCCCACTTCTTTACAACAAGTGTTATTGTTGGTGTATGTGATGTTTGCTCCAGTAGTAAAACTGATTGTACAACACAAAACTGAGGCTCTCCATATGGATCATAAGACAGGAATACGGTCATGCCTGCTCTATATTGAGTTCCCTTAAACGTTACCCAGGCTGGGACATACAATTCACTAAAAAGGGGAATACCTTCTAGATCACTTTGGATCTCTTTAAATCCCTCAATGTTGGCCAGAAATGTAGTGTACCCTGGACCAACTTCTGTATTGTGGCACAACACATTTCCACACAGGAAACTGTAGCACTGCATCATCTGATGGCGAAATGCCATGGTTTTACAAATGTTTTTAAAGTTACCAGTTATATGGCTAACCTGTTTGAAAAATGCATGTCGAGCTTCAAATCTCATCGCCCAGAACTGCCTCAACGGTCCGAGTTTTTTAATGACTCTTGGGTAGTGTAGCATGAAGTGGTGTTTTGGCCGTAAATGTAGGTGAGGATAGAGCTCCAGGAAGAGAGAGTGATGCTCTTCAATTATTTTGCTTAGATACAGTGTTGCTGCTACAGTAAGCGAAGGAGAAAAGATGAACTCCATGCACAAGAGTAGGAGGAGTAGAAGTTCCCAATGCTTGTTATCCATAGGGATAAGGTCACCTATCATTGTCGACAATAACCTAAGTAGGCACCACATTTGAGATGCCGACTGCCGCATGGTGGCTTCAGGGTTTCTGAGATTGCTTATGACAGTAGGTTTGTTACCCTTATCACAAAATCCATAGTCAAAGCTTGTTATTCTGTAATTGAGCTTTTCTAGTGTGAGATACTTTTGCTCAATTAGTGAATTCAACACAAGTTTGACTTCATAGGGCCCCACCCCTTCCAGTACATCATGCATGATGTCGACTGCCACATTGTCTGATACATGATAAAAAGACAAGTTGTTCAAGACACTGTCTCTTTTCAGGCCTGTCTGGGAGGAGTCAGCTGTACGCAAATCTGCCTCATAACTATTGCGATCACGCAACAAAGTAGGATCTTCCAGCGTCAGAGACCTCACACCTCTTTTATCTGCTTTGCAGAAACGACACACATAGTTTCCACTGAAGCTTTCAATGTAGCCAAGAACGGCATGCAAGCCTAAATTGTCTCCAACTACCTGGACCACCGTGAACTTGACAACACCTTGATAGTTGGGGGTATTAACAAAGATGCCATCACTCTCTAGACATCTGATCTCTTCCACGATAGGGCGCAGGATTGCATCAAGGCCATAGGTCACTACGTCATCAGATGTGTACACTGCTAAAAGGAACTGTGACTGCAAACTTGATAGCAGGTCTGGTGGCAAGCTCTTCAAGATGAAATAAATAAGTCCTAACTTGTGAATCCCAGTCTTAGAACCAAGCGGATTTACTACCTCACAATCATCTTGGTAAATCACAAGTGGGATTGAAACCTCATTCTGGAACAATGGATGCGTTTTACAAAATTCCCCATCAAAAACATCCTGAATTGCATCACCATCTCTACGCTGCCATTCCAGCATGGCCTGTAAAATCCCAGGAATTTCAAGAATCTTGGTCAAAAGGCTCTTTAACGGAATACGGTGGTATGAATCAGGAACTGCAACTTGTCGGACAATGCCAGTGGCAGAAGCCATTGGCTGAACATATGAAACCCCAGACAGAAGCTCCTCAACTGGCTGAATGAAGTTTCCAGATTTAGCAAAATACTGCATCTGTTTATAATCTGTCTCCAATCCTTTGAAAGGCTCAGCTGCTTCTGTAAACTCCACCTCAAGATCTTCTACCTCAAGGCTTTGATCAAGACCTAACTGACGAAATAAAGACATAGTCTTTGATTGCAGTCTGTTGACAATATTGCTAATTAAACTGCAAGTATGCTGAACCACAAAGTTTAAGTTTGAGTATGTCATAAAAGATTTGGATTTAAGGTGGGCTAAAAAGAGGGCCACCCGATTGGTAATACCCTCTGGCTCTAATTCATCCCAATCCTCCTCAACTTCCTCATCTCCCTGTGCTGGCTCCATTTCAGCATTCCGCATTTCAACATTCTGTACATCAACAGGTGGGGCTTCAAAAGGGTCATCAAGAGTATTTCCTACTTTATGCTCCTTTTCCAAGTGTCTTTTTAAAGACCACATGTAAGAAAATGTCCTACCACAACCACTTTCACTACACTGGAAATGTGTTGATGCTGAGTTTACATGGTGTACTGCACGTAAGTGCATAAAAAGACTCTTGATACCCCCTGAAATTAGCCTTTTGCACTTAAAGCAAGTATAACCCATCTTCCCAAAGAAACTATTAAATACTCAGAAATATTAACAGTGTGTGTTGAGCAGAAGAATTGAGCCTATCATGTCATTGATCTTACAAGTTCTCTAAATTTTTTGAGGAACTTCAGCCGAGGGCCAGCTCTTGGGATCAACTGGATGATGGTAGCCTCATCAATCCCCTCCTCTGAAAGATATAGAAAACACAGACATCTTTGTTTTTTACAACAAAACTCATCTTTGAGTACAAAACAAAAATGTATGGGTAGTTAAATGGAAGATAAAGTAATAAACATGCATATTCCATCATTTGTTATTAGGAGTGTAACGGTACGCGTATTCATATTCATACAGTGTATGCACACGCTGTATGGTTGCTGCCACTGAGGTATAGTCGGGGAGGTGCTCATAACGTGCTCGGCTCGGCTCGTAATTCCTCTCACACACTGTGAGCCGCGACCATGCGAGCATCACTGATTCCACTCGATTTCTCCCGAGTGAAAAAATCATCTGCGAGCTCGTAAAAACAGCAAAAATCGCACCGTGTACGCCCGCCTTTAAGTGAGCAAGAGTGAGTGTGCGCGAGTGAGTGAGAGTGCGAGCAACAGTGTGTGTGCGCCGGTGAGCGAGTGTGTGTGTGCGCGAGTGAGTGAGTGAGGGACGACAGTATGTGTGTGTGTGTGTGTGTGTGTGTGTGTGTGTGTGTGTGTGTGTGTGTGTGTGTGTGTGAGGCAGTGGCGTAGGTTTGATTTTGAAATTGGTGGGGACGGGGACCTCAATATAAATATATTTTAAGTTTTGATCGAAATTATTGCTAAGGATATATCAGTGTCACTGGATAATGGTAGGGACACGTCCCTAGCATCCCTACTAAATTCTACGCCCCTGGTGTGAGGGGACAGTGTGTGTGTGTGTGTGTGTGTGTGTGTGTGTGTGTGTGTGTGTCTGTAAGCGAGTGTGTGCGAGTGATTGAGCGAGGGATAGTGTGTGTGTGTGTGTCAGTGAGCGAGTGTGTACGAGTGAGTGAGCGAGGGACAGTGTGTGTGTGTGTGTGCGAGTGAATGTTTGCGAGTGAATGTGTGCGTGTGACGGCACGCGATGTCGGAAAGCAATGTGTAGTCTGACATGTTTCATGTCCACACACGACAAGATTTTAGTAGTCAAAATCGTGTAATCTGACACCGTGACTATCTTAACAGACCCAAAAATCTTGTAATCTGAACCAGGCATTATTCATCGTGTCAGGCTGCCTGTTGTGATGTGTTCGCGCGAGTTCATACCGCGATCGTTCAGCCTTAATTATTACCTTTAAATCTGTCGACAAGTTCTGTCAGTTGCCAGTCTGTCAAATTGTTTATGACAAAGGTGTCCATTGATCTGAAACAAACAAAAAAAGAGCTTAAGCAAAAATACAATTTCTATTGCATTACCTATTCATATGTCACCATGCAAAAGCAATGCAGACTATAACAGCAGAATATAATCCAATTTGAATACCAGCTAGGCCTATTTTATTTAGCATCACAAAATCCTTCTCTTTTTACAATTCATATGACAAATTGTATACATGTAAATTCTAAATTGTCTATGTTCTTACTGCACAATAATATTTGTGGCTGCTCACAGCATAGCTTTCAGAGCACATACATATATATTTCTTAATGTCACAGGCCCCGCGCAGAAGGCAAAATAGACAGATAAAATAAAAATAAGTGCATCCGATCTTTATATGTAATAGATCACTTAATAAACCAAACACAAATTTGAAGTAAATTCATAATGAACACTATAACCTTAACTGGAATCAATTTGAATCGAATTACCGTAAACACATTTCACAATTACCTCGTGTTACAGCGTTCACAAAATGGAGAACAGTCTGCATTATGTGCATATCAACATATTCACAAACGTCATTACCCGAATTATCTGCGGTATGAACATATACATTTGCATTACAGATCTCGTGTGCATATTATCAAGTTGTAACAATAATACCTGCAAAATAACAGGAAAAAATTGATGCGGAAAAATCCGAGTCACGTCACACCAAACGCTCAGCAGATGTAATGGCGCGCAAGTGCACATAAGTTCCTAATTTGAGAGTCTTCTTCTTTTAGAGTTTTTTGGCGGTAACTTGGCACACAATGATATGGTGCATTGCCACCGACTGGTATGAAGTGTGGAACTGAATGACTATTTCTTTATTACAAACGGAAAAAAAAAAAATCTTGAATCCTCTCAATCATATTAATTATTCTAAAATAATGAAAAACAATTACGTAACATTTATCTTTAGAATTTTTCCTAAGAATTTCTACTAAATCAACCCGTACTCTTTCCTTTTTCAAATTTTGGATAATTTCCCTCCTTTTTCCCTCAAATTTTTTACAGTGTATCATGACGTGTTCTATTGTCTCTTGGTACAGTACAGTACAGTACAGTACAGTATTCACAACTGCCGGTGATTTGAGAGTCCTCTTTCAGGTTTCAAAATAAAAGCGGTTTCTCACAACAACATACTATTCTTAATCTGGTCTACTTTCAAGTCCCACATCTCAATCACATGAATATAGCCTATATATATATATAGAATATAGCCTACATATATATATATATATATATATATATATATATATATATATATATATATATATATATTCCCTTAAAGTATAACTGTTAACACCTTTACACAAAATGTGCATATACTTTGGCCTGTCACTTCACTCAAGTGGCCCTTGTCGTTTGCCAGAATGCCATTTAAAATAAGAATTTGTTCTTATCTATTGTGGGTCACCACATAAAATAAATGCATTTAGTCAGACATATCAGATTATCTCACTGTTTTTACATATTTTAATCAGTCAAACACCTAAAAGCTTCAGCAAAAACAAGCACATTTGTTTATAGCCAGTTAAAATAATATAGCTAAGCAACTAACTGACTGTAACGCAACACAGACAATGTGAATAAGAAATGTAGTGTACATACCTTATTTATTTGCCTCGCTGGATGACCAGGAGGTTCTCTGATGTGACGAGCGCTCGGTGTGTGGACTCTGCTGATGATGTTCGAAGCACACACAACCCACTTGCTGGGTCAAACGATATAATGTTGGGTTGATGGATTTTGACTCAACACATGAGTTGCACAAAAATAACCCAACTTCCATATAAATAACCCATAATGGGTAAAACATTTCATAACCCAGCGGTTGGGTAGATAAAATAACCCAGCATTTTTTAGAGTGTATTATAAGACAATGTATTATTATATTGTAATAAATGTATAATAACACAATGTATTATTACACTGTAATAAAGGTATAATACAATGTATTATTACACTGTAATAAAGGTATAAGACAATGCATCATTACACTGTAATAAAGGTATAATACCACAATGTGTTATTACACTGTAATAAAGGTATAATTACACAATATATTATGGCACTGTAATAAAGGTATAAGACAATGCATCATTACACTGTAATAAAGGTATAATACCACAATGTATTATTACACTGTAATAAAGGTATAATTACACAATGTATTATTACACTGTGATAAATGTATAATAGCACAATGTATTATTACATTGTAATAAATGTATAATTACACAATGTATTATTACATTGTAATAAATGTATAATAAGACAATGTATCATTACACTGTAATAAAGGTATAATTTCACAATGTATTATGGGACTCTAATAAATGTATAATAAGAATGTATTATTACACTGTAATAAAGGTATAATAGCACAATGTATTTCATTGTCATAAAGGTATAATAGCACAATGTATTAGTACATTGTAATAAAGGTATAATTTCACAATGTATTATTACACTGTAATAAAGGTATAATAACACAATGTATTATTACATTGTAATAAATGTATAATAACACAATGTATTATTGCACTGTAATAAAGTTATAATACCACAATGTGTTATTACACTGTAATAAAGGTATAATAGCACAATGTATTATTACATTGTAATAAAGGTATAATTTTACAATGTATTAGTACATTGTAATAAATGTATAATTACACAATGTATTATTACATTGTAATAAAGGTATAATTTCACAATGTATTATTATACTGTAATAAAGGTATAATAACACAATGTATTATTACATTGTAATAAATGTATTATAAGACAATGTATTATTACACTGTAATAAAGGTATAATAACACAACATATTATTACATTGTAATAAATGTATAATTACACTGTAATAAGGTATAATAAGACAATGTATCATTACTCTGTAATAAAGGTATAATACCACAATGTGTTATTACACTGTAATAAAGGTATAATAAGACAATGTATCATTACTCTGGAATAAAGGTATAATAGCACAGTGTATTATGGCACTGTAAAAAAGTAGAATCACACAATGTATTATTACACTGTAATAAATGTATTATAAGAATGTATTATACTGTAATAAAGGTATAAAAACACAATGTATTATTACATTGTAATAAATGTATTTCACAATGTATTATTATACTGTAATAAAGGTATAATAACACAATGTATTATTACATTGTAATAAATGTATAATTACACAATGTATTATTACATTGTAATAAAGGTATAATTTCACAATGTATTATTATACTGTAATAAAGGTATAATAACACAATGTATTATTATACTTTAATAAAGATATAATAGCACAGTTTATTATTACACTGTAATAAAGGTATAATAGCACAGTGTATTATTACTCTTTAAGGCGAGACACGGCAGGCAAAAACATCGTTTTTTTTTCACTGGTCAATTTTGAGATTTTGGGGTATTTGTCTTCAATAACATGTATTCTTTCAGACTTGTGCTGAAAAAAAGCCCAAAATACACATTTAGGTATTTATTTTACTACACTTTGTCTGTTTGAGTGTGCAGATTTCGCCTAAATTCAACAAAAGTTGGCGTTCTAAATCATCCCGCTGCTCCGCGATCGCTGTCTCTACCCCATCATAAAATACACCGTTGGAAAGCTCTCTCTTTTCTGTACAATGCTGTCGGATCCAAATATGGTCATTTCCTCTCTATCAGCAACCAATCATGCAAGTAAAACAGGCGATTTAACTCGAAATGCGCAATCTCATTGGCTGATGCCAATTTCTGACAACGTGATTCGTCCAGAATCATCACGTGACGCGCTCTGACATTTCCGCGGTAGTTCAAAATGTCGAAAGATATGCGTGTAAAATTCTCTCAGAGAAGCCGAACACAGTTGTCATTAGCTAGAAGACACAAGGGATTACCAACAAAGACAAAAGATTATGAAATGCCATCACATGGCATGGGTCTTCACAATTTTTTTCATGAGAGCCGCACTGATAGGACAAAGTCAGTAGGAGAGCCATACGCCGTCCTTTCAGTTTCGGTTCTCAATCGATCAAGTATTTACATGTTCTCTCGATAAACCACCTCTTTTAATCCGATCGAAATTATTTGTAATATAGCTGACACTTTGAGTTTGTAATGGGTTATGTTATAGCCCTACTTATTTTTAATGTTTTTAAGAAATATCTGTAGTGACTGGCTGCATGATATCGCCGTATTTTTTACAGCCATGCGAGCCACAAATTAAAGCTTATTGGCGGCCCGCACGAGGCTCGCGAGCCGCGCAATGAGAACCCTGACATAGTGTGTTGGTGTCGATGCGTTACGAACAAGCTGTAACATTTTGAACACATCTGAATGTAAGTCATAAAGACACATTACATTTCAAAGCACTCAAAACCCACGAGCCAAATCCTGAAAACAGTCCCCTCAGTCAGCTGATGGTGAAGCTAACCAAACAGGCTCCCTTCAGCACTGGTTCAAAACAACTCAACAGGACAAAACTAATTATGAATCATTCAAAATATCAATATTTAGAACATTGGAGAAAGCAAACAAAGTAGACTAAATTGTTATTTGACAGAGTATCTGCACACTGTCAGAGAAGAAGAGATGGATCCTGACTAAATACAGGCTCAGTGACCACTAACTGGGCCAGACAGAGATGCACTTCCTCCACTGGGAAAAGTATCATCACTAAGTGATTTACACCTTGGACAAATAGCCAAAAGAATAAAACTTCCCAAAGTTAGCACCAGAAAAGAAGCTGGAAGTTCTCCTAGGAGAGGGTACAGCAGCTCCACTGACAGCTAAATATGATCTGCCTGAGGGACTGTGATATACCGGTATTTAGTTTTTCCATTCCACCTGTGTGATGGACTGTTGATGTGTTGTTTTGGATGTTATGATCAGTGATGGATGAAGCAATAATGAGTTTTGGATGTTAAACAGTGTGATAGATGGATTTTACTTGGACTTAAAGCATATTTTGTCTGTAATTCATGGCTTTCAATAGAAATTAGTGGAATTTTGCCATAAAAATCTTTAAAGGCCGTTTTCTCAAAATGAGTTTTTTCTTGCACTCCTAGTGAGGATTTTCCACTTCTGTAGGACCTACACACACCAAACTTTACAGTTGTATTCCTAACTATTTTGTGAAGGTTTGTTCAGAGGGATTTGTTGAAATATCATTCTTGGCCTGATTTATATGACATTTTATGCCTAAAAATAGGGCGGAAATAATTTTTTTAAGGCTATTGCCAGTATTTTCTGATTTACAGGGTAACAAAAGGGGATATGCATAATCCCCTCTGAACATGTCTTTTCATTGAATATATCAACAAAATGCAAAAATAATTTTGAACCTTGATTTTTTCAATGGTCAGATTTGTCACTTCAAAATATATGCAAATTAACACATATTTAATTAGATATAGCCTCATTAGCATATTTAAAAATAAAATTACAAAAAACTTGCAATGCATTTTTTTCTCCTATTCATGTGAGTAATCAACTGGTGAAGTTTGATGGTGATATCTGTAAGTTAACAATTTTACCCTATTCACCTGTAGTGTCTCGCCTTAATAAAGGTATAATTTCACAATGTATTATGGCACTGTAAAAAAGTAAAATCACACAATGTATTATGGGACTGTAATAAATGTATAATAAGAATGTATTATTACACTGTAATAAATGTATAATAACACAATGTATTATTATATTGTAATAAATGTATAATAACACAATGTATTATTACACTGTAATAAAGGTATTATAAGACAATGTATTATTACACTGTAATAAAGGTTTTATAAGACAATGTATTATTATATTGTAATAAATGTATAATAACACAATGTATTATTACACTGTAATAAAGGTATTATAAGACAATGTATTATTACACTGTAATAAAGGTATAATTACACAATGTATTATTACACTGTGATAAATGTATAATAACACAGTTTATTATTACACTGTAATAAAGGTATAATAGCACAGTGTATTATTACTCTTAAATAAAGGTATAATTTCACAATGTATTATGGCACTGTAAAAAAGTAGAATCACACAATGTATTATTACACTGTAATAAATGTATAATAAGAATGTATTATTACACTGTAATAAAGGTATAATAACACAATGTATTATTACGTTGTAATAAAGATATAATTTCACAATGTATTATTACACTGTAATAAAGGTATAATAAGACAATGTATTATTATATTGTAATAAATGTATAATACCACAATGTATTATTACACTGTAATAAAGGTATAATAACACAATGTATTAGTACATTGTAATAAAGGTATAATTTCAAAATGTATAATTATACTGTAATAAAGGTATAATAACACAATGTATTGTGGGACTGTAATAAATGTATAATAAGAATGTATTATTACACTGTAATAAAGGTATAATAACACAATGTATTATTACATTGTAACACAATGAATTATTACATTGTAATAAATGTATAATAACACAATGTATTATTACACTGTACTAAAGATATAATTTCACAATGTATTATTATACTGTAATAAAGGTATAATAACACAATGTATTATTACATTGTAATAAAGGTATAATTTCACAATGTATTATTATACTGTAATAAAGGTATAATAACACAATGTATTATTACATTGTAATAAATGTATAATAACACAATGTATTATTACACTGTACTAAAGATATAATTTCACAATGTATTATTATACTGTAATAAAGGTATAATAACACAATGTATTATTACATTGTAATAAATGTATAATAACACAATGAATTATTACATTGTAATAAATGTATAATAACACAATGTATTATTACATTGTAATAAAGGTATAATTTCACAATGTATTATTATACTGTAATAAAGGTATAATAACACAATGTATTATTACATTGTAATAAATGTATAATAACACAATGAATTATTACATTGTAATAAATGTATAATAACACAATGTATTATTACACTGTGATAAATGTATAATAGCACAATGTATTATTACGTTGTAATAAATGTATAATAACACAATGTATTATTACACTGTAATAAAGGTATTATAAGACAATGTATTATTACACTGTAATAAAGGTATAATTTCACAATGTATTATTACATTGTAATAAATGTATAATAACACAAGGTATAACACAATGTATTATTATATTGTAATAAATGTATAATAACACAATGTATTATTACACTGTAATAAAGGTATAATAACACAATGTATTATTACATTGTAATAAAGGTATAATAACACAATGTATTATTACATTGTAATAAATGTATAATAACACAAGGTATAACACAATGTATTATTACATTGTAATAAATGTATAATAACACAATGTATTATTACACTGTAATAAAGGTATTATAAGACAATGTATTATTACACTGTAATAAAGGTATGATTTCACAATGTATTATGGGACTGTAATAAAGGTATAATACCACAATGTGTTATTACACTGTAATAAAGGTATAATACCACAATGTATTATTACACTGTAATAAAGGTATAATAGCACAATGTATTATTACACTGTAATAAAGGTATAATAACACAGTGTATTATTACACTGTAATAAATGTATAATAACACAATGTATTATTACACTGTAATAAAGGTATAATAGCACAGTGTATTATTGCACTGTAAAAAAGTAGAATCACACAATGTATTATGGGACTGTAATAAATGTATAATAAGAATGTATTATTACACTGTAATAAAGGTATAATAGCTCAATGTATTATTACACTGTGATAAATGTATAATAGCACAATGTATTATTACGTTGTTATAAAGGTATAATTTTACAATGTATTGTGGGACTGTAATAAATGTATAATAAGAATGTATTATTACTCTGTAATAAAGGTATAATACCACAATGTATTATTACATTGTAATAAATGTATAATAACACAATGTATTATTGCACTGTAATAAAGTTATTATAAGACAATGTATTATTACACTGTAATAAAGGTATTATAAGACAATGTATTATTATATTGTAATAAATGTATAATAACACAATGTATTATTACACTGTAATAAAGGTATAATAGCACAGTGTATTATGTTGTGGCAAAAATATTCATTAAACAATCATCACCTGCGTAAGAGACATTTCTGAGTCAAATTGTCTTTTAAAAGTATTTATTCTTGCAAGAAGGCCCAGTTGCCACACAGAAGTCACCAGTACAGTCTGTGAAACAAGTGCGACCAGGGAGGGAGGGCAGAGGAGCCTTTATACTGATTTCAAGGTCTCTTGCTTACAGGTCCTTATCTAAACAAGGAGAGGCTTCCCTGCTAGTTTTCTGATACTGCTAAGTTTGTTCTTACAAACTCACAAGTTCTAAATTGGGCCGGCCTCTGACCCTAGGGGTCAGAGCCCCTTTTCAACCTGCCTCCTCCTGATGTCTCACCTGTTTTCCCAGTGTTTAAAAACACACACACACACACACACACACACTAATCTACAGAGCTTGATGACCAAAGTTCTTTCAAATTTGTCATTTGCCTTAACCCATCTGTAATGATAAAACTCATTCCAGAGGTTAATGACACAATATACACACTATAGGGACAGAATAGATTCCCTAAACCAACACATACCAAACATGAATCAACACTCATAAAACATACAATGCTGTCACCATCCAACACACACACATGCCTGACTATGAACCGCTCATATTCTCATATTCATATCTTTAATTTTAACTCTAAACATATTTAAATTTTAAATAAGATTTTAAACTTCTCATTTTCCTGTAGCTTTTATCTAATCTTACATGGTCTCTTTACCAGTTTCAAAGCCCGTTTGTTCATTATTCATTTTCTCTTAGAAAAGTCAGCTGGGTTGTTTTGGTTCATTATCATTATTTTGCTTCAGCTTGCTTTAGCATGCCGATAACAGAAAGACTGACAGAATACCATCCGTTCCTTCACTCAAGCAGTCTCTCTCACTATAAACAAATAATCTTTTCAACAGCCTCCTAAGACTATAATTTAGACAAAATCTAATAATAAATTCATTTCAATAACCTTTGACCATTAACCTTTATCCAGACTTTTCTTGAATCTACAAAAGCTGTCTTCACCTTTAGCCACCACCACGTCTAATGACCTTCAGGATTTAAAACTTACAAAACATCTCTTACATATCTTAAAGACATATTATTTCAATATCAACTTCTATAATATTTTCCCTTGCCCATAAGGCATGGCTGCAAACACTTGTCATAATGAAAAACAAGCCATACAATGAATGCGGTTTCTTGCAAGTGGTACATAGAGGAACTCACATTTTCTGGGTCAGACATGCCGTAACTCCTCACAGCCCATCTGGCCTCTCAATGATCTGCTGATGCTGGTGGCCACTCAGTCAGTCAGCGCCACTCTCATACCCAACTCACATAAAACACCGCCATTCTGCAGATACCCAGTGTCGGCGTGACCCTCTGTCTTAGGTTGACCTCTGGCCCTAGAGAATCTTACCCGTCTTTGAGTGATATCACTTCGTGCACACTGGTAATCGCTCTTCCCCATAACAGAATCTTTGACCATTTTCTTCAACATAATCAGTTCTGGAGCTTAGGAAAGGCACACTCAAGAGTCACCAGAGCACTCTGGACTGCCTAATAGTGTTAACACAGGGAGACAGGTTAATAACAACAGTATTTAATCACTTAAATATTTTAAACATCGCAATACTGAGCTTACACTCAGTGAATTTAGTTATCACAACGTCCATTCAGTGTACTGTTACATCTGTAGCCGGAGCCATCGGCCCTGCATGGTGGAGACTAAAATGAGACAAAGTTACTGGTCCTAAACTAGTCAAAAATGTCACTTCTATCGTTTAAGACTTCTTTAAAGTCATTCAGTTTTACTTTTAAAACATTTACAAATTTCTCTTGAAATGTATGAAATCTGAACTGCCTTGTAGCATGATTTCTTTTAACATCCATGTCTATGGTTTTCAACTAAAACAATGTGCCTTGAACAGGCTCAGACAACAGCTTCCAGCTGACATTGAATGAGAGAGACTCTGAGGCATTCAGGACTGGTACACTGTACTCTCATAAACTTCTTCAATCAAACTTTATCCACCATCTTTTAACTTTAGCCCAGCTTAAGGCATCTTTGCCAGAATTTACATGTATTTTCAAACAACCATATTTTACATTTGTCTTTTGCCCACATCAGGGAATTTAGACATCACATTACAAATTTCCTCTCAGATCGTGTCTCTGTCGCACTGGACGTCTTAGCCACAGCACACACCAGATTCAGATAAGCAAACTGTTTCAGCCAATCACACGCTTATCTTTTTAAAGCAAAACATCAGCTCTTAGTTCTTTCATGGTCAACCTCCATGTCTTTCTACACTAACAAACTGTTTGTTTAATCAGACACACATTTTACATTTAGCAACTGTTCATCCAGTAATACTGCTTCTACTTATTTGATCACATTTCATCTCAATTTTAGTTGTCAAGTTCTCAATTACTTCAATGTTTTTTCTAGGAGTTTATCAATCTGCAATTAGGATTCACACTAACTTTGAGGAGGCTAGCACTCTCCGCTTGTGATGCATTTTTTTGCATTTATCATTGTAAATAATCTGTCAGATTAGTCTCTCTACATCATCTAAACCCTTTTAAAGTATTCCATTAAAACACAATCATCCTTTTAGTTAACGGTACTTTTAAAATATTTTGCAACTCATTTGTTGGAGTCATTATTATCTGTAATTTTACATCAACCTGTATTCATCAATTCACTAGCTCTTTCCTTCAAAACGATTCCCTTAAGACTTAAATCTTTCAACCTTCTTTTAATCTTCGATCTTCTTACGACTTCCATCTATTAACTTTCCTTTAACTTTCTTTTCTCCCTTGCACGTTCTTTTCACTTTCTTTAGCACTGCGTTCACATTCTTAGTTCTTTCTCAGACGAAAACTTTAATATCGTCATTTAAATACTGTTCTACTTTCAAAAACCCACATTAATACACGTCACTTTCACATTATCACTTTCATTTCTGAGTGTCCATTTACAATTATAGGCTAAATGGCCCCACTGACCACAATTAAAACACTCTCTTTACCTATAGTTTGATCAATGAGCTCGCAAACAGCTCCAACTTACTGCACACCCTTGAAGCAGTGTGTCCCCATCAGGAATGTAAACAGAGCCACTGATAAGCAGTTCTCTGTATTCTTTTACAGTCCACCAGTGTGGATTCAATCACAATAGCCAAATCATAATCTTCATCATTATTATTGGCAGCACATTAATTTCCATAAGTTGTAAAGAAAACCATTCAACATATTCTAAAGGGTTTTCACTAAATATTTTCTTTCTAAACTTCACATTTCTTTGAAGTCAAAGCTTCAGAGCACAGCTGCTTACAGTGTTTGCTCTCTTCTGTCTCACTGTTTGTTTCAGGACTCTTCATAAAGAATAAAATTTTTACTAAATGCTATCAATTTCATTAGCACTGGGTTGAAACCGTATTCCTCTATCAAATGGTTAGGCTTCAGATTAAATTTAATGTTATCATTATTTTCTCAGTCCCACTTATCTCTCTGCTGTTTCACTCTTACTTTTTTCCTCATTCCCACATTTACTTCACGCACACACTTTCAGGTGCCGTGGGCACAGACTTTTCACATACTTCACTCTGCTTTTCATTCACACTCATTTCTTGCTTTTCATTCAAACCAACATTCAACTGTTGCTTCACAGTTTTTTACACACATGTTTTGCACAGGCACAACTTTCCTATGTCTAACATGCCCTTTTCCCCATAGTTTTCTTCATTGCACAGTACACCGGCGTGCAATATTTACTGTTGGACGTTCCCATAATGGCTGTCTTTTTCTCTATCACTATTGCTCGTGGCTTTTGACAATTTAGCGCGCTCTGACTTTTCACCCAAAATCAGAAGGGTTGAAATTAATTACTGCTTACTTTCAATATCTTTCCCTGGAATTCAGTTTTGGCCAGGAAATCTTTTATTTCCTGCCCTTTTGAAACTTTATTCCAGTGATCAATTATTTCGGCCCTCTGAATTAATTTCCTTATTAACGAGTACTTAGCTTCAGTCCGGACAATATCTTTGACCTTACGTCTCAATTTCCGTTCCCTTTTTGAAAGCCTTCCCTTTTCCCCGTACCACAGCTCTAGTTTCAGTTTTCAAATACAGCCATTATGGTTCACCCATAAAATTCTCTTTTATCAAAAATAATTTTCTCTTCAAAATCCCATAATTTTTCTTAAAATCCCCAAAAGAAAATATTTACTGTCTCTTACCAGATGCTTCTGTTGCCACCGGGTTCTTTCTGATTCCAGTGGAGTTCCTCCCGGCCCTGATAGCAGTTGGCTCTTCTCTCTCAATTCTGCGAGGTAAGACTAAAGCCTGTGCTTCAGGATGATCAATCGTCCATCCGCTTTACTCAGGGCCAGAAGAAACTGCCATGGAATCCCAACTTCTGACACCAATTGTTGTGGCAAAAATATTCATTAAACAATCATCACCTGCGTAAGAGACATTTCTGAGTCAAATTGTCTTTTAAAAGTATTTATTCTTGCAAGAAGGCCCAGTTGCCACACAGAAGTCACCAGTACAGTCTGTGAAACAAGTGCGACCAGGGAGGGAGGGCAGAGGAGCCTTTATACTGATTTCAAGGTCTCTTGCTTACAGGTCCTTATCTAAACAAGGAGAGGCTTCCCTGCTAGTTTTCTGATACTGCTAAGTTTGTTCTTACAAACTCACAAGTTCTAAATTGGGCCGGCCTCTGACCCTAGGGGTCAGAGCCCCTTTTCAACCTGCCTCCTCCTGATGTCTCACCTGTTTTCCCAGTGTTTAAAAACACACACACATTAGTCATATGTTGGCAGACTACGTACAGTCCAGCAAAGATCATTTCAATGTCTTACTAATGAAAATAATGAAAATCAACACTGTAAATCAATGAAAATCTAAATTTTCCATTACAATTATTACACTGTAATGAAGGTATAATTACACAATGTATTTCATTGTCATAAAGGTATAATAGCACAATGTATTATTACATTGTAATAAATGTATAATTACACAATGTATTATTACATTTTAATAAAGGTATAATTTCACAATGTATTATTACATTGTAATAAAGGTATAATAACACAGTTTATTGTTACACTGTAATAAAGGTATAATACCACAATGTATTATTACACTGTAATAAATGTATAATAACACAATGAATTATTACATTGTAATAAATGTATAATAACACAATGTATTATTACATTGTAATAAAGGTATAATTTCACAATGTATTATTATACTGTAATAAAGGTATAATAACACAATGTATTATTACATTGTAATAAATGTATAATAACACAATGAATTATTACACTGTAATAAAGGTATAATTACACAATGTATTATTACACTGTGATAAATGTATAACAGCACAATGTATTATTACGTTGTAATAAAGGTATAATACCACAATGTATTATTACACTGTAATAAAGGTATTATAAGACAATGTATTATTACACTGTAATAAAGGTATAATTTCACAATGTATTATGGGACTGTAATAAATGTATAATAAGAATGTATTATTACACTGTAATAAAGGTATAATAACACAATGTATTATTACACTGTAATAAAGGTATTATAAGACAATGTATTATTACACTGTAATAAAGGTATTATAAGACAATGTATTATTATATTGTAATAAATGTATAATAACACAATGTATTATTACACTGTGATAAATGTATAATAGCACAATGTATTTCATTGTCATAAAGGTATAATAGCACAATGTATTATTACATTGTAATAAATGTATAATTTCACAATGTATTATTACATTGTAATAAAGGTATAATAACACAGTTTATTGTTACACTGTAATAAAGGTATAATAGCACAATGTATTATTACACTGTAATAAAGGTATAATAGCACAATGTATTTCATTGTCATAAATGTATAATTACACAATGTATTAGTACATTGTAATAAAGGTATAATACCACAATGTATTATTACATTGTAATAAATGTATAATAACACAATGTATTATTGCACTGTAATAAAGGTATTATAAGACAATGTATTATTACAGTGTAATAAAGGTATAATTACACAATGTATTATTACACTGTAATAAATGTATAATTACACACTGTATTATTACACTGTGATAAATGTATAATAACACAATGTATTATTACACTGTAATAAATGTATAATAACACAATGTATTATTACACTGTAATAAATGTATAATAACACAATGTATTATTACACTGTAATAAAGGTATTATAAGACAATGTATTATTACACTGTAATAAATGTATAATAACACAATGTATTATTACACTGTAATAAATGTATAATACCACAATGTATTATGGCACTGTAATAAAGGTATAATACCACAAAGTATCATTACACTGTAATAAATGTATAATAACACAATGTATTATTACACTGTAATAAAGGCATAATGACACAATGTATTATTACTCTGTAATAAAGGTATAATTACACAATGTATTATTACTCTGTAATAAAGGTATAAATACACTCTAATCTGAGGTCAAATTAGGCCAGGTCCACAGGTCCACAACACACCCTGCCGGAGCTCAGCTCCGTCTCATTCAGCACCAAATATTTTATTCCACTTGAATTATTTTTCATCTCCTGGCAACTACATGGCATATGATATTGAATAATTAGCAAGACTACACAGAGACACCCAGGCTACATGGAATTATCAGACGTCATGCATCAATCTCTGCGTTCTCTGGTTCAGCACCCCACCCACAGCCATTAAGGGAAAACTGTCACAATTCTAAGCGTAACAGCGACGTTACCAAGGAAACCCGCAAACAGCTAGAGCGATCGAGTTGGTACCACTGAAGTCCTCTGTTTACAGTCTTGAATCTTTGATTTTTTTTTTTTTTTGTTGCCAAATCAAATGTTTTATGGTCAAGATTCATCTCGTAGCTGGCTGCCTTGGTTTCAGACATAAAACTCTTTATATCAGCACTTTAATGAAACGTCAATGGAGATATTTAACGGGGAAAACACTTCGGCAAAAAGAGCCGTTAAAAAATGGTGATCACTGTTGAAATCTAGGTCAAATGAAAGTGAAGCTCGTTCTTCTTTGAAGTCTGCATCTACTGGACAGATGGCGCCTCCCCATTGCTCCGGTAAGTGATAACTATAAAAGGAAACAATAAAGTCAAATAATAAAAATAGGTAAAAAAAAGTTTGAGCTGAAAGAAATGTTAGCTTTCTGTATGTTTAACCATTCAATTGAGCTAACGTTAATGTTAGCGAGCTCAGTAACATAAGCTAAGTTAGTTGACATTGCTCAGGCCCAATTTAAACTCTGATTACAGTTTATACCTTAATTACAGAGTAATAATACATTGTGTAATTATACCTTTATTACAGTCTAATAATAAAGTTATTACAGTGTAATAATAAATGTGTGATTATAACTTCATTACAGTGTAATAATACATGTATTACAGTCACTGATCTATAAAATGACTGGATAGCTCATGACTTTCTAATCTGCCACTAGGCAGTGAAGCCACCGGAAGTGTTCGAGCGGCCATCTTACGATTCCCTACCAGCAGAGGGCTCCAACGCCCGTTATACAGAGATTGGTAGCTCCGACGGTACTTTTAAGATGACCCGCTGTGCAGCATACAAGTGTAAAATGACGTTCACAAAAGGATGTAGGAAAAATTGCCCACAGGTTGTAATTCAAGCCCTATAAGTAATAATTTATATGCAAAATTGTCGCTATGCCCGTGTTGTTTTCTCCGAGGCAAGAGCTGCCGCTTCTTCAAAAAAGCAACGATAAAACAGTCAACAGTAGCCTATAAGAAACCTCAGAGCAGCAATAATCACAAGTGTCCAACAGCGACACCATTTGACAGATTTGTATTATGCATTTCTTGAACATGTTTGCTAATCAAACACTTTATATGAACAAACTACTAATCTATAAAACACAATCGGTCTACCGACCTTTTACTGTATTGTGTAAATTGATGTTGATATGCGCGAGGGAGAGAGAGCAATACAGCGCTCGTGTTGTTTGAAGGCGATGAGAGTGCGCGCGCGCGACCGGGGCTCTCGCTCTCTGCTTGTTCTTATGCGCCCTGTCCACTGATCTAAATAATTCGTTGTTGCGATGACTTGAACGATGAACTAATTCCCTCCCTCATTTTGATTTAACGAATTACAACGTGGCTACAATATAATAAAACGAGGGAACAAATTAGTATAATGTGCTGAGGTAGGCTATTATTATTTCTAATTCGTGGCTACGAAACAATATTCACCTATTCACCAATTCACAAAAATATAGGTCTTTACCTTTCACTATTTAATTAATAGTATCAAACTGTTTTTCTTACCTGTGAAGATAGCTTTTCAGTAAAGGCCGACTAGTGTTCTCGTACAGCTTATTATTCGTTTTGCAAAGAAATTGCCATTTTTTAATAAGCAGGAAAAATTTCCGACTTTAAACAAATACCCATTTAAATGCTTAGGATGTTTGCGTTGTGAAAATGTACAGGGAGACTTTAGATTTAAAAACTGTGTCTCGTTAGGCAATGTTTTTTCAGTCAAATCAAAAAAAGCTGTTCTCGTACAGCTTTTTATTCCTTTTGCAAAGAAATTGCCGTTTTTTAATAAGCAGGAAAAATTTCCGACTTTAAACAAATACCCATTTAAATGCTTAGGATGTTTGCGTTGTGAAAATGTACAGGGAGATTTTAGATTTAAAAACTGTGTCTCTTTAGGCAATGTTTTTTCAGTCAAATCATAAAATTTCCTATTGATTCAATAGAACGCGTGAGCTCACTAGGGAATACCAATATGGCGGCACGGTGGCTTCACTGTTTATGACGTCATGAGCTATCCAGTCATTCTATATAGATCAGTGATTACAGTCAGTCCCTCCAGTTTTTCGCGATTCCGCGATTGCTGAATACAACGCAAAATCAACAAATTGTCGCATTTTTTTGCGATCCTGCATAATTCCTAATTTAACAGCAAAATAATCACAAAAATGAAAAGACCTCACAAAACATTAAATTATAATCACCCAATTGAAATGTCTCTAGTTTAATTAAAGTTTCAATGCATTTTACGTGGATACAGATGTTGCGCACGCGTGATGTCTGTGAGCGGTCTGTCAGAAACATGGCGAAAGAAAATTAGTCTCACCTGCCCTCTCACATAAGCGCCAAGGAGCGGGCTACGCAATATCCTGATATATTGCACGAGAGCATGCACGAGAGTGGGAGTAAATTGTTTTGTGTTGACCGAGTGACTACCTGACTGCAGTGTGTGTGTGTGTGTGTGTGCGTGCGTGTGCGTGTGACTGACTGACTGCGTCACCGCCTGTCAGCGTAAATTCTCTTTATAGCGCTTGAACAAATACACATAGCAACAATTACTTCAAAATATTCATCTTGGCGAGTATTTACGTAAAACTATCAGTAATAACTGATTGGGACGTTTGTCATTACTGTAGTAGGTCTTAAAGTGACAGTAACCTAATTTACCTGCTGTTGTCAGTGTTGTTAATGTTAATCAAGCAACAACAATAGCTACAGCACAATAAAAAAAAAAAAAAAGTAAATTATCCACTGTTTTGTAACTGTATCCTTGTATTTATTTGTCCTGTTTTGTTTCTTTTTGTTATTTGTTCCTTTGTTCTTATTTCATTACTGAGTGTTTACTTGATTATTTAAATCATTTCTTGGATGTTCCTGGTTGTGCCCATAGGTTGTTTTAAAAGTTAATTTGATGAGAATTTGATTAGACCAAAATAAACAAGCTTTATGCATTTTGTTTGTGATTTGTGTCATGTATGACGATTGTGCATCTGACATAATACTTTTATGGTAAATGTGATGTCCTAATTATAAAATATAAAAATCGCAATTTTTTTCACAAATTTCTGGAAATTACCATCACAAAATCAGTCACTTTGATCGCAAAAATCACACAAAAAAATCGTGAAATCCTGGAGGGACTGTACAGTGTAATAATACATTGTGTAACAATGCCTTTATTATGATGTAATAATGAATGTGAAATTATAACTTTATTACAGTGTAAGTATACATGTATTACAGTGTAATAATGCATTGTGTAATTATACCTTTATTACAATTTTATAATAAATGTCTAATTATACTTTTAATACAGTGTACACTCTAAAAACTTCTGGGTTATTTCTTCAACCCATTTTCTGGGTTATTTGAGTTGGGTTAAAATTATGGGTTATTTTTTCAGAGAGTAACCATTTTCTGGCTTATAGGGCTAATATTTTGACCCAGTTCATGGGTTGTTTGGGTTTCTGGGTTATTTTTCAAAGAGTAACCCATGTTCTGGGTTGGCTTTCTCTCTCTCTCTCGCCCGGCTGCCCGCAGTTGTTCTGGAATTTTCTCACAACAGTCGTTTGAAATAACCGTTGCTTCGCCCTCGATCCGTTTTGGCCTGTGCTTCATCGGTGCAACTTCATCTATATTCAAGGTAAGAGAGTATTTTCAGTGTTGATGTAATGTAAACTTTTCTGTGTCCATGTCCCTGTTGCTAGTTTAGCACCACTTACTACAAAAAAAAAAAAAGAAATACGTTGCTACGTTGAGACTAGTGTTAGCCGTGGTAATTCTGTGGTTGGCATGTAGCCGCGGCTATCACGACAACATCTAGGACAACTCGAGGTAACGTTATCGCACACCGGACGCGATTTTGAACACGGTCCTGAGCCGTTGCTGGGTGCCGCGGACAGACGCCGGATGGCGCCGCCGGTGTGTAACGTATGTGTTCGAATTTTAAAGACGCGGCGCTGCGCTGCGCTTCTCGTCCGGTGTGCGAGCCCCTTGAGAGAGTGCACGTCCGGTGAGCGATACCTCGAGTTGTCCTAGACGCGACGCAACGCGATGCTTCTCGTCCGGTGTGCAAGCCCCATAGCAGCAGCTAACGTTACAGAGCGACGAGGCAACACAATAGTTGAGTTATGTTTACCAACTGCGCCGTGCTTATCATATACAGTGCTCTACTGGCTGAAGTAACGTTAGTGAGTGTTAAATTTAAGCGGGTCAAGTCTTCAAAATGTTGCTAACCTCTTTATTGCTATGTTTTCTCCAGGTCATTTTGAAATGGACAGTTTTGTCGCTGATAAGCTAACTGAGTGGGAGCTGAGCTGACAGAGAATTTTAGAGGTGAGCATTTTACTCTTATTGCCCTTATATCATCTCTCTATACCTACATTTTTTTAATAAGACTTAAATCTGTCAGCACTGTAAACCCGGATAAGTAGAATCTACTTAAAAAAACCAAGGTAACTCGTTGCCTTACATTTTTTAAGTAATGAAGCATTAGTTGAATAAGTGAAGTGGACTATGTTCAATGTACTTAAGCCCATATTGGAATGGAATAGAACATTTAAGTTGAATGTACTTATAACCGAGTTACAGTAACTGAAGATACTTAGTTTAAACAATCATTCCCCACCCATTTATTTAACTCAGCTTGTTAAGTAAGCATTACTCCATTACCAATTCAACTAAATTGTATTTTCTAATGGGCCCAACTTAACTTTTAGTTCCTGAAACTCAAAATATCTTTCAATCAATAGAGCCATGTAAAATACACACATACAACTGCAACATTACACTGATCCAATTATATTTTTATTGAACATGTCTTTTTTTAACAACAAAAGAAACAATGCCATGGCCTAATAGGCTTCTAGTGTGTAGTTTCCTCACATACTGTATTTTTACAGCACTAGTACAGTACAAAGCATTTACAGTACTCCACTGTAATTACCAAATACAGTATATACACATACTTTTACAATGTTAAATTTGTCTAGGGAAAAGAAAAAGAAAACAACATTTTCTGGGTTTTAAAACATTTATTTTGGTTAAAAGCAAAGATCAGAAAATTGCCTTCTGTGAACATGTTGGCTGAATTTTTTAAAACATAAAATGCCATTTTAACACTTTAACAACAAACAGGTAACACTAAGCGCTTAATTAAAGGGATAGTTCACCCAAAAATTTTAAATTAGCACATGATTTACTCACCCTCAAGTCATCCTTGGTCTATACGACATTCTTCTTTCAGACGAATACAATCGGAGTTATTTTACAAATGTCCTGGCTCTTCCAAGCTTTATAATGGCAGTGAAGTGCTGTTTCTGTTTTGAAGTCAATAAAAGTGCAAACGAAATCCCATTCAAAGTCTGCAAGTTTTCGCAGAAGTGAGGACACCTGTAGGCTTACAGTGGTGTTCTTTTTTTTGCATAAATTGGCCAGTTTTCTTTGGAGTTACTTGTCTTTTCTTTGTTTTTGATCCACATTCAGGATTGATGTCAAGAAAACATCTAAAAGGCAGAAAAGAAAGAGAAAAAAAACAATGAAATATTATGGACTGAGTTTATATATTTTGACAGAGAGAGACAGCACAAAAGATGTGTAAATAAAAACCAGATATGGGTTTTAACGACTAATTTGTTTGGATAAAACTAAACAACATAAAAAAAAATGCAATGTTGGATGTTGTGATCAATAACTGATATTTCTTCTGCCCTGGTTAAAATACATCAACTCAGTGTGTCTGTTTACAAGCGCACTGTCAACTAACTAAACTTTTGGAAGTGGGGTTGCCAGATTTAAAGTTTTACTCTACAACTTTTGTCTACTCATCACCCAGCTCATTAACAATATCATCCCCTCATCAGGACCCATCAGAGTATCAGTGGAAAGGCAGTCATAGACTCTCAGTTTATATAGAGCACACATTGCCAGACTCCAGCCCAAACCTTTGTGACAGAAATAATTTAACTTAATTGCAAGCCTTGCAATGTGAATTGCATATATGACTACATGATAATGTTAAACATGACATTTACCAGACTAAAATGCATGTTTGCACCCAAAAATGAAAATTCTGTCATTATTACACACCCTCAAGACTTTCGTTCATCTTCGGGACACAAATTAAGATATTTTTGATGAAATCTGAGAGGTTTCTGTCCCTCCATTGACATCAATGTCATTGCAACTGTCAAAGCCCAGAAAGGTAGTAAAAACATCAGTAAATAGTACATATAACTACGTTGGTTCAACCTTAATATTATGAAGTGACGAGATTACTTTTTGTACGCAAAATAATCCCAAAATAACAACATTGTTGAATAATCTCTTCTTTTCCATGTCATTCTCCTACACTGTTGACGTAGTGTAAACAGTGCAGCGCTTCTGGGTTTTACATCAGAGCATAGGCTCACTATTGGCTAGCTCCTGGGTCATCACACACGACCGGAGTCGGACAATAATAAGCCTATGTTCTGACGTAGAACCCAGAAGCGCTGCACTGGCTTTTTTTCAAGGCTTGCACCTTGAAATCTATAACAGGGTTTGCGTTCTCGAGCCACCAGGCACTGTTTTGTGCAGATGAGTGGGCTGGAGAGCGTTAAAGGATAACTCTTGCCAAAATGCAACCTCTTTTTGTTAATCTACCTGAGGCAAACTTTCGTTTAAAAGCATAATTAGGATGGAAACGTCACTTTTAAGTTTGACCGTATTTTCGTTTTCAGTCAAATTGCCTTTTGAATGGGGCACTACTATGATAGCATCAAAAATCGCTATTTTTAAAACACTAAGAAGGCTCGACACAACATGAAACTTTGCTCTCAGTATCACCAGGGGCTCTACACATGGCGTGGAGATGCATGGAGAACATTGTTTGTGTACACAGAGTTTACTAAAGAGAAAGATTTTGAACAACTCACTGAAGCTGTGTCCGCCGGCATTTTGACGGTCAAAAATAGTCGATCAAATAAATTTATTCTAGAGCTGCTGTAAAGCCTAAACAATCTATGTTACTGTACTTTCCTATTATCACTGTAAAGCTGCTTTGAAACAATCTATATTGTTAAAAGCGCTATATAAATGAAGGTGACTTGACACTGTTTACACTACTTCAACAGCGTAGGAGAATGACATGAAAGAGTAGAGATTGCTGAATAATGTTGTTATTTTGTTTTTGTGCACAAAAGGTATTCTCATCGCTTCATAATATAAAGATTGCACCACTGTAGTTACATGGATTATATAAACGATGTTTTGACTACCTTGAAAGTTGCAAAGACGTTGCTGTCTATGGGTGGTCAGAAACCTCTCAGATTTCATCAAAAATATCTTAATTTGTGTTCTGAAGATTAACAAAGGTCTTACAGGTTTGGAACGACATGAGGTTGAGTAATTAATGACAGAATTTTCACTAATCATTTAACTGAAAACAACTTGCACTGACATATCTTAAAATATGTGACTGCCACTGTTTTGTCTTAAGATGCACACCAGTAATGTTTTTTTTTTTATTAGACATTTTTATAAAAGCTGCTTAAATACCCTAATTTTATTAAGACCTAGACCTGGCTTAAGCTAAGCCCAGTATGGAAACCATGGCCATATTGTTTATACCAGTTGTCAGCTTAATAAATACTGTCAAGACAAGTCACAATTCAGTCTAATATTTATATGAATGGCAAATATGCCAATGACTAACCTCTGAACAAACTCAAGGTGCTGCCTCTTCCTGGTACTGCAAGCTGAAGTTATAGGAAGAGGCAAACAGCGCTGACAGGCCAGTGATGAAGATGCTGTGATCCTTTCACACACACCTTGACCTTCCAAACATAATGTCCAGCACTGGTCGCTTAGAGATTGACCTGTAATTGAAAAAAAAGAAAAAAGAAAAAAAGAATAAATAATATTAATAATTAAAATAACTATTGTGGGTTTCACTGTGGTTCGATGTAATTGTCTATACATAGTTCTATGAATTACATTTTTCACCTAAACATTAAAATTGATTAGGGTTAGAACGTTAAAATGCACTGGCATATTATTTTGCTTGTTTTAAGCATAAACTCACTTAATTTTGACTTATTCTTTCAGAAAACAAGCCAATTTTTACTTGTCTATTAAATGCTTCTTTATGTAAGAATTTTAGATATCTGGGGCCTCATTTATAAAACTTTGCGTAGGATTTGCGTCAGAAGTGGCGTACGGATGAAACATAGGACGTGCGTACGCACAGAAATATTCGGATTTATAAAACCGTGCGCACGCACATCCTACGCAGTTTTCCCTTAATAAATCACAATCAATTCTAAATGTAGTGCAGCTTTTGCGGGTTCATGTCACGCCCATAGTTGCCCATAAATAGACCGTGAAATGCCCACAAGTTAATATTCATCGACTGCGAAAGTCAGTAAGATTTTTTTAATGAAATTAATATTTTTATTCAACAAGGATCGATGCATTAAATTGATCAAAAGTGACACTCAAGGGTTTTACACTGTTAAAAATAAATATACTTCATATAAATGCTGTTCTTTCAAATTTGTTCATCAAATAATTCTGCATAAAATGTATCATGGTTTCCACAAAAATATGAAACTGTTTTCAACATTGATAATAATAAGAAATGTTTCCTGAGCAGCAAATCAGCATATTAAAATGAATTATCATCATGACTGGAGTAATGATGCCGAAAATTCAGCTTTGATCACATGAATAAATTACAGTTTACTATGACATAGAAAACCTATGTTAAATTGTAATATTCCAGTTTTTACTGTATTTTTGATCAAATAAATGCAGAAGAGAATTAAAAATTTTGCAGACCCCAAACTTTTGAACAGTAGGCTAATATACTGGTAGGCTAGTACTATAATTAGGGTAGTTTTGTAAAAGTCACTGACTAATTACAGGCGAGTTGAGAGCACAAATCACAAAATATTTAGTAGTCATGAAATGTATTCAGATTTAGCATATTAATGATGCATTCACCTCATAAATCATGACACACTGCTCTAGCACAGGAAAGTGCATACAAGTTCAAGTGTGTAAGGACTGAATTTTCCTGCTAAAACAAAACGCACCCTGCAAATAAAGCCATAAAATGCACCCTGGACAGCAGATAGTAAAGACAGAGCACAGAACCTTGTCCTGCCCAAACTTATCTCCTTGTCCCTTTGTTTGACTTCAACTCATCCCCCCTCTCCCTCCTCTTCTCCCTCCTCAAGTCACTGAAAGTTAAATTAAGAATGTCTATATATCACATATGGTGTATCTTGTGAATGTGTTGTTTTTTCCTTTTCATGTTTGGTATCATTTTAAATGTCTCAGTGCGATTGGTAAAATGGTCTTAATTTCATTGCAGTCATTGGTTTAATGAAAAAGATGGAGAACTTAGGAGAATCCTGTATCTCCTCTCTGGCTGATATCTCTTTACGATATCTCAAGAAACCAGGTGCTACCCCCCTGGGGTACATGGATTGGACCAACCAACTCTAAACAACATTTGTTTAACCCCTTTTGTTCTGGTCTGGTATTTAAGGCGAGGGAATAGAACACACTTTGGGAATCTTTTACCAGGATCTTTCCCCCACATTAATGTTTCAGTATTTTCCCGTTGGAAAGTCCTGACACATTACTGTGTGTTTTTGTCAGGAAAACATTACTTACTTTTAGAGTCATCTTTGAGTAAATGATGTCAGGTATTTTTGAATTGGCTTTTTATAATTTACTTCTGTAATTGGCATGATACACTTTTACCTGACAAATAAATGTTAACCTTGATTTATTCTGCATTCTTCTGAAATCATTATTTCCAGTAGATTAATGTGTAGTATGGTGTTTCCGCAAATCTTTGTCCAGGATAGATCAAACTGAAGGCACTATGAATGGAGCATGGAGCACATCTTAGGAAAAACCTTCTGATTTCTGCATGTTTATCTCCTGACTTAGCATGTTGTATGCTGCAAATATTATAAAAAATTACGCCTATGAGTCTGTAGTGCGCGACTGCATAGGGTAAAATACTTGCACTGCACCCTCTGACTATTTCAGGACTGGCTAGTTTGTGATCGTGAGCGCGCAGTCGCGACGTGACGTCTCAAAGCGACACTAGGTCCGTAATGAACGAATAATTGAAAGTATGGGATAATCAGAATAATCAAAGATCTAAATTAATTCATAATCAATATTTATGATTATTTTCTAATCAGAAATACGATCTAAATTTGATTATCATTTGAAATTGGAGTCAGATTACGCATAGAGCTAAAGTAATACTAAAACTAAATTCCAATAAATTAAGTGAACTTCACTGGAGCGCTGAAAAGACATACACGCTTTAAACCTTCGCCAGGCCGTTGGTTACCGTCGTTGGGCCAATGGATGGTCCTTACAAGTGCATGCTTTTAAAATGAAAAAGTATCGGTATCGGTATCGGCGATACTGGCCCTGTACTTACTTGGTATAGGATCGATACCGAAATTTGCAGTATCGCCCATCACTAACGCTCACACTCACACGCTTACACGCTCGCACTCTCTTACATTCTTACACACTCTCACACGCTCTTACACGCTCTAACTCTTACACACTCTTACACACTCTTACACTCTCACACGCTCTTACACGCTCTCACACACTCACATGCTCTTACACACTCATGAACAAACAAACATGGCATTGACCTTCAGGCCTTGTTCATCAGCACAGGATGTAAAAAATGTTTCCATGTCATCTAGACACTGGAATGAAAACAAAAAGTCATCCTTTGCATCAGGAAATTCCTCCAGGACCTTCCTGGGGGCATTTTTTTGTTGACTTCCGCTCATCTGCAGAAAAGAAGGCTCTGTCACCTTCCCACAGAATAAGTCTCCATGACTGCGTAGCCAGTCCCGCACTGTAAGAAGGTTTCTTACAATGATTGGCTGTAAATATATATAATCGCACAAAATAATTAATCTATTTATCTAGCATGCATGCAACTGCTTGATATATGACCAATAAAATAATTTACCTTAGTGTCCTCTTTAACTACAACTCTTTTGCTGAGCGACAGTTTGGTGGTGGTGGATTTTGACACCTTAAAGAAAGGCTAAAAACACACACAAAAATAAAATATAAATATTTGATACATATGAGTTTGATATGATACTTAAAAAATACTTGAAAATCCAGCTTACCCTGTTCTTGGTCTAGAATACAACAACTAGGTAATACTTTTTCTTTTATTTCACTAAATATATGCTTTCTAATATATAGTATTATTTCTATCTAGCCTATTACTTCCTTTAATAAATGCTCAAAACACAGGATACATTTTATTCATTTCAGTATTGCATTACTTCAATAAAACAATTTCAAATAAAAAGTGTCTCAGTGTCTTTACTATAAACCCATAATAATGGTTTTCCTCTATATTAAGATTTCCCTTATAAGGAATCTTTTACAGTGTTTTCCTCTATATGAAGATTTCCCTTATAGACAATATAAGCCTGTTTATATGGGTCATAAAAGAACAAATTGCATGTTTCACACAACAGCATGTAAACAGCACAGGAATTCTCTGAACACTGTTGAAGAGAAACCTGTAAAAGCGAAAGTTCATCCAAAGTCATTTTAAAAACAACTGCTAGCTTGTTTAAACATTTATACATGCATACTGTTACGACCCTGTGTTCCACTTGCTCGCCTGCTGGTGGCGTTGTTCTTCATTGAGAGTGCAGGAGATCGCACACACCTGTTCCCTGTTTCCACCTGATCAAGGAGAGGATAAAACCTTGGCCTCCACCACTCTTCTTCACTTCGTCCAGGGGATTGACACCCTTTGGAGAAGTCACTTCTTGGCATTTATTTATTTATTTATTTATTTATTTATTTGTTTGTTTGTTTGTTTATTTGTTTGTTTATTTATTTGTTTGTTTATTTATTTGTTTATTTGTTTGTTTATTTGTTTGTTTATTTGTTTGTTTATTTATTTATTTATAACCCATACCAACCTTTTCTCTTCCCCATCTGGATTATGATTTTTCCCCTTTGATTTTGAACCTAGACTTTGTTATATTAATTTATCTGTATTTTGAAGAGTAATAAAAACTTGCAAGTCATTCAGTGTACTTGTATCCTTTATGTACGGTCGGAGCTGGCCGTAACATAAATTGGGTGTCTCGTCCGCGATCCTATGGGGGTAGGAAACGTTGGTAAGTATGGGTTGTATGTGTGTATGTTTTTGTGAATGATTACCTTATATAAATGAGAACTCTGGTTAGTTAGAGTGTTTCCAGCTGGATTGTGAATACAATCCTTCCGACAGAACACTGTTTGTTTTGTTTTGTTATTTTGCCTTTCTTGTTTTTGGAGGTTATCCTGGGTGGAGATTAACTCTCTGTAGGGGGTACGCTTCCGGACCTTCAGTTTGACTGATTGTCGCGGAGCTCAGCGTTTAATGTCGCCCCGAGCCCGGTACATCTCTGAAGACCAGGTAGGATTTAGTTAGTGTTTTCTGAGATAGGAGCTGGAGTTTTCTCATGTTGTAAACGGTAAATCCATTCAACAAAAATAAGTAAAGTTAAATCATTGCGTTCGTGTGTATAGTGCGGTTTATTCTCGGTCTTACACTGTGTTTTGACTTGTGGGAAGTCTTCGGAAATTTTTTGTGAATGAGCATAGGTTGCGTAATACAGTGACGTAGTTCCTTTTTGAAGTAGTGGCTTATGGGAGTTGTATTTCGGGTAAACAGCGTCTCACATGTAGTAGTTTCATTTGTGTTATTGTGCGTATACATATACGAACAAAATGTCTTCGGTGGTCGAAGATTTCTTTGCGTGTCCGTCAGAAGCTTTGCTTGAGAGTTGTACAAAGGAGCAGTTAAGTGCGAATCGCCGAACGCTTCAGTGTCGATCTTACTTCTCAAGAAAAGAGGCTGAAGGAAACTATCGTGACTACTTTGAAGCGATCACTTGTTGATAGAGGAGTTATAGAGGTAAGCACTGAGTTAATTACTCCCAGTGAATCTTTTGTCTACTCCTGCTGATGTTTATAGTGAAAGTGAGACAATTTCCAGAATTGTCTTTGCAAGAGAAGCAATTGTGTTTAGATGCCGCGAAAATTCGTGCTGAACGTGACGATCGCGCTATGAAAGAGCGAGCGGTAGAAAGAGAATTTGAAGAGAGGAAATTAGATCATCAGTTAGCTATGCGAAGACTGGAGCTTGAGTTAGTGAAGGAACGAGAAGAGAGAGCGTTTCAGATAAAGTTGGAATTAGCAGCAAAGACAGCGCAAGCGAATGTGCCTCCTGTTCTACAACCGCGTGCGAATGCAGGTGAACCTGTGTTTGACGTTCACAGAAATATGAGATTAGTGCTGCCATTTTCTGAAAAGGAAATGGATAAATATTTTTATCACTTAGAACGTGTTGCTTTATCCATGAAATGGCCGAAAAGCTTTTGGACTTATTAGCTGTGTCCCAATGTGAAGGCTGCATCCTCCGAAGTCCGTATTTGAAGACCGATTGCGTCACAGCGGCGCGACGAAACGTCACTGCGACGTGACGAAGGATGTCCCAATTCAAAGGCTGCACACTTCGGAGGTCGCATTTGAAGGCCGATTGCGTCACCGCGGCATGATGAAGGCTGTCCCAATTCAGTTCTGCATCCTCCGAAGGCCGTATTCGAAGGTCGGTTGCGTCATCGCGGCGCGACGAAGGCTAAAGCGACGCCAAATGCACCCTTCGTTTCCCCGTGAAAGGAAGGATACATAAATGGACACTTAGCGGACTATCCTACCCCATAATTCATCGCGCGCCGGTGACGACAGCATTTTTATTTAAAAAAAATGACGGCCGAGAGTTCGCTGGTGGACGGCAAATTCACATTTAAATGTAAGTATTATGTTTTCATTTACTCAAATAGCTAGTGAAACCACAGTTAAAAGCCTCAAGTTTTTCTTTCTTATAAACTTAACTTCATTGTCAGGTGGCCTGAGGCAAAACTTGTGCTAATATTAGTTTAATAATTGTTTCAGGGAGCAAGGAGCATATAGCTCAATTTATTAAACTGCAATTAAAAAAAAAAAACTAAAATTAAATTTTATTGTAATATTTGCACTAGTCTGTCTAACTTGTGTAAATAAGAAATATCAAAAGCCCACAACAATAAGAAAAGCAGTAGATAAAGCAATGGGGTTTCACTTTTATGTGTTTTTGTAGTGCTTTCATGCAAGCTATAGGCTATCTACAAAGGTTTAACCAAATTTGAGTATTCAGAAATATGATTTCTGAATATGAATATGATTTTAAAAATACAAAGTAAGAAAGTTGAGATCACATCTTTGTTGAAATGTATTGTGCTGTTGTTGTTAACAAGCCATGGTTAATTTGCTCTGCCTTAGGATTGCACGTGTCCTGGGACAGGTGAGGGGCCGAGTTCAGCAGTGTGTGACCAAGAAGAGGAGGAACCAGGGGCACCAGCACCAGCATCAGCACCACGATGAAGGCGAGACAGAGAGGACGAGGTTTTGGACTTGATTAGAGAAGACATGGGACTGCAGAGGCGAGGAGAGCACAAGAGAGAATGGACAGGCTGTTTTCTCTTCTTGAAAGAATGATTGAGAAATATGTATATATATATATATATATATATCCTTGTTTATTTTTTTTTCACTTAGATTTTTTAAAAGGAAAAAAAAATTATGCAACTTTAAATGTGTAAATAAAAGAGAATTCATTGCTCTGGACATTGTTTATTTTTGTAATGACAGTCATAATTTCTACATGAAACAAATTCTTCTATAACTTTTTCCCCCCAACTATTTACAACATACGTTAAACATCTCAAAATCAACATAAACATTTAAATTTACAGTTGCCTACATAAAATAAGAAAAAATGATGTAGACTTTTATTCAGCTGAGTGGGAGACCCTGGTGTTGCTGCTGGACTGAGATGGGCTCCACAATTAGAGACCCTGGTAAGAGACCCTGGTAAGGCCTCCTGCTGGTCTGGGACGGTTTCCAGAGTGTTTGACATCATATTTTCACTATCCACGTCTACCAACAGGTTTGCAGGGCTGACTCATGGAATAAATATTGAGATACTTTATATATTTTTTTTAACCACTAATAACGCATTGGGGAAAAACTACTAGTCATATATTTCAAACCTTATTAAGCAAAATTATCTTGCATACTGTAATGTACTTAAGGCATCAAGAGTAAAAGTAAAGGAATTCTGGAGGAAAAAAACTTTGTCAGGGTTTTTATGATGGTTCTGCTTTTATATTTATATTAAATTTTACTTATGAATATTTTCAAGGTTGATACATTTAAACTATATACTTTTGTGTAGTTTAATTTAAAACAATGCATCATATTGTAAAATAACATAATTTTGTAGTGTTGCTGTCCTGTGTGGGAAAATCACTTCGAGTATTAACGATGTAGTTCCTTACATACCACCACTGGTTATTTTGAAAATTAAAGTAACAAAATGTAGGCCTATTGTCACAATATTAGCAAATTGTTGCTAACTACAGCTCCGTCCCATTTCAAAGGGCGCATCTGAAGCGCTCGGACCGGTCTAGCCTACGGACTTGTTCTTGTTGTCGCCTAGCAACAGTGACTGACAGTTGCCGATGACGAGCGGGAGTAACATTCGCACTGGACTTTTTATATTCAACTGGGTTTTATATTCAAATAGGGTTGAAAACCTGTGTAAATATATTTACCATGGTCCATTTATGTGCATAATAAAAATGAAAGCCTACACTAGCCTACAAAATCGCATCAAGGTAAGATATAAATGACCATTTGAATCTTCGAAATGACCGAAAGTACATGACCTGAAACATCCTTACATGTCCTCCAATAAAATTATAAAACATAAAAATGACAATAGCCAATTCTGGCTCCTAGCTGTTTACTCAATTATATCAAATGATTTATCAGGATGGCAGCATACTCTCGCACCGTTGCTTGGCGCCTGGAGCGGTGATCGGGAACACCTGGCTGCGCAATTAGGAAATCCTACGAAGGCTACATGGTGTGTCGTTCGGAGGACGCATAGGCTGCATCGTTTGAAGTCCGCAGCCTTCGAAGGATGCAGTCTTCACATTGGGACACAGCTCATGTTGCAGTGTGTGTTCACAGGTAAAGCTCAGGAAGTTTATTCTGCACTCTCACTGGAACAGAGTGGTGAGTATGAAGTGGTGAAATCTGCTGTGTTACATGCATATGAACTCGTGCCTGAGGCATATCGTCAAAAATGTAGGAGTTTGAGTAAAGTTGATGAATGCACTCATGTTGAATTTGCAAGAGAAAAAGAGAACTTATTTGATCGTTGGTGCACTTCAATGAAAGTTACAACTAAAGAACAGTTAAGAGAATTGGTGCTCTTAGAGGAGTTTAAACATTGTGTTCCTCATGCTGTAGCTATGCATCTCACTGAGCACAAGGTGAATACTTTCTGAAGCGGCTATCATGGCTGATGAATTTGTGTTAACCCATCGTGGGTCATTCAGTTCGGTCAGTCTTAAAAACCAACGATATGAGTAAGTCTAAGTTTTGCTTTCAACCTAAGACGAAGTCTCCTGTGATGAGTAGGAATATTAAGGCGACAGTTGCTGAACATGTTAGTAAACCTGTACTCTCACGAGACATGGTTTGCTTTTATTGTAAAAAGCCTGGTCATAAAATATCTGACTGTCTTATTCTCAAGAAGAAAGAGAGATTGTCGAAACCTGTTGCTTTAGTTTCTACTTCACCATTTACTGTTGACACTCGTGATGAGAAAGATTGTCATTTCTCATCAGTGCTAGTGATAAATCTGTTGATCAGTGTATAGCTTCCTCCGTTGATTATACACCTTTTATCACTGAGGGAAATGTGTCATTGCCTGGTTCAAACGAAACGGTGCCAGTACGTCTTCGAGATACAGGAGCCGCGCAGTCGTTTCTTCTAGAAGGAATTTTGCCTTTGACTTCTGAAACCGCTACTGGAACTCATGTGTTAGTGCGAGGTTTTGAGATGGGGTTTGTTGAAGTGCCTTTGCATCGAATCCATCTTTCCTCTGCCGTTGTATCTGGTGACGTAGTAGTTGGTGTTCGTTCTGCACTTCCAGTCCCTGGGATTACATTTATTCTGGGAAATGATTTAGCTGGTGGGAATGTTTGGGGACGGAGTGATGTGGCAGCTCCGCCCATAATAGCATCTATACCGAGGAAATCTGATGTTGATAATTGTAGAGAATTTCCTGATTTGTTTCCAGCTTGTGCAGTTACTCGATCAATGGCTAAACCCCTGTCTGAAAACCAAGTTGAAGTTCCACTGCATGACACATTCTTTTACACTGTTAATACAGGTAAGCCAGGATCTGATGTGTCTAAATGTCTTGAGCAAAGAGACCTGAAGTCCTGTCCTTCGTTGTCTTTTGACCAGAAAGATTCAACAGTGCTGCAAAATGAATCTGCTGATACGTCTGAGGTTCTGGCCACTCCTGAGAAAACCAATGTTGCTCTCTCTGATGTTGATGACTGTTCTCTAACTTCTTTGTTACAGATCTCTCGAGAGGATTTAATTAGAGCTCAACAGAGCGATGACACTCTTAAACCTTTATTTTCTGCAGCAGGGTCTAAGAAGTGTTCTGATCCTCTGTCCTCTTCGTACTTTCTTGACGATGGTCTGCTTTGTTGGACAGTGGTCCTGCATAAAGATGTTTCTCTGGAACCTAAAACTCAGATTGTGCTTCCTTTCACAGTGAGAGACTCTGTGTTGCATTTGGCTCATCAAGGACTTGCTGGTCATACCGGAGTTCGTAAAACGTATGATCGTGTCTTGCGACAGTTCTATTGGCCTAAGGTAAAACGAGATGTGGCAAAACATGTTCGATCTTGTCATACATGCCAGATCTGCGGTAAGCCAAATCAAAAAGTGCCTGTTGCAGCCTATTTCTGTCGTCTCCACTCCTTTCGAGCATTTGATAGTTGACTGTGTTGGTCCTTTGCCCCGGTCTAAGACTGGTCACCAATATCTTTTAACCGTCATGTGCCAGACTACTCGTTATCCTGCTGCTTATCCGTTAAGGTCCATCACTACTAAATCTGTCTTGAAGGCCCTCACTAATTTCATGTCGACCTTTGGAATTCCCAAAGTTATTCAATCCGATCAGGGTTTGAACTTCATGTCAAAACAGTTCTCAAAAGCCCTGCGTCAACTTCGAGTGAACCACAATATTTCTAGTGCCTATCATCCGCAGAGTCAAGGAGTTCTTGAGAGGTTTCACCAAACCCTGAAGTCCCTTTTGAGGTCATATTGTGTGGAACTCGATGCGGATTGGGAAGAAGGTCTGCCGTGGATGTTATTAGCGATACGTGAGGTAATTCAAGAAAGCCTTGGGTTTAGCCCAAATGAATTAGTGTTCGGACATGTAGTGCGAGGACCTACAGCTGTGTTAGCTGATGAGTGGCGAATGTCTAAACTTTCTGAAAACATTTCAGATTATGTGAGTAGATTCCGGCGTAGGTTGTATGAGGCACAAGCTCTCGCTAAAAAGAAGTTGAGAAAATCTCAAATAAAAATGCAACAATATTTGACAGAAAAGCTAAGCTGAGAGTTTCAGGTGGGTGATCAAGTATTGGCTTTGCTGCCTCTACCTGCCAACCCATTTCAGGCTAACTTTACAGGCCCCTACAGTGTAGTTAAACGTCTTTCCGATAATAATTATCTGTTGAATACTCCTGACCGGAGGAAAAAAGTACAAGTCTGTCACAGTAACTTGTTGAAATTGTATATAGCTCCTGTTCGTTCTGTTACTGTTAATGTGGTAAACTCTTGTGACTCTTTTTCAGAATCATCTCCTCTCTTTCGCGGCACGAGTGGGGATTCTTTAGAGAATGCTGATGAGGATGAGAGTTTCCTTTCTCGAGAAAAGGTCGACGGGCGACTTAAAAACTCTGAGATTCTTCTTAACCTGTCCTCTCATCTTTCTTATTTGACTGAGAAAGAGAGGAGTGATGTCATTGAGTTGGTGATGTCATTTCCCTCTCTTTTCCTTGACGTTCCCGGTCGCACTTCTGTCATCGAACATGATATCGACGTAGACGTTGAATTGGATGAGGAATCGAAACCAGCGACTTATGCGATGGAGTCTCATTTTACAACCTTTCCATCTTGAGATTAAACATATTCGAGGAAAAGACAACATTATAGCTGACACATTTTCTAAAGCGTAAAATCCTGATCTCTGCGTTGCCTGTTCTCCTTTTTCTTTGCATCTCTAGGGCCCAGAGGTGTTGAGGAATGAAGAGATGACGACGTTTCTTTGGATCACCAGAACTTTTATTGTGTTCATTCTGGGTAGTGTTTAACTGTCTTTTCTTTGTTTTTTAGATTCGTTACCGAATCTTGAGGAGGGAGGTTTTACGACCCTGTGTTCCACTTGCTCGCCTGCTGGTGGTGTTGTTCTTCATTGAGAGTGCAGGAGATCGCACACACCTGTTCCCTGTTTCCACCTAATCAAGGAGAGGATAAAACCTTGGCCTCCACCACTCTTCTTCACTTCGTCCAGGGGATTGACACCCTATGGAGAAGTCACTTCTTGGCGCGCCTTTTATTTATTTATAACTCATACCAACCTTTTCTCTTCCCCATCTGGATTATGATTTTTTCCCCTTTGATTTTGAACCCTAGACTTTGTTATATTAATTTATCTGTATTTTGAAGAGTAATAAAAACTTGCAAGTCATTCAGTGTACTTGTATCCTTTATGTACGGTCGAAACGAGCTGGCCGTAACAATACTTAAATTAGCTTTACACAATTCCATCCTTTAAAACATACCCCAAGGTCTCTTCCTGTTTTTTTCAGTCCAGGATCCTGGGTCAATGGAGCTAGCAATGTGCCTGGCATTCCAAAGAAAACACAAAATACATAATATGTAATTAAATGATCAGTTATGTATGCTGATATTGAGGCTTTTAAATGAACTTGAAGCCTGAGGATGAGGATCTTCTGTGAACGAGGCTCCCTTTGGAAATTGTAATCAAATAACATGCCTGGAACATGGTAAATTAATTATCTTTTGTCTCTCTCAACCTAAATATGGTTCTGTAAGTGTCATCTCCAAAACCATCAGGATGAAGAGAATGAAGGAAAAGTATCTCCCTTTTAGCCACCAACATAACCTGCAATGGGTATTTTGTTAATATCCATGAAAATAGAACTCACTTAACCCTACCTGTTGAGTTTAAAATGTTACAGCTAGAAAGATTATAGAAAAGAAACTTAACACAGAGCAGATAGTGATCCGCTTCATCCGGCTGGCTGCTCCAAGCTGGAAATAGTATGAGATCCTTGGACCTCACGTTTTCCTAATAGTATTGGAACAAAATATTATTCAATAATCATAAACTTCTGTGCCTGTTCCCAAAATAATTATTTCTTGGTTGATGAGTATATGATAGCAAAAAACAACAACACTTGCAGGCAAACAATGCACTGGGTAGAGGTCTGCACTGGCTTTAAACTGAAGCCCAAACCCGGCCCGTACCCGCGATCATTTAACCCGACCCGACAATTAAATTTACATGTTAAGCCCGAACCCGAGGTCCACTCTATTTCTCACAGCAAATAAATACCATTTTTGAGAGAGAGAGCCTGTGTGTCTGTGGTCTGTGTAGCCTATGCATACATTGCACATCGAGAAGAAAGCGAAAACATTGCAAAGCGAGAAGAAACCGCTCTGGATGAAATGTGAATTTTAAAACAAATTAAATGAACAACAGCCAGGGCTTAATTTGAGCCCCACCTCCGACATTAGATCCGGAACCTTTTTTATTGGATCCGGCACCTCCTGTGTCACTAAAATGAATTGCCTAAATGAAATAAAATAAAATAAAATTACTGTTTGTGTAGTGTTCAATGTTTGTGACTCATGACTTGCGCGCTTGTACGAGTTGAGATTGCTGTTAGCCTCGATCGTTTCACTCAGGGGAAAAATGTCAAAAAGACAGGAAAGTTTGCTTAACTTTTTAAAATACGCTGGACAGTCAGATCCCAAACAAGCAAAAATCGCTTCCGCTGATCAAAAAGGAGACCACGGTGGACACAGTAGCCTAGTATCGACATAATATCTCGTTATTTCAACAAAATAAGGGGACATTCTAATCTGCATTAAGCCACATTAAGCGTTCTTATAATGTTTTTCTATGGGAGGAAAATGCTTAACGTGTAAATGCGTTCATATAATTGGCTCATCTGATTTTTTGTACATAGCATAGCCTATTTGTTAGGATTTTAGTATCATAATGATTAATAAATGCACGCACAATTTTCCGTGAACTTGATTTGAACAAATGCCTTTCAACTTGTGTGTGCAAAATTCAGAATTAAATTAATGCGCAGAAATTTGTACAAATAGAGAGTATGTAGGCCTACTGTTGTAAAGCACATTTAGTTTCATATTTGTTAAAATATTATAATGTTATTTTTTTCCCATTTATGTTGATTTATGAAAAGTGAACAGCACGACCGAGTAAGATAGGATTCGCAATATGAGACATGCAGCGGGTCAGACATGATTTTGACTGTTGAAGTTGTTTTGTAGAAAGCCTTTCTTTAAAGTGAATTTCGTTTTGTATAAATTGTATCTTAATTTTAATCATTTTTTCATCAACCAATTGCCTGTATTTAATTAATAGGCTACGAAACAAATATTACGGAGGCGCCCGCACGCTCACTTGCATTGCACGTGAACTAGAGCACATCCTAACTTAACGAAACTCAGTGTATGCCTCACACAGACATGACAAATACATCAAATACACAAAGCTTGAAATGTCTTTAAACAAAATCATTCAAAACAAAAAAAGAGAAAGGCTACTCTCTGATTATGTAATCCATTAGGCTTATTTATGTGCATTTCTCTCTATAGGGGAATTATCACCCTACGTCACACCGCGTCACGCAGGTTCTACTGCGCATGTCGGGACCAAAAGACAACACAATTTAAATTGTGCTTTAGGCTATACATACCAACAGTTGAATGATTTCAGCAAATAAGAAGTTACATTTTGTTTGATTACATTGCTGAGACTGGCTGAAATGGGTAAATAATGAAAATGTAATATAGTAATCTTATTTTGGTTACATACCCAGCCATACAGGTGCAGTTCGCAGTAAGAATGCAGTTGTTTGTCTTGTTGACGATAACCCAGGCCTTGTACAATTCCGTCTTCTTACTCTGTCCTTGGCTAGGCAGAACCTCCGTCTTCAGCACTACAAAGTTTTGAACTTGGTAATCATGAAATTGTATGTCTTGGACGTGACCACACAGAACAAAGTTGTACGCATCAAGCGACTTGTACGCTTTTAACTTCTCCCGGGTATATACACTCGGAGTTTCAATAAGATAATTGTATATCTCTGGCCACTGGATGGCTGGCCACTTCGTTACATCATTTAACCATTCAGAAGGTGTTATGGCAAACGGATCTGTAAGATGTAACGTTATCCCACTCACTAACGTTAATTTCATTTTGTAACAGTTCTTATCGCTGGGTGACAAACTGTTAAAATACGCGGAGAACATTCCGAAAATTAAATATAAACTCAAATATATATAAAAAATGTATATGAAAATGTTTTAAATCGAACTATTAGGATTATAGCATTATTCTTTTCCGTATCCGTGTAATGATCAGCTGTAATGATCAGCTGTTAACGGTCTTTCTGCAACCACGATGCGCGCGCATCCCGGATGTTTACAAACCTATAATTTGTCTATAAGCGCGTTCACACGGAGATGGCAATCGTCAACTTCATCTTTGCAGCCGAGTCGACACTTTTAGAGAAAACACTTGTTTATTAATAAAAATCAATATCGCGTCACCGGATTTACACACACATATTAACGAGATATTGTGTTGAAATAACATTATTAATAATAGCCTATATCTTTTAGAATATTTGATTGAATGCTGAATGTTGCGCTTGTTCAATTTAATAAAATTAAAGCTTTAATTCTGATCATTAACATAACTTAACTGAATATTAAATATTTTGTGGCCAAGTTTTGCGCTGCTCCCCGTCAATGATCTTGCACCCACCCACTCAGCACATGCGTTAAAAATTCTCTGGCGCTGTCCCTGCAGAGAAGCTACGTAGGCAGTGTAATTATTTATTTATTTATTTATTTATTTATTTTTTGTTCCGTTACCTCCAACCTCAGTTTTGAGTCGCCGGATCTCTCTCTCGCGTGCCGGTCACCACAACACAGCAAACAGGCAAAGCACACGGCATGCAAAGTATATAGGCTATAGCTTATATAGTTTTTCTTAGTTACAAACCCGAGCCCGACCCGAACCCGAGGCTGATCAATAAACATTAACCCGAACCCGACCCGAAACCCGCACATTTTTTGGGACGGGTCGGGTAGCAGACCTCTAGCACTGGGTCCACATTTTGGTTTTTCCAGGTGGGAACCACATAGAGGTCCACAATGTGAACATCTTTTCCCTTATGGAAAGAACATTATAAGTTACTGAAAACGCAAACATTAAAATAAATACTTTTTAAATAGATATAATAGTATGAAGTACATGTCTTTGTGCAGCTTCTTCCACAATCTTGAGGCAAGCATTTCCGATCTGAAATTAATTGAAAAAAGATTACATCCCAGTGAAAGCTGCCTTGTGGAACATTATGCATTATCTGGGAATTTTGTTTTTTTGAGCTGTAAACTAAGACATTGAACATACGCACATTAGATTCCATGCACTGGCTTAAACCCAGGCTCCAGAAGTCTTCTCGGGTGAGGCAGAATTTGCCTTGATTTATGATCAGTTCTCCTGACGGACAATTTTTGTCTAACACATACTTTCTAATTTAAATTTCTTTATTGTTTTTTCTGCTGGGAACATCAAGTCAACGAATACTAACAATGATTTTATAAAATAATCTGTTAATACCCCAATAAAACCCTCCCTCAAGTAAGCAACCTACAGCCTCCAAAAAACCCCCCAGCAAATTACATAAATAAAAAATAATAATAATAATAATTTAAAAAAAATAATACAATATTGATATCTTAAAGCATTTTCAAAATAAAATAGATAAATCATCAGAGGATGCTCAGCTTAAGTGTCTTGAGAATTAGCTAGTAAATAGTCTAAAAAGGGGCGCCACAGTTTATCAAAGGTCCTTAAAGATCCAGTCTGTGACAGTCTGATCTTTTCCAATTTAATGCAAGTGAACACTTCTTTCAGCCATGAATCAAAAGAAGGGGGTGAGGCATGTTTCCACTTCAGGAGTATGAGACGTCTTGCTAGCAAAGTGGTAAAGGCTAGAGCCTTTTGAACCGTTACAGAAAGGTTAACTTCAACGGTCATCCCAAAAATGGCCAGAAGAGGATTTAGGTCAAGATCTATGGCAAAGGCTTCTCTCAGAATTTTGAATATTTTAGTCCAATAATCATATAATTTAGGACATCCCCACAACATATGAATGATATCTGCTGGTGATTGCTTGCACCTATTACATGCATCGCTGACAGAGGGGTATATTTTAGCAAGTTTAGCATTTGTATAGTAAACCCTATGTAAAATCTTACACTGTATCTTGTGTCTTGCACTTAAAAATGACGTGTGTATGAGAGCAAGAATGCGCTCCCAATGTTCATCAGAGATTTCAAATCCCAAGTCTCCCTCCCATGCCGCTCTGGTCCTACTTGTAGTGGCTGGATTATTATTGTGAATCAAATTATAAATTACAGACATACAGTGTTTTGAATGTGGTTCAAGCTTTAAGAAGTCATCCAATGGCGATTCAGGGGGGTGATTCGGAAAGAGGGAATAGTTTTTGCACAAAATGCCTGACTTGAAAGAAACAAAATAAGTGGGAATTAGGTAAGTCAAATCTTTTGGAAAGGTTATTAAAGGATGAGAAAACTCCACACTCATAGAGATCATCAATGGTCCTTATGCCTTTATCAAACCATATTCGAAATACCTCATCCATATTAAAGGGTACAAAACTGTGGTTTTTAATTATCGGGGAGAGTGTAGAAGACCTATGCAACCCAGTCTGTTTTCTAAATTGAGTCCATATCTAACTGAGTGAGATACTACTAAATTTGAACTAATGTTGGTAGGCAATGGTAGTTGAGAGCATATAACTGAGTGCAGAGAGAGGCGCGCTGAGGACTGTTCCAGGTAGGCCCAGCAAGGGGGTTCAGAATTCAGATTGTTCCTCCAGTATACAATTTTCTGGATATTGCAGGCCCAATAATAGTGCAAAAAGTTTGGGAGTGCAAGACCTCCCTTGTTTTTAGGGAGCTCTAAAACTGATTTCTTAATTCGAGCTGGTCCATTTCCCCATAAAAAGGAAATTATTCGTTTGTCCAAATCAATAAAAAACATTTTCTTAAGAAAAATTGGAATATGCTGAAATAAATACAAAAACTTGGGAAGAACAGTCATCTTGATTAGGCTTATACGCCCAGCAAGGGAAAGAGGGAGGTTAGCCCAACGTTCCTAACACATACTTTAACTAAAAACAAAGAGCATTTGACATGATTAAGTAATGGCTATTTAAATATGCAAAGTTTTACTAAATAAACAGAATGCTTACCAGTTCATCTTGAATAGGGCCCAAGTCCTTCTCCCACTCTGCTCCTGAACAAGCATATGGATGCTCTATCTGCCACTCAAATATTGAGTAACAGTGGTCCTGGAGAATCATCCTCTCAGTTGGTCCATCTGATGATCCACAAATACGTGACAATTAGTAACAAAAGAAATTTTGTGGAATTTAAAAAAAGAAATCCAATATTTCAGAATCTAGCATTGTAATCTAGTAATTGTAAAACTGTTTTGTATAAAGTTTATCGAACACTCTTACTTTTCAATCTGTAGTATGTCCTCAGTCTTGACACATTGACCCTCTGGCAAGTTGACCCTTTCGCAATAGTAGCCACCCCTTTGGAAGAGATGCTGGCCACAGTATATGGTCCTTTGTGCTGACTCGTAAACGTGTCTCCTGTCCGTCGTTTCTTGGGGTCCCCCGAGAGCAGAACATCATCACCAGCCTGAACTGAACATACTTGCAAACTTCCTCTTCCTCTTTCCTCTTTTGAAATGCATTTTGTTGCATTCCCTGTGCGTGCTCTATGTTGCGAAGATCCTACAAAAAAAAAATTACACTCTCCACATCTCTAAATATACAGTGTAACAGTGACATTAGTTACAAATAAAGCAGAATCATAGCAAAGAAAATACATAGATCAGCCTCTGCCTAGGTCTAATTCTGAGAAATTCGCCACTTCATTAACCTTTAGCCATTAACCATTAACCTAAAGACGTGGGTGTCGACTGAAGAGTAGAAAGTATGGACTGTGTCTAGTGGAGTACTGATCACATAGGAAGCTTCCCATTTACTATCAAATGTGTATTAAATGAAAAACTCCAAATTAAAAAAAACTCCTAACATTAAATATTAAATAAATTCATCAATTCAGTTTTCCCGTCGACATCCAACTGTAGATATAATAAATATAATAAGTAAACGTGTTAAGACCTGCTTTGCAGTGTTGATACCGTACACCACAGCAGGAAGGTGGAGGTCCCAGTCATTGTGGTTGTCATTAACATACTTTCTGAGAGCACGCTTGATGTTCTGATTGGTTCTTTCATCCTGTACATATCAATGCATTTATAAAGTTGATGAATAACCAGCCTAGGCTCATATGGACCATATGGAGCTGGTTAAGTGATGCAAACTTCAGAATTTCTTAGTTTACAAATCATGCACTATGGTAAAAAGGGTTTTGAGGTCATAACATAATATTGTGCAAGGAGCCACGTGAAAACAAGTCATTGATCCATAATCTGCCCTTGTAATCATAATTGTGTATAAAAATGATTAAAAGTGCTTGCTATTTTACTGCCTCTAGTATAATTTCTGTTGGAAACTGCAGTGACATGTATAAAAATATTGCCACAGGAAGGTTTTTCTAATGAGCCTGTGTTGTGAATAACCGTAAGACAACAATAGTTCTTCCAGGACAGATATCCTGTATAAGAGTTACCTGTCCGTTAGTCTGGGGATGGTAAGCACTGGAGACAGCATGTTTGATGTTCAGCGTACTGAAAATGCTGCTATCGAGCTGCAGAGGGATCATCCGTTAAATTTACAAGACTAGAGTAATTGTAGACAACAACATATGTGACCCGTCATGGAAACCAAGGACACAAGTCGGCAGCACAACTTTCGAGCAAAATGAGAAAGAAGCGGGTTTTTTTCAAAATTGGTGATTTTCGTTTTTTTGCAGAATCTGTAAGTTGAGATCACGAAGAAGCCTCTCCATGTTTGAGATAGCAGTATTGGTATATTTAAAAGCGTACATTTTGATGTTGAAATCGCCTTGTTTTTCGGAGATTCTAGCACGCAGTAGGGGGCGTGTCATTGTCGGTGTGTATTTCCATACTGAATTGCCGGCGTGATTATGCAGCGCTCGGGCCGGCTCTATCTGATTTCAAAATTCAATGAAGATGGACGCCAATAACATTACGATGTCCAGCAATCGATTTAAATAGTAGCTTACATGGGGTTAAAATGGGGTTAAAATGGGGTTTAATTTTTCGTTTAATGAGATGTAGCCTAGTACATGTTGTCAGTTTAAACACATAGATCCGCCAATGTACTCAACGTGCATATGAATGGTACAGTGGTAGAGCGTTCGCCAGCCGTATCAGAAGTTGAGAGTTTGAATCCGCCCTTGAATAAGTTTTTTTTTTTCTCGTATAGTTTTTTTTCTCTCTTCAAAATGATTATGTTCATCAGTGGTTGTATATCAAGCAGGGACATGCAAACGTTTGAATTATTTTGTTATTTCAACAGAACAAATAGATAGTATCCGCAACGGATTGAAGCGCGCGTCGAGCGAATACAATGCAGTGTGCGCGCGAGCCACACGAGTAAACACTGTATCTGCGCCACTGATCCTAGCAGCAACGAGCACTTTGATCACTTGATTAAAAAAAAAAAAAAACACATTTCAGCGCTAGTATCTTATTTAAAAAACAAACTAAATGAATGCTCTGCCAGTTAACTGGAGATGTTTTATTTAGAGAATTTGTAGAATTGGTACATTCAGGGGGGAGGGGGAGACGGGGAGCTTTACAGGGGGTATGACTTATCTAAATGAGATGTAAATGAGCCCTATTGTCATTCCCAGAAACGTGAGAACTTGCCAATCTTTAGAAGCAGATTTCTACCATTTCAGTTTTTTTGAGTGCCTACCTTCAAATGGCCACAACTTCTCCAAATATTATCAGATTTCCGTGTGTTATACATCGTTGGAAAGCTTGAATACTACACTTTCAGAATATGTGAATAACTCAAAATGCCCCAGAACCGACTTGTGTCCCTACTTTCCGTGACTGGTCACATATATGTTGAGAGTGACTAGAGTAGGGGGAAAACAATTAAACCTTTACAAAACTTCACCTTGTTGACAAACTCCTTCCCTTGGTCGGTAATTATATTTCTGACCGTGCCGAACAAGTACAACTTTCTGATTATTTTTGCAGACACCTCAGCTGCTGTCTTAGATTGCAGGGGCGCTGCAATCACCCACTTAGTGTACAGGTCTGTCATGGTAAGGACATGCTTCTTGTTGCGTGCTGTTTCTAGCAGTGGTCCAATCAGATCCAAACTAAGCACCTCCCAAGCTTCTTTTACCTGCATGCCACAAAATTAGCATTAGTCAAATGCAGGTAAAACTGTACACAAGCTTGAGACTAGCTTGTTAGTTTCATCAGTATGCTAAAACATTGTAAGCAATACCTTAATGGAATGCAAGACTGGCACAACAGTCTTGATTGGGTCATTCAACTGGCAGCGGTGACAAGATCTGACCTAAAAAGCAACACATTTTTTTAACAAATTGTCTAGAAAAATATCCAGTTGATGAGATGGCGGTATTAACATTAAGTGGCATGGCATCTGTGGCTTTAATATGTTAAGTCCATATGCTACTGCAGTTGATACAAGTTGGTGATAATACAGTAGTCAACATTTGAAGTGGATAAAGACCTTTCATTAAAGTTATATATGACTTTTGATACCCGTTCTTGTCTTAGGACAACTTTGATTAATTTTTTTGATCCACTTCAAATATAACTTTTAAATCAAGGAGGTATCTAACAATCAAAGGTGGCAAAAGTAGACACATTCTTAAGAATAGATATAAGATACCCATTAAGTATGTAAAATTACCCATTCGGATAATTGTAGACCAATAGTAGCCAGCAATAACCCAGTTTTGAGTGCCTCTGACACCACTATTATTGCCAGTCCCAGGGTTATTGTGGCACTCTGTGAGAACAGACCTCTTCTTTTCCTCTGACAGGACAACTAGCCGCATATACTGCATACTGGGACCAATGTAGAAGAGTCTGTCGTCTGTTTTAAAAGGAAAAAAGAAAACATCTGAAAGAGTTGAAGTTCAAAGTAAATAGAAAAATATCATAGTACTATCTGATATCTGACAGGTTTAACTACATTAAAGTCACGTATTAATACCCAGATATGGGAGCTGAACAAGTACAGTTAAAATACCTTGATATTTTAAACAAATTTGTCCATTTAGCACATGAGGTTGTACCAGTCAGTCAGTTCTCTTCTATTTTTCATTATACATTACAATCTTCTGGTTCTTATACCCCCGGTTTCACACAGACAAGGCCCAAAGAGTAAAATGCATATTTGAGCTGTTTTAACTGAAAGCAACACCGTGACTGATACATCTTAAAATTTGTCAGTGCCATTTTTTGTCTCAAGATACACACCAGTAATGTTTATTTTTCTAAGGCATGTTTATAAAAGCTGGGTGTAACGATACCCTCATTTCACGATTCGATACATATCACGATACTGAATTCACGATACGATATTATTGCGATACTCACAAGAAATATTATAAAAGGTTAACACAAAATGCACTGTTGATTAAAATGCTAACTTTGATATTACATTGTGGGTTTAAATGAATAGGCTTGGACTTGGTGCTTGTAACCCAAGGACAATGGTGCCACCAGAATAAAAATATTCATGATTCTGAAGCTGAAAATACTGAATTATTTTAGACGAATATTTTTAACATTCTGGTAACATAAGACGTTTGGCATTATCAGGACGCACAAATATTCCCAATTGCATTATTATACATTATAATCAACATTATATAGTAGTTTAATGAAGTACTTACACAAAAACTCTGAAAACATAAATTTTTTTCCTCACACAGTAATTTTTATTTGGGTGAACTATCCACGATACATGTTGTCACTATCCACGATACGTATTGTTGCATTTTTGTATTACAATATATTGTGGCACGATATATTGTTACACAGCACAATTGAACTAAGGCCAAATCCTGGATTAGTCTAAGCCTTGTCATAGTTACCTTTGATGATAATATTCGCAGACGACCGTTTCACTTTCCGACGCTCTTCGTGATTGTCAGGCATTTCTCCTTTTAAGAGAAATTCTTAAACTTTAACATAAAATGCAAAAGAATCCATGTTTTTTTCGCACATGCAGGACAGTACAGTACAAATTGTGACAGTAAAGTACGGATCGAGTAGTGTCCCTTTAATGTGTTTCCTAGATGTAAGGTGACCCTTACATAGAAAGACGCCAAACAAATAAAATGTATTATTATTATTATTATTATTATTATTATTGACTGGCTGGAGCTGACAGCATCGCTAAACTGCACTGTTGAACTAGACACCACATAAAACATTAACACTTCCTTTCCTACTGAACTGTGTTTTTAACTTGGATGATTAGGTCTGGACATGCATATATTATTGTCAATGGAAATGGTGAATGTAACCAGTCACAGCTTTTGACTGCATAATTTGAGATGCACCTTTAAGGCTCTACTGTCACTCTTTGTAACATGTAGGTGTCAACATTTTGGTTGAGTTTACTGTTTTCATGCTGCACAGATGGACAGGAGCCATACTCAACTTCAGGAAGCTCATCTGCTGAAAAACCAAAGAGGATTACAACATCTAGACTGGATGGTGATGATGAAGATAGCAGTGACTCTGAGCATGGTAAGCACAAGTACACATCTCATTCTGTGACCTTTCAGTGCTTTTTTATTCTTATTCTTATCCACTTAAACATGCAGAGAGGCTACACTTTACTAAATGGTGTAGTTTTGTCTTCACCTCATTACTGCTAATGTTGTTTCTTAAACAAGGTTTACTGATCTTGGCCTAGTGAGCCAGCTCTACTGTTATCATGCATGAATTTAATTTTAATACTTTGTAGAACAGTAATCTATTACCATGTTAACAGAAATACAAGAAGGTTATCTTTCAACCTTGCATTTCTAATGGGAGATTTGTTTTCACTTCATTTCAACATAAATGACAATATATCTGTTGTAATTTCCAGACCATTGAGCGCACCTGAATAAAAACCGCTCCAACTAAAATTGTACATATATAGGCCCGCAGTTGTCTATAAGCCACACACAGAGTCACAGTTGATGAACCTTTTGGAGCTCCCCAAAGAGCTACAGATAGTTGCAGCAGATAAATTAATTTTTTCACTAAAATGCTCAAGTTGGTGAAACAAGCATAAAATTTGGCATAAATCGTCTCCATAAGCCAACTTTTGAAAATGACTGGGTGTCCACTCAAAATGTAAAAAAAGTTTGTTTTGTTTTTTTCACAGTTTTTATCATTGGTTTTGCGTGTGTCTGATCATTAGTTTATGGCATTTGCTTTGGCTTTACAGACTTAAGATAGAGTCAACAAGCAAAGGTGAAAGGATTAGAGTTTAATATTTCATAGAGCAGACTATAAACAGATGGAGTCCAATATGGCCCCCACAAACCTTGAAAATGTGTTTCAGGATTCTGTAGGCACAGAAAAAATGTAAAATAGTTTTTCTTGGAATGACTGTCTGAATCTATCAGGCTACACCTGTCTATGCACAATTCAGGTGGTGGTTTATTACATGTATAATTATATGTATAAAGAGTGAATGTCACTGCATAACAGGGTACTCTTTGACTTCACTGCTGTAACTCAGCCTGGGCTTCAGTGTCAGCTGATCTTTACTAATGCTGTACCGAGCTTTACTTTCTGTACAATAATAGACTAGTTTGTAGTTTTAGTTTAGTTTAGTGTCCCAAATGTTGTCTAATAGCCCCATATCAGTTAGTTGGTAGAAAATCGTTCTAAGATCTAATTAGACTTAGTTGAGGGTGTTAAAGCTAAAGCAGAGCCGAGGGCAGGGGCTCACGTTCTTACCCGGATGGTGCACAGATCACACGGGACTATAATGGCACTGGATGAATGAGGATAACCAAACCTAGTTGTATCCCATACATCAATCAGACAATTTTTTTCATCTAGGAATTTTTTGTGGACACCCAGATTTTTTGACAGAGAGGGTTTTAGTAAACACTTGGACCAAATGTCATGCTTGTTTCACAAACTGAAGTATTTTTCTAATCATCTATTGCACTAAGAGGGAGAACCTGCGCTAAATTTGCCCACACCGCGCCCATGGAGCTGCAGCCTCTCCGCCCGTAGGTACCAGGGAGGAGACAGCCATGTCAACACTCACTGCAAGCAGAATAAAACCATTGAAATGCAGAAAATTTACAGCTAATGGCAAATAGTCAATATTCTGCATGTAAAATTGTCAAAACAATGTAAAGTTTAAAAATGAATACATGCCCAAAACATAAAGTTTGTTACACCCATAAAAACCTGTCTTGTCCTGGCTCATTATGCTCTTATGTATTATTGGCCTTGTTGTTAAATTGCATCTACATTATCACTGTTTTAACATATGACTGTGTTCTTTGACAGATGAAAAGGATCGAAAGGGGCGTGTTAAGAGGCTAAAGAAATCTGCAGATAAACAAAAACGTCAAGACAATAATGACTCGGGTGAGTTCATGCAATAAAGAGAAGGACTAAATGCAGAGTGTTATGTATTTTCATTATACTAATATGCCATCTCTCTCAGATGGAGAGGACACACTGACTTCTGGCACCAGATCCCCTAAGAAGAGCTGGAAGAAGACTGCAGTTAGAAGACAATGCAGTGATGTTGGTAAGATGTATTACATGAATTTCTGTTAAGTGGGACTTGGCGGCACGGTGGCTGAGTGGTTAGGGCTCTAGCCTCACAGCTAGAAGGTCCAGGGTTTGATTCCCGGACGGTGCATGTTGTCCCCGTGTCTGCGTAGGTTTCCTCCGGGTACTCCGGTTTCCCCTACCACTAAAAACATGTACAATAGGCCAGGATGTTTGAGAGTGCGCATGGGGGAAATTAGCTCAAGGCTACAATCCAGTGTGGCTTGTTCATTAACATGCACTGTCCCTACCAAATAAACCAATAAACTTAAACAGGTGAGTCTGACCATTAGCCTGGCTCAAGATCTGGAGATGGGTTCCACTGCTCCATTTCCCTACGGGGACAATAAAGTACACCTTAAAGGTTGTATCAGTGATTTCAGGCCCCCCAAAAAATGATCACATTCATCTAATCTTTCCTAATGATCTGCTAGCTGCCCGCCCCATAAGCATGCCGTCAAAAAAACGTGTCTCTTTAGGCAGCCTAGGCTCTGAGATCTGCACACAAAAACAATTGGTTTCACCAACCACTCAAAACCAAAACAAATAGTGTTCCAACCAATCACAGACAGGGGAGGGTGTTGTGAGGTTTTGAGCCAGCTTCTTCTTCAGCTCCGACTTCGCGTGCAGCCGTGCACGAGCACAAAACCTCACAACACCCTCCCCCTGTCGGTGATTGGTTGATTGGTTTTTGGGCCTGAAATCACTGATACAACCTTTAACCGTACTGCACAAGTCACTGTGACTTATAATTGAAATATTTACTTAAATTTATATTGCATAACAATTTCTGTGACAAGGTAATTCATTAATTAGTGTTACAGTATCAGTGCTTGTAAATTAAGCCGTAAAAAAATCCCCTGACAGACATTTAAGCTTTCTCAAATGAAGTCAGTTTTGTTATATGGACTTGAATATATTTACAGGTTACATATTTGGCATTTCATTAAACATCTGTAGTTGTGAAATACTACATTTAAATTCAAACAATGATAACAGTAATTGCAATGAGAGTAGACTGAACTGTGTTCAGTAAAAATCACCCTATATGTCCGCTCTGACACCACCAGCTATTCACGCTTCGACTGTAGCATCTAAACATGATTGTCAACAGTGATAGTGGGTTATTTACAGAGAGGTCAGTCACTGGTCATCAAACACACTCGACAGCTCTCGCCTCTGGATCAAGGAGAGCAAAAATGTATCTCAGACCTGTGTCAAACCTAATTTTTAACCTTTTAGTCAAAATGTGACGAAATAGGTATTTTTGTCATCACGGCCGTCCTTCGGAGTCAAAATGTGACAAAGGTTTTACAAATTACTACTTTTACAACTAACTTTTATGGGTCAAAAAGAATGTTACCTTACAAAAAATTAAAAAAAATTATCAGGTATTGGGCCTTCAAGCAGAAAAGGACTTTGACTATTAACGCAAAAAAGTGAATCCACCCTCCAGAGTGGAAATCTTATAAATGCTCCACCGTGGTGTTCCCGTCTAAAGGGTAAAAACGCGAAAGTCTGCTAGACAGTGAAGGTTGTACGCAGGCGCGCAGACTTAGTGTTGCCACCTAGCTGCCTGGAGTGCATACTACATCAAATTTCACACACTTTTGTGTCACCATAAGCACACAGATTCCCCCCCCATAACGCTCGTCTAAATGCAGAATAAAAAGTGATAACGCAACGCCACTTTTGCGTTTTCTCTTCAGATCGTTTCCGTGTAAACATAGCCTGAATGTGTGTGTGGATCAAGAAAGACAAAATCAAGTAATTATGCTTCAAAAATTATTTTATTTAGTTAATGCCCATTTGGATCGCACTTAGTCTGGAACCTCACCCTTAAGCAAGTCACACTGGAGTAAAAAAATCCAGAATTCAACGGAAATGGGGGTTAAATAGTAAAAGTACAATAAAAAAACACAACTGTGCCAAAATTCAAGCAGTTAGCATTAACAACAAAAAAAAGTTACACAGCTCCAAAGTGGACAAAAATGTCCAAGTAAAAAAACTCTCATAAAAATGTTACGCTTGAGAGCAAAGACTTAAGTTTGGTCTCATTTCAAAGAAGACCCTTGGCAGATTGTTGTTGAAGTGAAAAAATTGAAAAAAGTGCAACCAAAAAAATGTTAAAACTGATATAAATTCAAAGCCATAAATCTAACCAATTTGTGTTCCAAATTTGAGGATGATATCTCAAAAAATAAGCTTTCAGTAAGATTTTGTTTGGGCGCAGTACCAGACTTTCCCCATTGGATGCCAGCAAAACTCCACTGGTGATCACAGTGATTGGATTTTAGAAGCCTTGCCAACAGAATGAAAGCCTCTTAAAAAAGATTGCATCATTTTATAGTTAAGGCGAGACACTACAGGTGAATAGGGTAAAATTTTTAACTAGCAGATATCACCATGAAACTTTCCCAGTTGATTACTACCTACATTAAGATGAGAAAAAAAATGTATTACAAGTTTTCTGTAATTTAATGTTTAAATATGCAAATTAGGCAATATCTAATTAAATATGCGCTAATTTGTATATATTTTAAAAAACTAAATCTGAGTATTGGATAAAGCCAGATTAAAAATAATTTTTTCATTGTGTTCACATATTAGATGGGGAAAAAATTACAGAGGGATTGTGAGGGATTTATGGATATCTACTTTTGTTATCCTGTAAAATATACTGTCAATAGCCTTAAAAAAATGATTTTCGCCATGTTTTTTGGAATAAAATGTTATATAAATCAGGCTAGGAATAAAATATTTACAAATCCCTCTGTAAATGTCTTCATAATATAACTAGGTACAAGACTGGAAAGTTTGGTGTATATAGGTGCTACTGAAATGGAGATTTCGGACTTGGAGTATTAAAGGTCATTTTGAGTAAACGGGCTTTAAAGGTTTATCATCAGCCAACGAGATTGCGCATTCAGCCCTTTTACTTTCACGATTGGTTGCTGATAAAAAGGAAATGACCATATTTGGATCCGACAGCATTGTACAGTGAAGAGAGAGCTTTCCAGCCGTGCCTGTGATGACAGAGAGCAGACAGAGATCGCGGATCGGCGGGATGATTTACAACGACAACTTTTGATGAATTTACGCAAAATCTACAGACGCAAACAGACAAAGTGTAATAAAATAAAGACCTAAATGTGTATTTCGGACTTTTTTTCACCACAGTCTGAAAGAAGACATGTTATGGAAGACAAATATCCAAAAATCTCTAAATTGACCAGTAAAAAAACAACAATGTTTTTGCCTGCCGTGTCTCGCCTTAAACGGCACAGGGATTAAAAAATGGACAAAAAATCGACAAAAAATTTAAGGAAATGGCCAAATTCAATGGCCAATTAACAAATTCAGACTCTGTGCTTTCTAAGCATATTTATTCTGAAACCCAAAGCCTTTTTACACTCTGAACTGAGATATGTAAATCAAGACTCTCGACAATCCAAATTACCATCATGGCTCCGACATGGCTTGGTTTAGAATGTTTACGACACTTAATAGCACCCTAGACACTGCAGAACAACGTTCTGCATTCCAAACCCCCTCCCCCCCTCTGGACAGAGAGATAATGAAATTTTCTATGTGACACACACACACACCTTTGGTATTAGAACTTAGAAATACCCCTTTTGATATATGTAACTCAGATTTGGGTTTGACCTTCCTGTATGCATGTTTTATTAATTTGTTTGATCGTATAATTATGATTTTCTAGTGTTGAGCTCTGAAATGTATTTGTGAAGAATGTTTCTCCAGGGGAATTGCCTTCCCCCCACCCACTTTGTTTTATTGCTTAACGGAATGTCAAGCAACGGAGCTTTTAGGAGTGGAGCAGAATTAAAGTGTTAATCTTTCCTCCTACTTAAATCCTACATTTTCTATATGTATAACCACTAAAGAAATGTAAACATGGATGTAATTTCCCATCTCATAAATTTTCTTTTACGTGGTGTAGTTTGTGTATCCTGGTAAACTTTGGTAATAAGGTTAGACAAATCAGGTGTGTACCGTGTTTAGTTCCTTAAGTTTCATCTCCATTTGTAGCTAGTGTACAACACATTTTGGGTAAACCTTATTTCTAGCCATGGTAACTTTAAAATGTGTGTAATTATGCATATCTTATGTAACTTTATGTTTCTTCCACTTTTATATGTCATCCTTGGTATCTGTTCGACCGTCTTGCGGTGACTAAACCAACCGTACATAGGAGATTACAGTACAATGTATTGTTCTGTGTGTACAATCTTCCGAGGTAGAAATGACTGAATGTTATACCATCATAAACTATGCAAATAAGTCCTTTTGACAAGACAAAGAAGAACTTTTTCCCGCTCAAGATACTCTGAGATGATTGGTTCACGTACGTGGAGCAGGCGTGAGCCCATCCTCTCCATAAGAGACAGACACAGAACTTTCTCGAGAGCACTTTTACGAACCCTCCTCATCAGCGAGACCATCCATGGCTCCCTAGGGAGCATTTCTCCATTTATAATTTCTTTTCCTTGCAGGCTTTTAGTTTTGTTTCGTCTTCGGACTTCAGTCGACAACTTCAACTTTAAAGAGACTTGAATCTCCCGCGGCGGGCGCTCCTCGCCTCAAGGACGTGCACGAGCAGTTTTATTTTCTTTACTAAGTTTTATTTTCATATTCGTTTCTCCCTCCACAAAGGGAGATAAACTCTTCTGGCAACTTGACGTTCGGTGAACCTTTAAACTTTGCGCGAGTCGGGCTCGCCCCAAAGACACGAGGAAACACGCCCAGCTCTTAAGGAGCTTCTTCTTCTTCTTCAGCAAATACAAAGAGAACCATACGCAAGTATTTTGATTTGTGATTTGATGAATCTGATTTCTTGTTGTCTCTCAAGGTTACTGCCTGTGATTTTGCCTAACTGTGATCTTTCTTTGATCGCACATGTTTAGTTTCACTTTCTCTCAACTCTCTCAATGTCAGAACTCTCTTTCATCCTCTCCCTCATTATCGTTATTCGTTTAGTCTTGTATTTTGTTTACGTGTCCTGTACATACATATTCACTCGTGTAAACTGTATTTGTGTATTCATTAGTTCAATGTATAGTCCAATTATTAAAATTCATACTTGATTGATTCTGTCTGCCTGCTCATAACTAAAGTCAATGAGATGTTTTCGATCTTAAGCTACAAAGCTGATTTGTTACTTTTAAGTAACCTAATCTTATAAGAACAGGAGAGTTGTTTTTATGGCCAGAAAATAGCTTTCTTCAAATTATAAGAAAGAGATAATTTTTGTTGAGAAATTGTTAAGTTAATCTTACGGCCGTTTTGCTGGACAAACAACCGTTTGATGATTATTCATTTCCATTAAGGGTTATCTCATAATCGATCTGAAATAGGATTGTTAGTATTTGAATGATGAATTATAATTAGTTGTGATTCATTATTCAGATATACAAATCGATCTATTTACAACTTCGAATAAATTAATGTAACTGTATTATGCAAAATATTAATCATATTCATGATTAATTATTAAAATTCCCTATAAATCATTTGAGCTAATGTTAAATGTACTACTAATGCCAGTGCGGTTACAGCGGTGAAATAGTAAAATTCCAATAAAAATACACACCTGTGCCAAATTGTATGCAGTTAGCATTAACACAGGCAAAGTGATCAAAAAAACAAAACTGAAAAAGACAATGTCCATAAGGATGTACAAGGGTTAATATAAGGTGTGAACAGAATTTGATCTTTTAACATGAATGTCCATTGGGGGCTGCTGCTTCAGCTTTTTGAACGCATAAGTATGATATAGACATGATATACATTTTATGTGGATAAACTAAAGGTCCTTATAAGGCCTAGAACATTTGTCGTTTTAACGACATAACATCTCGTTATTATGAGAAAAAGATGTAGTTTTAACGACATAAGATTTTAACATAAAGAATAGCTTTGTGCTTATCATTAATCTTACCTTACGGATGATGAGTGATATCGTTGTTGTCAGACATCCACAGAGAAAAGGCTTCGGTCGGGTGGGAGAAAGAGGGTTCAGTGTGCAGTGCTTTTTACGACATAATTGAGTGGAAAAAATAATATGTATGTGGCAGCAATGCATCACCATAGTGAAGCACTATTATGACATTTCGCAAAATAATGTGATCTTAACCCTCTGGGGTCGGCAAACGCGCCCGCGCGTTTTGCTGGATTTTCTTCACATTGTAGCACAATAAACTTAAATTACTCTGTCATTTATGGTCATACAGAAAAAGAAATATAAAAAAAGAATCTGTGATATTTCTACTTTTGTATGTGTCCACTTACAATCAAATCAAAACATTGTGCTTTTGTAAAATAAAGAAAATAAACAGGGTGTGCTTTCTGCCTCCCCGTCGCGGTGAACTTTTTTTTCTTGAGCACGTCTATAAACTGAAACAAAACTCAGCGAATACTTGTCACACATTTATGAGCCATATACCTTTATAATCATTTAAGTGTGTACTTTTAAATGATCGGATTCAAACTGAAAACAAATATTCTCTGTTTAAGTAATTTGTATAAAACCAACAAGATGTCCAGTATCTCAAACGCTTGCTCATTAGTTTTAATTTGACCACGCCCACGCGGGTAAAAAGCGATTCACATGCAAATCTGCACATGGAACGTGAACGCACTCGTTACCTCAAAAAGTCTCTGCTTTTCGTCGAGTTTGAAAGACGCGCCGTGAGCTTACATTGGATTTACCTCAGAAGAAGAATGTGATTTGAAGACAAGAAAGATGTAAGGTAAGAAATTCTTACTTATTAGTTTATGTTATTGTTGCATAAACTTCACATTGCAGTTGTACTGTTGCTAGATATATGGTGAATATTATAATATTTAGACCTGTGTTTACTGTTACTGTGTTTGTGGATATCTGCTCAAACGGAGATATGTATATGGTAACCATAATGTTTCATATTTTGGAGCGCGTTCGCGTTTGAAAAGCAAAACGCACCAAACATTAGGTTTCATGTTTTAACTATTATCTCATTTCATATCATCATAACGAGTGGAAACATTTGAAGTAACATATGATATTCAATATATTTTTCTTATAGCATAGCCTCTGCTTACAAGGCACAACAAACCTGGTGTTCATTATATTATACATTGTTGGAAACATTTGTGTATGTGTGTGTATTCTGTGAATTTTAAAAAGCAATTTTAACCAAATCTAGGGCCTATAGTTTCTCTTGATATCAGTATGTTCACTTTTTTTTCAAGGCCCAGAGTCCTGCTGACTTCAACATTCACATGAGTCTCTGTATATGAACATGGTAAAGTGAAAATCAAAAGGAAATGAAAGGTATGTAGAATGTTTTTAGGAATGGCACATTTTTGTCATTTGTTGTGTATCTTTGGATTATATTGTGTTGTAAATAGTCAAGTCAAGTCAAGTATATTTGTATAGCGCTTTTCACAATACAGATTGTATCAAAGCAGCTTCACAGTATTAAATTAAAATAATACAACAAGGTTTGTTTCTAGTGGAATTTATTGATTGATAAAATCAAATTAAATATCCCCAAAATATAACATGTCAAAAACTATTAAGGGACATTGTAGATGGAGGTTACACCCTAGATGGCTCCATGACTCAAAATTTATGGAGTTCATTGGAATTCATATAGATTTATTCTTTACAATAAATTTGAAAGAAACATCGGCATCTGTTAGATGGGAAGCTTTTAAAGCCTACCTCAGGGGTCAAATGATAAGCTACACAAGTTCCTTAAATAATAAAATGAAATTGGAATTACAAAATTTAGATGAAAGAATAAGAAAATTGGAACAAGATATTTACACAGACCAGTCAAATTCAAATCCTCATAAGCAGGAACTGCTGATTTTAAGAGCGCAGTATAATGAACTATCTGCAGCAAAAGCTGAAGCCAGCCTAATCCGTCTTAAGCAAACATTTTATGAATATGGAGAGAAGTCAGGCAGACTTTTAGCTTGGCAGATTAAACAATTACAATCGAGTAAAGCAATAAACAGTATTTACACAACAGCTGGTGATCTGACATCAGACCCAACGGAGATCAATGAAACTTTCACCAAATATTTCCAAGCATTATATACAGCAGAATCTATAGGTCAGAGTATGCAGCAAAATATATTTTTAGATAATCTCAAATTCCCATCTATAAACAGTGAAGCCAAAAGACAAATGGATGAACCCTTAACTAGTGATGAAGTTTTAAATGCTATAATGAAGATGAAAAGTGGTAAAACAGCTGGCCCTGATGGGATACCAATAGATATATATAAAACCTTTAAGGATAAATTAGTGATTCCGTTATTAGAAATGTATAAAGAGTCTTTACTCGAGGGCTGCCTTCCCCCATCTCTTAGAGAGGCTTTAATAACACTCATCCCCAAACCTGACAAGCCCCCAGACAGGTGTGAATCATATAGACCGATTTCTTTAATGAATTCCGATGCCAAAGTTATAGCCAAGGTTTTAGCCCTTCGACTAGAGGATAACTTGCCCTTCATAATAGGAATTGACCAAAATGGCTTTGTCCGAAATAGACAGGCCTTCCATAATATTAGGCGAGTACTTAATATTATTTATGAGAAGAATGGATCAACAGACTCATGTATCTTATCGTTAGATGCAGAAAAAGCATTTGACAGAGTTGAATGGTCTTATTTATTTGATGTACTTAGACGTTTTGGATGCGGTCAGAACTTTTGCCAGTGGGTAAAGATTTTATATCATAGCCCGACAGTAGAGGTCCTTACAAATAATTTAACTTCCAAACCTTTTAATTTATATCGCGGGACTCGTCAAGGTTGTCCACTCTCTCCATTGTTATTTGTGATGGCCCTGGAACCCCTGGCAATTGCGATTAGAACGTGCCCAGGTATAAAGGGAATTGAAATTACAGGCCTAGAACATCGGATTTCGCTATTTGCAGACGATATAATTGTTTATTTAACTAAACTTAAAGATTCGATACCCACTCTTAACAATTTGATTAATGACTTTGGAATATTTTCGGGATATAAAATTAACAAATCAAAGTCATCTATACTCTTTCTTAATGATCAAGAAAGGCTGAATCCAACAATTCAACATCCCTATAAAACCTCTATCGATGGATTTAGATATTTAGGAATCAAAATTACTCCACGGGTGGAGGATCTGATTGCGTCCAACTATACTCCCTTGATAGCTCAAGTAAATGAAAGTTTAAATAGATGGATGTCTCTCCCTCTCACCATTATCGGAAGGGTGAACACCATTAAAATGAATATACTCCCTAAATTTCTATATTTGTTTCAATCAATTCCCCTAACTCCTCCTCCTTCCTTTTTTTCAAATATGAAGAAGACATTTGTTAAATTTATTTGGAACAAGAAACGCTCCAGGCTTCGCTTATCGCTTCTGTACCTTCCATTCGAAAGAGGGGGGTTACAACTCCCTAATCTTTTATGGTATTTTAAGGCAGCCCAACTAAGAGCCGCATGTTTCTGGTTTGCTAGTCCATCTCATACTCCATGGGTTCAAATTGAAAAAAAAGATGCAGGAGAATTGAGTCTTGATACATATTTATACTCTGACTCTGTAAGGAGACTCAAAAAAAATACAACTAACCCATTTGCTAAAACCATTATTTCAGTATGGCATGAATCACAAGCTGAGCTGGGAGTGACACCTGTATTATCTCAACTTTCCCCTATTTGGGGCAATGCAATGTTTACTCCAGGCAAATCAGACTCAGGCTTTAAGTTGTGGTGGCAGAAAGGCATACAGAAAATAGCAGACCTTTATGTAGAGAATACATTGATGTCCTTTGAAATCTTAAGGGAAAGACACAAAATCCCCCAGTCTCACTTTTTTAAGTTTCTTCAGATCCGTAATTTCATACGATCTAAGATTCATTCATATCAGTGTCCTCCCTTAAGTATTTTAGAAGAATTGGCAGTTAAAAATCCCAATGATAAAGGTAAAATCTCTATGATATACAGTCAATTTGTTAATGCCTCTAAAGACTCAACAAATCATAAAAGACTGGCTTGGATTGATGATCTCCAAATGGATGTCACTGAAAATGAATGGGAAAAAACTTGTGCCCAAGCACAAACATTATCAATAAATACTCGTTTTAAATTGATCCAATATAATTGGTTAATGAGAACATACATAACACCTGAAAAATTGAATAGATTCAATCCAAATATACCAGATATCTGTGGAAAATGTACAACTCATAAAGGAACATTATTTCATTGCATCTGGCAATGTGATCACTTACAATCCTTTTGGAAAGAAGTAATCAGTGTATTATCCAAAATTATTGCTAAAGACATCCCTGTTTGCCCCAAAATCTGTATTCTTGGTCTACTTCCACCTGCCTTATCTTTGAAATTACATGAACAGAAGCTTATAAATCTGTGTTTATTGCAAGCGAAACGCCTGATTGCCATACACTGGAAAAATACTTGTTGTCCATCTTTATCACTCTGGATCAAAGAATTGTCTTCTTGTATAGCAATGGAAAGACTGACTTACTCAATCAAACAAAAAAAGCACATATTTTACAAGATCTGGGACTCCTTCCTTCATTTTCTGGAACAGAATGGAAAGACTCTTGTTTAATACCAATAATGTGATCTTGGGCTTTTGTTTATTTTATTTTATAATTGTTTTATTTTATTTTAATTTATTTTTTTATTATCATTTATTTATTATTATTATTTATTATTATTATTATTATTATTATTATTATCTATTGGGTGTGAATATACCTTTATGGTTCTCTTGTTGGGGTAGGGAGGGTGTTTATTGTTGTTGTTTTTTTTTTGTTTTGTTTTTTTTTTGTTTTTTTTTTGTGAAAATCCTGTATTGTATTTGTATTGTAATACAAAATAAAAAAATATGTTCACAAAAAAAATATCCCCAAAATATCCCCAACTGAGCAAGCCAAAGGCAACAGTGGCAAAAAATCCATCAAGTGACCTAATGGTGTCCTAAAACTCCATCAGGTGACCCAATGGAGAAAAAAAAATTTATGAACTAGAGGCCGGATTTTAGTTTGAACTGTAAGATTAAAAATATTATATGAATGCCTGACAGAACAGATGCGACTCTAGTTTTAAACTGGGAGAGTGAGTCTGAGCAACGAACAGTATCAGGAAGGCTATTCCAGAGTTTTGGGGGTAAATGTGAAAATGCTCTCCCTCCTTTGGTGGTTCTGGATATCCTAGGTATGACCAAAAGCCTTGAATTTAGTGATCTTAAAGAGCGCGATGGATTATAGGGCGATAGAAGATCCGTTAAATAGACTGGAGCTAAGCCGTTTAGGGCTTTATAAGTCAGTAGCAATACCTTGTAATTAATACAGAACTTTATAGGTAACCAATGCGGTGATGATAAAATCGGTGTTATATGATCATATTTTCTTGATCTAAAAGTAAATCATTTGTGATTTTAACGAGCGCAGTTTCAGTGCTATGGTGCGGCCTGAATCCAGACTGAAACTTCTCATAGATATCATTTTCTTGTAAGAAAGAGCCCAGTTGAGCGGACACCACTTTTTCTAATATTTTAGACATAAATGGAAGATTTGAAATGGCTTTATAATTTGCTAGGTTATTATGATCTAATTGTGGTTTCTTAATGAGTGGTTTTATAACTGCCAGTTTAAATGTTCTTGGAACATGACCTAAAGATAAAGACGAGTTAATAATATTAAGGAGAGGCTCTTCCACTACACTGCCCTACAAAGGCAAAAGACCTTAACTCACCAGAGTGTGAAACTGAGAAAAATTACTTTTTTTTTTTCCAGCCAGTTTTTTTTGTTTTCCAGCCAATTGTATGATAGGTAGGACACTGAGAATTTGCCAAGTAGTTGTCATAATGAATATATTTATCTACATAAAAAAAAAATTGAGCTCAAACTTGACCTTTGACCCTTATTCGGAAGTTACTGCATTCTGCCTGTGCATTATCTGCAAAACAATAATGGCTCATACAAAGGCAAAGTACCTTAACTTCTAATTTATTGACCATTTTGACTTTTATCACTCTATAAACACATTTCTATGATAACAATGATAGTCTTAAAATAACATTTACTGAGTTCTGTTTAGAAGGCTTAATATTACATCAATAGAATATTACAAAATTAAAAATAATGAGAAGGCTACTGTACTGGATCGTTTTTAAAACTTTATCGGTGTTCTTACTTTAAGTAAAATAACACTTTAAGAAGTTAAAGTAACCTTTCACAAATATTTCTTACATTTGAAAGATTTGATTTGACACACACACACACACACACACACACACACACACACAGAAGCCTCTGTTTTCTGACGTGCTCTGCTTGCCGTTGCGGATTGAGGAACGCACTGATTTGCCGGTTTCATATGTTGTGTGTGCAAAGATAAGCGCCAGTAAATTTAAAGTATATGCTTAGCGGCCCAAAAACCAGGACATTTTCATCACTTTATAAAAAAATAAAAAAATAAAAAAACAGCCACGACGGCCAGGACAAGACGTGAAAACATGACATGTCCTGGAAAAACAGGACGTTTGGGTCACCCTAATTTTAACTGTTTAACCGGACGTCTGCCTACTAATAGCCTACCCACAGCGACACTTAAAATGTCAACCTCCGGACAACTTGCACTTTGATAGATTAGGTTAGCCAGCCGGCACATGATGGATTTAAACAATGGATTGTCTTCTCAGTGGATGTTGTTTTCCATGGATTTTGAGTTTGACCATGTTAAAAAAAAGGTAAGCTGCAATCTAAGTTATATCTCCTGGGTTTGTTTGTTTGCGTGGTAATGTTTTCTCCTCCCCTTACTTATAAAGCGTCCCCAACCCACTCGCGTTGTTTTCTGTCAGTGAGTGAATGGACTGTCAAATTGGCTGGATAGTGTCCAAGCTTTGATTTGTGGTGTCTTACAGCTGACACACCATCTATTATGTAACATTATGTTATTTTTGGATTCTCGAGGTCGGACATCCGGGACTTGTGCTCCCATAATGCACTGCGCACGCATAGCAACCACGGCGAAGGGTAAAACAAACAAGCGCCCGCCATTAAGCAACACACGAAGCGGAAGACAAACGAGCACCTAACTCTTTTCCTTTGGTTGCAAATCATGCCGAAAAACTGCTGTGTTGTTGGTTGCAAGAACAACAATCTCAACTATCAGATCTGTCACTTTTATTACGAAATTCAGACAACAAATAGCGTTTTGGCGCTTGTAAATGTGACGCGACCATAGACAGTAGATAAGGACGCGACAGATCCCTAGCGGCACGTGAACCAACCGATCTTCTCTACTAGCTGACAGTAAATAAACACGAATGAACAATGTTGAAAGATACCGTACAACTTACCGAAATGTATATTTCATCATATTGACCAATCAATCAAACAAAGGGGTCAATAAAACAGCTGGAGAATGTCACATTGCATTTACCTCAGGAAATCCATTTGATGACCATAATATGGCTATGGCACGTAGTTGGCTAGAAAAAAAGAGCTATAGGGAGTATTTTGCTAAATATGAATAATACTGCCAGCTGATGGGGCTCTCTGTATCATGTTTTCAGCATTAGGCGAGTTGTTTTTTTCTTGAGAAAAATTAATGCCTATCTTGCGTAGCCTACCTAATATTTATCCAAATGAGTCAATATTAAATCAAATCCCAATAATTGAATTGAAATAATAAAAAAGCGTAACGTTAGCTAAGCTTACCAGAAATTGTGCCATGTAAACATTGTAACATGTTGTCACTAAACCTAATAAAACTCAGATTAGTTACTAAAATGTTTTGACAATCAAAATACACTTAATGTGATGCAATATATATTTTTTTTTACAGAGACTGTTGATAAGACATTTTGTAATAACGTTAGAAGAAGATCTGTATTCATATAGCGCCTTTCACAGGTAGTTAGTCACAAATCGCTTAATTACATGAGTGTTTTATTACATTCACTTCTCACCACCAATATACATTCGCATACAAAGATCATTCATTAATACAAAGTAGTCCGTTAGTATCCATAATTGACATAGTCCACAGCAAAACTTCCGTGAATAGATACCTTTTTGATTTGCCTCGGGCTTTGCCATCGGTTTGTTTTACCCTTCGCGGCTTGTTGCTACGCAGGTCACATGATTTGTGACGCAACGCCGACCAAGAGAATCAGGAATAGTTGTGTTTTGTGTGTCAGCCTATCTTAGCCCAAGTTTGCGTCGCTAGCTAGCTAACTAGGCTACCAGTATCCTGGCTGAATTTCACAAAATCTGAAGTAAATTGCATATCTAAAAAAAAAAAAAAAATCTTCATGTATCCATATCATCCTTACCTTGATCTTGGTATTTGCGTTTCAAAGCCATCTCCACCATCATTTTCCCGCGAGGATAGGCCATTATTAATGTTAGATAAAGTTAAAAACAACCACTGCAACAATTTTATTTTCACTTTATTTATTTAATGGTTGTGGCAAAAGTGCTTCAATTACATATAGGCATTAACGTTACACCGTAACTTCAGCGCAAAAATTAAACGTTGGTAAAACAAAGGCAGAGTGCCTTAACTCCAACTGTAACTTGATTCCAGCATTCTAGAGTGTAGCTGAACTAAGCTAAAAGACCGTAACTGATGTTAAGGGCTTCTGCCTTTGCTTTCCCTCTGCTTTTGGAAGTTATGACAAAAACGACATCTTATTTTTAGCAGAAGAGAACAAAATTGACTCACGATATTTTTCCACATGATAAAACTGATGTCCATTGTTCCAAAAATGGCAATAACTAATTTTGACCAAAATTGAAGTTAAGGTCTTTTGCCTTTACACGGCAGTACAGGTAACACTTCTTTCAGTAGTTTAGTTGGTATAGATTCTAATAAACATGTTGTTGTTTTAGATGAAGTGATAAGTTTATTTAACTCTTTTTGTTCTATAGTTGTAAAGCACTGTAATTATTCTTGCGGGGTGATAATTGAGGCTGAATTATAAGGCGCAATTGAAGATTGAACGTTTACAGTTGTGGTTCTGATGCTTTCTATTTTCTCAGTGAAGAACTTCATGAAATCATTACAACTGAACTGTAACGGGACATTTTGTTCGGGTGACATCTGTTTATTTGTTAGTCTAGCCACGGTGTTAAATAAAAACCTTGGACTATTTTGGTTATTTTCTATTAGTTTGCGGAGGTGCTCAGCCCTGGCTGCTTTTAGGGCCTTTTTATAACTTGACATACTGTCTTTCCACGCGATTCTAAAGACCTAAATTAGTTTTTAAAATAAATCCAAACAATCAAAAAGCCATTCTTTTTTAAATGGTTGCTTAGATTGATAGGGCCTGATGGCTCCTAATAGGGCCGTTAGGGGAGGGTCTTTGTCTTTCTCAGGTGTGAAAATATATTAATGATGTGATCACGCCTCCCCCGCATAAAGCTTTCTCACACAAAACACGTCTTACACATTTTAAATCAATATATTGTCTTCTCTGAATGAGCAGTCAGGGTGATTTTCACATAGTTTTGGAGCAAATATTCTAGGCTACGTGATACAATTTTCAAAAGTCTTGTGAAGAAATAATCAGTATGGGTTTCATGGCCTTATTTCAGTGACAATTTTTTTTTTGTATTCTCACAAACCACGCATAAATGTCATTATCTCAAAACTACAAACTTTTACATACATGCTGCTGATATATTATTGTAGCAGAGTTTGTGCTAAATACAGTGTAATCAGACAAGTAACAGAAATAAGCACAAATGTCAGAGCATGTCAGAACACCTCCAGGGCCAGAAAACCCCTCAGACCCCAGAGGGTTAAACAACAATAACATGATGAGCTACTTAATATGCTAATAGTAATTTTTGTCCCGAAATAATCACACCACTACTGTTTACTTAGTATGTATCTTTTTTTAACTTGTAAGTAGCAATGAAGCTGCCGATTTTACTGTTAATAAATGACAAAAAATTATTAATCAACACTAAATTATGAATTCATCTCGCTTTATCAGAACACAAAGATAAATCATGCTATGTTTCACCAAAGCTAACTTGATTAACAGTTCATGCTCTTTAATTTCACAGTCGTCTTATTAACAATAATAGTTTAAATCGTTATAAACTAAAACAGATTTTAACATAAAGAGTAGCTTTGTGCTCATCATTAGAAAAGAGAAAAGGCTTCGGTCAGGTGGGAGAAGAGGGTTCAGTGTTCAGTGTGCAGTGCTTCTTATTTATAACTTAGTAAATGTAACATGTGGCTATTATTTTATACTTAGAAATATATCTTTTCCAATACCGTTGTTGTCGTAGATCTGTGTTAACATGGTTTGAGTTTGACAAATTCTGACATTATGAGGACTTGGTAACTGCGCCTCATTAATTATTAATACGTGTGTATGAAATCGTGGCTACTGATTGGCTGACCGCCCAGAAGTCCTCGGTAACCCTTCCTTTTACAGTCCCCTAATTACTAGGTATTTACCTGGTAAATATATGGTAAGTTATAGTTGGTTATTGGTAATTACCACAGGTAACAAGTATGTAAATGCAGAGAAACTACAAACTAATTACTAAGTATTTACCTGGTAAGCATATGGTAAATTATAGTATTTTAGTGTGTAATTACTTAAGGTGATTAGTATGCAATTACAGAGAAACTACCAGGAAAAAAAAACCACCACTGTTAAATATCAACTCAACAAAGTACTGTGTACTTATTACCTGTTTAGGTTGGTAATAACTCCGATTTAATTGTGTACTTCCTCAGAATGTAGGCAGCCAATTTTTAGAAACACCTCCAGTATTACCCATCAATTCAAGTTAGGTTTGTAGTTATCCTAGGGTTATGTTGGTAACAGTCCATGTTTATTTATTACTATCTTGAAATTAAGACAGTAGTTTCCAATAAATTACCTTGTCTTACATAGTTGTTGTTCATTGCTACACCCATTTATAGAGGGTTTATCAAATAATTTACCTTACACTTAGCTGGTAACTACCCCGCAGGAACAGTTTTCCCTAATGTCATGGCACATCTTAAATACTGGGTATGTTCTTGCAGATGTTTTTACAATTTACTCAGTAAGTAAAGTGCAACTGTACTGTAAAATGAAGCCTTGTTTATAAGATGAAGATGGCTGAAATAGCCTAGATGTGGTGGTGTATTTTTTCTTTGAAATGAAGTCATCATCCTCCGCCAGAGTGTGGTAGTTGTGCTCGACGTCATTTGTCCGCAAGAGCAAACTTTCACATTCTCCACACTCTCTCACTGATGGCTCTTGAGCCACTTTCCGTGCGACCCAGCCAGACACATATGTAAGTGCCTCCTTTTTGCAACTGTCCACATCCGGTATGTCCTACAACGAGTAATATCGAATTTAGTGAATTCTGAAATATTACAGAAACATCTATTAATTTTGGATCATATCAAGTCATATTCAGTGATCACCTGCTCATTAACCATTATTTGCTCTTTATCCAGCTCTTCATTTTCACATTCACTCTAGGGCACAAAAGAGCACTTTAAGATAAAGTTTCATTTTAATTGAGCAGGTTGTAATTAAATGACCAATTAATAAACAATTTCACCCAATCATTATGTTGCTTCAGGAGCACAAAAGAGAGGTGTGTCTTTGGATTGTTAAACAAAAATGACATCAACATTTCAGCAGAATTGCAGATTTTACGTAACAACTACAACTGTTTACTAAAGTATTGGGGAGGCTTAATTATTTTGGTATGACATGAGTGGGATTGTCATGATATTTGTAATGAGGAGTCATCGGATTGAGGATCCATCTGCAGCTTTATTAACACAGAGTCGAAAACAGGTACAAACAAGGTTGAGGCAGGCAGCAAACATTCACAGAACAAAGGACAGGCAAGAGGTCTGGGCAGGTAGCTGACAATCGTAATCCAAAAGACAGGCAAAGGTCTCTCCTGTAACAATATTATTGTGTGTACCCTTCCAGTAATAAAGAGTTATACACTGGCCATACCTGCTCACTGCATTTCACAGGAGTAGACTGCAACAACTGAGTGGCATTATCAGGAATGCAGTTTGTAGCACTGCCCTGCAAGCTGATGATGTTGGCCACTGATGCACTCCTTAGTGCTGCAGCAAATTCCCTGGCAGTGGGGTGAAAGCGGTGTCCTCCCTTTCCTCTGATGACTGAGAACAGGTTCTACAAAGAGAGGTAAGTGCATTGTTGTCAGTATAACTGTACTCAACTGCTTGGGGCAGAACTAGGGTTGGGCGATGTCTACCAATTTGGCATCAGTCGATGTCTACTGTGAAACATCGCGAGGGACAATGACAGAGGGAGGGAGGGAGGGAGTCAGGGGAGGAGGGGAGGAGAGGGGTTACGTAAAATTCTCATTTTTATCTTTATCTCATAAGCAATTTCGATTTCGGCACACTCTGCAGCAGCTGACCACTAAGGAGCGAATGTACAGTGACGTGACATAACTGCCATATTCAACCTGTGCTTTCGCGCTGTGGCTGTGGGGATTGCGATGCCGGCTAAACGTCCATCGGCCCAACCCTAGGCAGAACATCACTAAAATCAGCTTTAATACCTCCAGGCAGTCTTGGTTGAGCTTGGATGTGCAAAGATATTTCACCCCCTCTGACATCAGCTGCTGGTGAAGCATCAGGATACTCTGGATGCTGATCACCAGTCCCATCTGACATGGTGGTATTTTTCCAGACCTTAAAAGGATTGGTCTGTGAGTTTTAGGGCCTGCTCACATATCGCGTCTTTTGCGCGCGCAAGTTCGTTATTTCAAATGTAGCCGCGCGGTATGCGCGCTCATAATGGAAGCGATGCGGTCGCGGTGCGACGCGCTCGTTTTTTCCAAGCGCGTCCGCGCCGTATCGAGATAAAAACATCTCAACTTTTCAGAATGCCGCAAGCGCACCGCAGGTCACGTGACAAGAACCAAGCTTAGCAACGACAGACGCCTCCGGAGCGCAACCACCCGAGCGCTTTGGAAAAAGGAGAACGCGGTGCGCATAGCGTTATCGACGCGTTTTTATGCGCGATATGTGAGCGCGGCCTTAAGGTACCATACTCATCTTAGTAACTCACCTTGGAGTTTACCCCAAGGCTTACCCAAATTTCCAGGACTTTATCCAGTTGATGCTGTTCTGGAGATATTGGAGCCTGGTGGTGTTTGGCACAAAGTGGCCTCCTCCACCATTTACTGTCTCTCATGCTCCTGCGGAACCATTTTAATTTTGGTGATTTATAGAAGTAGCCTACACACAATCTCAATTTATGACCTCAGTTTGAATGATACATGTACACACACTGTGCACACTTTAATAGAACCATGTTTGTGCATATTTTGTTTGTTCTTGTGTATTTTAGAGTGTATTTTTATCAAAGAGCCTATCCATGTCCTCTGCAAATTTGGCTGTGTGAAGAGCATCCTCTGTGAGTTTATGGTGGAGCACCATGGTCTGCATGCCTTGTGAATGTCAGGGGGGAAAAATCAGATGTTTCTCAGTGTATTATATTTTTTTGGTGTTTTTGTTGTAGATAATAAGTTGTGTAGCTGTACCAGCTGCTACGGAGTGGCTGAAGACCTGAGTGGCCAGTTTGACCCTCATGTTGGTGAATGGAGGCAAGTGAATATGCCGCTCTGTCAGTTTAGGAGCCATCCAGATGACACTTCTTTTGTCCTGGTTGAAAAAATCTACCAGGTGTCACCATGTCAGATCATATCCCCCAACCTTAGAGGACATAATTACAATGATTGTAATCATTACAGTGATGAAAGTGAATGCAAATTTTAAAATGTTGTTAAAGTTTCTTTTACATTCAGTGAATGTCTTTTAAAGTTGTTCCGGATTGATTTTACAAGTTGTGGAACATCAAATATGAGTGGAATTTGTCTTTGTAGGATGCAGTGTGATCCATTGCCATCCTCATTGATGTCCAAGGAAGCACCAAGGGCTCTCATGGCCTTCACATTTGTGGACCCCTGGTCACAGACAATGCATTTGACCTGAAAGTAAGATGTAAGTTATTAAGGATCAATCACCTTTTATTTTGGCATTCTGTTTTTCACTATGTAATACACAACATGCATTCAGTCCAGCACTGTCGAGGCGGGTGATGGCTTCCCTCAGTTTCCTGGCAATCTCCTCACCTGGCATGGCAGATTTGCACAGGAAATAGCCGATTGCCTAAAAGGTGAAGTGTGAGGGAGGAAAGATTTTTTTAATATTCTTCTGAGTGTACACACATAGTAGTGTTTCTGAACTTTGTGGATGCTTCCAAATGTTTAATATACTGTTTGTAGATTGTGCCCATTTATATTTTGCAGACCTGCTTCCATTTTCCATTTATGGCCCTAGCCAGGAACACCATAGCCTGACGAGCCTGGGAGCCATCTGGTGTAAGACCATCAATTGAGTCTATTTTCCTGTTGTAGTCAAGGTGGCCTTTTATAGATATCTCGTCCAGCACAAGGGAACACATCTTCTCTTTCTTTGTCATGGTCTTTTTTTTGTTTTAATTTTTGCAAGAACACCATGTAGAAATCCAGGCTACAGAATAAATGGAAGTATTGCTCTGTGTTAATTCTTGCATACTCTGCGATGACATTCATGATTACACTAAAGTTGCAAACGTGTATTTGGATTTGTGCACTCATGATGTCAGAATAGCGCAAGTTTATGTGGGATGAGTAACACGGCATAAGTAGAGGGTGTGTCAATGCGTTTTAACTCACATCAAAGCTCCCCAGACTGCCCATTACGTGCCTCCTTTGAGTTGTTTTACTGGGCAGCTTAAATACTCTCTGGAGTTCAGAGTAGCACCTTGGGCTGTGGTGGAACAGTTGGACTGCCAAATCCTTCTCGCTGGTCTTGTATCTCTGGCCATGTTTGGCCACCCTGCCCATGGCAATTTGCATCTCAAAAGAAATCGTTGGTTGCCTTTGGAAGGCAATCAGTGGCCAGTGGCTGATAAGACTCCCTGCTCTTTCCTGCTGTCTGCAAATGACTGGAATATTTACAGTTATGTACATTCCATTTTATTATCACGACTTGTGCTATTACACTGCTTACGTACTGTTTTTGGAGTTTTCTTATTTTAAAGTTCATACGGAACTTGAGCTGCCGCATTTTGGCCCTCTCTCCCTGCAGGAGCCTTTTAAGTTCCTTGATTTTCTGTAAATATATTATAGGATGTTAATATGATACAGTTTATATGAGTAAAGCATCATGTTGGATATGCAGTGATCACTAATGCCATTTCACCTTGTCTTTCTCATTAAGTAACTCTGCCACAACCACTTGACACTGTGGAGTGTCTTGCAATGGCACTTCATGAACACCGGTATGTACCTCAGAATCTTTAATCATATTACACACAGTATTGATGCATACAGTTTTGGTGAAATCTACATGTTGTATATCTGTTCCTGTTCTGTAAACCAGGGATCCAAAACAAAACACAAGGGGGCAGGGGGTCCATGAATATGATTGTGAATCCCTTTTCTATGGGCATTTTTTTCACTGTATTTGGGTACCTCCTTCCTGTTGTACAGGGGTGTGCCGCCGATAAAGGACAGAGATGGCTTTGGGAGCCAGCCGCTTTCTTTTACCCTTAAAAAAAAAATGGTAACTTTATACAGGTACATTACACATTACTACATTAACACAGTGTTTATCAGTCTCTGTCTATAGAATACATTCTTATTACTGATAAAGTGCAAACCTGCTTATACTTAAATAATGGAGAACAATATTGACCATACTTTTGATATTAGGTCCTCTGGCCTGAAATGATCTTCACAGACCACATATCCTCCCCTTTCTGCCTCTGTTTTTGTCATGTGGCCGGACAGATCTCCCCTCCTCACATTATGAAGCCATTTCTGTCTCCTGTGTTGATTAATATTTTAATAAAATACATTATCAGAATGTTGTGCCAGGCTTATTCTTCATGTGGTATTTCATAGTGGGACCAAATGTATTTTGTTTTTATATTACTTGACATTTTATTGCCTAATATTAAGGCTAAAATGAGAGGTGCTTTATGCAAAGTAACTAATTTGTTCATGAACAAATCCATGTTAAATGCTTAAACTAAGTAGAGCACCATAGAGATAAGCGTTTTAAATGTCTTCTCTGATAAGTGTATCTGAACTGTGTTTTTAGTTATATGATCTAGCTATGTGGCACGTTAGCCTAGGCTAGCAAGATATACAATGACAATAGTAAGCAAGCTAACGTTACTGGGAGTCTAAAGTTAATGGTTAAAATATTTAAGACGTTACCTTTTATTCTCCATTGGGAAGGTGAAAAAGGATCGCCCACATCCCACTCTGTTATTGCACCCATAAAAGGCACATAAACATGGTATATGTACTTATATTTTACTTTAAAGTTATGGAGTAACTTTAGAAATGTTCAAATCTCTGTCTTGATGTTAACATTATTTTTGTCCGCCAAAATACGTTACTGTTTGAAAAGGCGGCAGATTTGATATGCAGTGTATGTGTGCATTGTGTAAATATAGATGGTAACGTTATATAAATTGTCTCTGGTTATATGCTGACTGTATCCCTAACGTCAATAAGCACAGCATTTCTTCAAGGGTTTTTAAAAAATAATTTTATTTTACAGAACACATAACGTTATACAATGAGATTACAAAAAATTCTGTCCATATCAGGGGTAGACAAAGCAAAGAAAAAGTGAGACACAAGAAGAACAAGACACAAGAAAATAATTCAAAATATTGTACTGTACACTGATAAAACAAATGACATTGAGCATTTGTTTAAGTGCTTGGCACAACACCGGCATTCTGGATAGAGACGTAAATGAAGTTGGTGTCGGGAACCCTTGAGCATGCGTAGTAAAAGTATAACCTGTGGGGAAAAAGGCGTTTTAAATCTTATTTTGGGGCAAAGTCATCAAACTTTTTCAGCGATTTTTATCATATTTTACTGTTTCTATACATGCAGTTTTTATGTCCCGGTGACCAGTGAAAGTGCAGTTCTGACTCTCTGCCCATTCATTTAGATAGGAGCCCGGTCTTGTTAGTTCGAAATAGCTGCCCGGAGGCGTTGCCAAGATGGCGGCCGAGTGGCACGACTTGCCTTAAAGGACTTTGGGTCGTCTCTCCATAAATATTGAACTTGATGTAGAGATAGTATCAATATGTTTCTCGTACTCTTCATAAGTCATGTTTACTTTATGAAGTAGCTGTGTAATAATATCAAAACTTGAGTAAAAAAAGTTGAGTCATTTAGTAGATCTAGGGTGACCACCTGCTAATAAGCCCAAGGGGGGACAAGGGGTATGTTTTTGAGGGACAATGTGGGACACTGTCTGGCACGGCGGTGCCCCACTGGCAGACTCACTGATAGTGGTTTACCCATTTCTAGCACATACCACCTTGCATAGTATTAATAATGCCCTATTCTCCTAAACATGTAACTTTTGATGTATGCTCATGAATAGGCCAACCAATGTATTTTTTTCATTTAAAAAAAATTGAACGATTGACCTCGTATTCCCCTCCCTCCATGTCCGATTGAGAAGGACGTTTTGCAAAGGTCACAAAAAGCCCTCTCGGTATCCCCCTCAGGCCTCAACACCTTTTTAAGCCACAAATATTAATTTCCCCATTCTTGTTTCTTGTACTTACACCTTCTCTTTTTAATTGATGATGGCGTTGGCTCTCAGACAGTCTCTTTCTCGAATTTTTCGAATTGGAAAGCGCGCATCTAAAAGTTCCTTCCTTCCCAGTGTGTCTGGTATGCGCGTGCGTGCGCTGTCATGACAACAACGAAAAAGTTGACAACAACCTAGTCAGCAGTTCAACTGAGGGGTGGGTGTGGCAACAATAGCGTGCTGAAATGTCAAGTAATGTTCGTTTGTCTGCTTGGGGCTCGAGTATATAGAGCGACCAACTTTTTTTTGAGCAAGCATAGATTATGATTATGCGTGACACGGTCTCAATTTGCGTCTTTCACCCAAAATAAGCAGTGCATGTGTGGAGAGCCACGTAGCTATACTCTGTTAAAAAAAGTCAATTACTTCACCGATAGGTCGAGCAGGTAAATTGATCAAATCTCTCATCAAGGCCTCAGCTCGTTTTTCAAACATCCGCATTGACGGGGTTGCTTCTGAGGATTTCACATTTTTCTGACCAGTCTAATTCATCAAAGTTCACAGTTTCACCTTGTTGTGCTTTAATAGATTAAAAAAAAAAATTGATTCATTCGTTGCTATAGGAGAGGAAGAATTTACTAAACTCATTAAATCATCTAAATCTACAACATGTATGTTAGACCCTATACCGACTAAGCTACTGAAAGAAATACTTCCAGAGGTCATAGATCCTCTTCTTAATATCATTAATTCGTCTTTGTCTCTAGGATACGTACCAAAAAACTTTAAGCTGGCTTTGATTAAACCGCTTGTTAAAAAAACGCAACTTGATCCTTCAGAATTAGTCAATTACAGGCCGATCTCGAATCTACCTTTTCTGTCAAAGATATTAGAAAAAGCAGTGTCTTCACAACTGTTCCTTTCTTGAAAGAAATTATATCTGCGAGGATTTCCAGTCCGGATTTAGACCGTACCATAGTACCGAAACAGCTCTCGTTAGAGTCACAAATGATTTGCTCTTATCATCCGATCGTGGTTGTATCTCTCTATTAGTGTTACTCGATCTTAGTGCTGCATTTGACACCATCGACCACAACGTTCTTTTAAATAGATTAGAACATTATGTTGGCATTACGGGAAATGCACTAGCATGGTTTAAATCATACTTATCTGACCGTTATCAGTTTGTAGCAGTAAATGATGAGATGTCTCATCGATCACAAGTTCAGTATGGCGTACCACAAGGCTCAGTACTAGGACCGCTGCTGTTCACTCTGTACATGCTACCCTTAGGAGATATCATTAGGAAACATGGCATTAGCTTTCACTGTTATGCCGATGATACTCAGCTCTATATTTCTTCAAAACCTAACGAAACTTATCAATTCACAAAATTAACGGAATGCATAGCGGATATAAAAAATTGGATGACTTGTAATTTCCTACTTCTAAATTCTGAAAAAACAGAGTTTCTAATTATTGGACAAAAAACTTCCTCACGTAATAACCTAGAATACTGTCTAACACTTGATGGCTGCTCTGTTAAGTCTTCGTCGTCGGTTAGGAACCTGGGTGTGCTCTTTGATACCAATCTTTCATTTGAAAGTTACGTGTCTAGTATCTGTAAAACTGCATTTTTCCATCTTAAAAATATATCTAAATTACGTCATATGCTCTCATTGACAAATGCGGAACAATTAGTTCATGCGTTCATGACCTCAAGGCTAGATTATTGTAATGCTCTACTAGGTGGTTGCCCTGCACGCTTAATAAACAAACTACAGCTGGTTCAAAACGCAGCAGCTCGAGTTCTTACCAGAACCAGGAAGTATGACCATATTAGCCCAGTTCTGTCAAAACTGCATTGGCTCCCTATTAAACATTGCATAAATTTTAAAATATTGCTGATTACTTACAAAGCACTGAATGGTTTAGCTCCGCAGTACTTGAGCGAGCTCTTAACGCATTATAGTCCGTCACGTCTATTACGATCTCAAAATTCCGGCCAGTTGATTATACCTAGAATATCAAAATCCACTGCTGGCGGTAGATCCTTTTCCTATTTAGCACCAAAACTCTGGAACAGTCTTCCTACCACTGTCCGGGAAGCAGACACACTCTGTCAGTTCAAAGCCAGATTAAAGACACATCTCTTTGACCTAGCTTTCACATAATACATTATAGACTTCTATAATTTAATGTTAGGCTGCATATAGTAGGTCAGCCGGAACCGGGAACACTTCCCAAAAATCCTGATGTACTCGTTACATCATGAGAAGAATGGCATCTACGCTAATTTTAGTGTCTGTGTTTATCCCAAGGTTTTTCCTGCAGCCTGCCGGATCCAGGCCGTATCCAGATCTGACGAAGGACCTTCACCTGGACCGATGACAACGCAGTGCTGAAGTGCCAACTAGTCTCTCCCTATGGAGGATCCCACTACCACTCTACAGATAAGGCGTTGTCGGGAAAATTCGTCTCGCGGTCCTACCCCAAAGCAACAAATAAAATAAAATTCCTTATCAAAATTTATAAGGAAAGACAAGTATTTTGTTTAGGCTTGGCTTGTAGGGAATTCCAAACCTGCGTATATTCTAACGCACATAACTATAGAACCCATTCTAAATGCGCATGTGACCGCCATCAGCGTTTCTCACAGGTTCGCGTTTAAAGTCTGTGTAGAGAGAATGGTGTCGTCTTAGTGGCCCCTAATTCAATAACAAATGATCATTGCGACGGAACCAAATCAATTAAAACTAACTTTAGATGGAAATAACTTAACTCTGCTGTAAAGCCGAAACAATCTCTGTTACCTTAAATTATACGCTTATCTCTGTAAAGCTGCTTTGAGACAATCTACATTGTTAAAAGCGCTATATAAATGAAGATGACTTGACTTGACTTGACTTAATAGCAGTAATCACATCAGGCCATCTCATCTCAGCAGCACTAAACGTACAGAAAAATGTAGGAGTGCCCAGCTGTCTTAGTATAGCAAACAAATCACGGAGAGATTTCTCACAGTATGCTGGAGTCCCTCTTAATGGTTGCATGAATCGTGTAGCTTCCTTATTTATTACAAGCTTTTCTAACTCATGCTTGTCCTGCAGCATTGAACAGTTTATTCTGCGTCCATCACAGGTCATGGGTTTTGCTTTCCTCAGCTGGATAGACATACTAGATGTGGCCATGTTCATTTCAGTCACAAACTGCGCAAAGAAGATATAGTTGGTATTCTTCGCGCAGCGATTGTCAATAGAGAATAGTCTAGAGTTAAAGTATCTGCTGGGGGAAACATGTTTTGCTCTACCAGGCTCATCAAAGGTGTTCTTGCCATCTGGAAACTGAACTGGAAACGCCATAGACTCAAGTTTAGGGATTTTGAAAGTGTTTACAGGACTGTTTCTCTCTGCTGGGGCAATGCAGCATATTCCATCATCATAAGACAACAGCTGCTGGCCGAGATCTGGGGGCTGAAGACATGTATCCAAGGCAAGGCCTCTCGATTGCTCTTCTGCAGCAGTGTCATCGTTTGCATCATTGTGTTCATCCTCATTGCTCTGTTCTTCAGTGTTTTCACTTTGTCTGCTGTTCTCAATTTCCATTTCCTCATCAGGAGCGTTGATGTCATTTGTACACTCTTCATGCTCATTAAACATTTCTTCTTCAGAGAGTTCTGCATTAATGAAGATATCTTTATATTCTGAATGAGGGCTTTGCAGCCCTATATGTGCTATAACCACTCTATGCAAGTTTGCCAAACCGGGTTGCATTTCTGTAGTTCGAATAAAACATAAGAAAATTACAAATTTGACTTGCTTTACGTCAAGCGTTACAATAGTTTTTCTTCATTTCTGATGTCGCAATACATCATACTTTCATGAAATCATGCATCATACTCTACCTTGTCTGTGGACATCGTTCATTCCAAAGCCGGTGCTGGATAAACAGCGAGCATGCGTGCGACAGTAGGCTGCGGGCGGCGAAATTATTTACAACAGCGGTAATGGACAATTCCGCTTCTAACCTGTAGGGCGACCGAAGAGGAAAAGTTCCTTTGTGTTGCTTTAATACAGTCGGATCTTGTACTGCGTCAGGCTGGGTATTTTGTAATGTGATTCTCTGCTGGGGCATCAGATAATTTTTTTTGTATTTGCGCTGTATGTCTTGTGCACAGCGTACTGTGTGAAGTACCTTGAGTGCAGATATTTTGTTTTTAGATTTAAATAAATTATATTCTTTCTGACGAGCCCTAAAATGTGCATCCCAGTGATAACGTTGTTTAAAGATGTTCTTCCAAAATCATAGAAGGTAGGATCATTTTTGCATCAGTTTGTATAATGGTCTATTTGCCTTTGCCTAAAAATTGGATACTTTAAATATCTATCAACAAGGTATTGCATATGCTGCTCCTTATATTTAACATTGTTCCTATAATTTCTCAATATATAATTCTTTTTTTCTCCCTGAATTGTGCATCATTCCTGTAATTTTTAATTATAGAATTCTTTTGTTTCTTTCAGAATTGTTCATTATTTCTGTACTTGCTAATTACATAAGCCTTTTTTCGCTCCCTGTATTCATTAATATTTTTATAATTGTTTTTCATTACTTGTTTGTGTTCTTCTCTGTAAATCATACTATTCCAATACTTGTTCTTCATGGCTTGGTTATGTCTTTGCCTGTATTCACTACTTATTTTATAATTATAATATATTTATATATATAATAAGCCTTTAGCTTTTGAGTCTTGTTCAGTTTTTCTGTCTGCTTGATTGTCGATTGTGAAGATTGGTGATTTGGAGCTGATAATGACATTTGATCCTAGTTGATGGTAGTTAGAACGTCCACTTTATCTTGATAAGTCAAGTGGGCTTTATCATTGGTTGATGTGGCTCCATTATCGGTAGTCTCAGATGGTTGTTGAACCAGCTCTTGGACACACTGTTGTGAGACATCAGCAGACCTGCATTGTTCATTGTTTGACAGAGCTTTGTTCTCAAAAGAGGCAGATGGTTGTACATCACGTTCAAGCTCACAGCAGTTCAGGGAGACTTCAGGACGTACACTGCTTTCAGTTGTCCTGTTAATGAATGATACAGGCAGCAGATCAAATTGTTGCTGGTCTCCTAAATCGAAACACCATTGAAACAATTAGGGCTGTAATCTCCCAGTCGATTAGTCGATTATTTGGTCGATACGTTCTGGCTCGACCAAAATTATGATTATGATTCATTTCATCAGTTTTGCCGCGTTCATTTTATCAGGTGGAAAGCACTAATTGCTAATGCTGAGCTCCACAGAGCGGCTGAAATGATAACGTTAGTGTCTGTCAGTTATTATACTACATATGACAAAAACAATTGTCTAAATTATGTTGCATATTCCTCAAAAGTTCTTATGATGATATCACTAGTTGACAACATAGTACTATTTTCAGAAATCATAGGCTCTGATATTGCGCAGGTGCGCGTAAAGCAACGCTGTCAGAGCCGACAGACTCGTGTGTCAGACTCATTTCAGTGCAAAATAATTAGGTCAAAAACGATTTAATATACTGCAAATAGCCTACTAGTTTTTATGTTTATTTATAATTCATTTAGGCGGACAAGGCTACCAAATACTACGCATAGTGCGCAGCTAATTAATTTAAAGTTTTTTTTCCTAATGTAATTTTTAGTCGAAAATTTCAGGACTTCAGTCGACCAAGATTTTGTTTGGTTGATTACAGCCCTAGAAACAATAGCATCAGCCTCTCAATCATGTCTTCTAAACGGAAGAAGGTCAACATTATGGCCGTACCTGTGCTTTCATCTTCATCAGGCATTCCATATGCTGTTCTGCAGTGAGAATCAAAATAACCAAACCTCCCTGAGTGATCTCTGAATACAGCAATACACGAGCATCCACACAGCAGCAACGCCTCACTCACATCAGCTCTGAGATATTGCAGCGTATTCTCAAGGTTTTCATACTCACTTAGGGCAGGTGAATCTTTTAGAAACCCAACTCTCTGAGGATGTTTCAGGATGTTGTAGCAGTTTGAGTTTGTCTTAACCCCCTGGGGTCGACGGTATCGCCGGCGATACCAGCTCGCTTTTTTTCAGTTCAGTTCAAAAGAAATTAATTTTGCTCTGTGGACTTTGATGTTACAAGCAAGTTTCATACATCAATCGATTCTGTTAAATGTGTATTATTTTTGTGTATACTCACAATAAAAACAAAGTGTTGTGCTTTTTGCCAAATAAAGAAAAATAAACGTGATGCGAATTCTGCCTTCTCTCTGTCAGTGAAGAACATTCTGAAACGCGTCCGAAAATGAACTGTAACTCAGCGAATACTCAGTCAAACAGACATACAGATACACAGGCATGAAGCTTGAATTCTATTCTTTTAAATGAGGTAATTTATATAAAAAACAAATATTCTCATCTTGTGAAATCTGTATTAAAAAAGAGAAATTCCAGTCAAGCTAATTAGAGCTAATTCAAATGTAATGTGACTCCGCCCACGGAGAGCATGTGCTATTCAAACGCAAATTACTATCAAATCCAATCAAAAGCAATCCAAGCAAACCTGTGAACGCCCCCCATATCAGACTCATTTTAGCCTACGTGTTTACACCATCTGGCAGCGCAGTGAGAAATATTAATATTGGAAAATCTACCTCAGAGTGCGGGTATTGCAGGAGAGAGGATCCGAATATGTAGTAAGTTTTTTTTCCTTCTCAAGTTAATCGCGTTTCTGTGAATGAATGAACGGCAGCCGCAGAGATGCGCGCTGTTTACCACAGCTCGCAAAAAGACAGTTTAAATTTAAATTGCGTCTCTGTGTGAATGAATGATGATGTTTTAGCAAACTGTATTGCTATACTAAGTTGAGTAAAAATCGACAGAAATATGTTGAAATAAAATGTAGGCTATTTGTATAAGCAACGTTTTAAACTGAAAATTAACATTTATATGCCCTAATATTTCATAAAAACAACGTTACAGTCAGGCGTTTCTGTTTGTGTATGAATGTTTCGGTTTTAGCAAACTGTATTGCTATACTGAGTAAATATCGACTAAAATATGTTGAAATAAAATGTATTTGTATAAGCAACGTATTAAACTGCAAATTAACACTTATATTTCTTATAATAAAAATGAAAGACCTATGTTACAGACATATGAAAGACAACATTTCGTTGATTAGTTTTGGATAGATTATACATTTTTACTGTAAAATATCTGCCACCTCAAATAAGCTTTTGTTTGCCAATATTTGCTTATGTTAAATATACCGTATTTTTCGGACTATAAGTCGCTCCGGAGTATAAGTCGCATCAGTCAAAAAATGCGTCATGAAGAGGAAAAAAACTTATATAAGTCGCACTGGACTATAAGTCGCATTTATTTAGAAATTTATTTCACAAAATCCAAGACCAAGAACAGACATTTAGTTAATCAATATAGGCAAGTTATTCAACTACACAGTAACGTTAGCACACAGAACAACAGGCTGAATAGGTGTCCGGTGTGTTAACGCAACACATTAACAGTTATTCAGCTACACAATAGCATAAAGAACATATACCTGGGAGGCTGAATAGGCTAAATTAACATAAGCCAGCGAGTCCAACAAGAAATTTACCAGTAAACAAGTTCACCAAGCTCCCGCGATCTCATTCCAAATAATTTTCTTCATCCCTTGGTGTCGCTTCTGAACAACTCCGCCAACTAGAGCGCCCTCTCGCGGCTGTAGATGGTAATGTTTTCTCTTGGTTCATCTCAGTCTGAATTAATTTTGATATATAAGTCGCACCTGATTATAAGTCACAGGATCAGCCAAACTATGAAAAAAAGTGCGACTTATAGTCCGGAAAATACGGTAATATGTTTTGTCAAAAATAAAGTTATCAAATAATCAATCAAATCCTTAACTTTGAAATATGTATGATAAAATGTATACTTTAGTTTTTACAAAGAAAGATTACACTTGAATTGTTGTTGTAATTGTACACTTTTTAATAAAAAAATATATTTACAAGGTAGATGTAAACAAACTATTAAAAGGTAAATATAAGCCTTTTCTTTAAATAACTTTTATTGTGTTTTATTATTGACAAATTTGGGGAGAGGATAAATATTCCAAAACTGAAAATACAGTATGAGAATTAACTGCACAATTACTAGACATGTTTTCCTTGGATATTATAGGCCAAATTGCAAGCACAATATGTGGAAAAATAAAAAAGAATTGAGATGCTTCCAACTGTTGCTCTTGCATTCTTGTGGCTCAGTGACTCACCTGAATGAATGGCTAATTAAGTATGCGGGCCCCACTGTCTCCTAAGGTGTGAACCACTAAATATGTATGACCGTTGACGCCCACTCTGCATATTGGCTTTCCAAACAGAAAGTGCTTTGCAAAATTCAAATCAATGTATTGTGTTATGTGAATGATAAGGCAGGGTGATTTTCACTTCATTTTGAAGAAAAAACACTAGGCGATGACATCTTTTAGACAAAAGTCTTATTGGCACATATTTAGAATGTGTTTTATGGCCTAATTTCAGAAACTTTAGTTTTTAGTTTTTTCAATAACCATGCATAAACATTATTCTCTCAAAAATGCAGACATGTACATTCTTGTTGCTCACATTTCATGGTAGCCCTGTTTGTGCTAAATAGTGTGTAATTTTTTTTTGCCATTAATATGTTTATAAGCAACTGAAAAAAGCAAAAATGTCAGGGCATGTCAGAACATCTAAAGGACCCCAAAAACACCTTAGACCCCAGAGGGTTAATTGTGCTTGGCAGCTCATCAAAGTTAAAAAAAATTATCCACAAATTGTCCTTTGCTCCGACCGCAGTGTTTTTTTTTTTTACACTAGTGTAAAGTGCATCACCTTTCTGTAAAATGCGGTCTAAATCGAAACCGAGTAGCTCATTACGTTCATTATGGACAGCTAGAAACATTAAGGCATTGCATGTACACAGACGGCCTCTGGAGTAAATCTTGTACCTGGAATCGCTTTGACAGTGGGATGCTACAACAGACTGAACATACTGGTTTGCATCAATCATACCTGATTCAGAGTTGCTACCACTACTGGTTCCGCTACCTGTGCCAAATGAAGCTTGTTGCTTTCTGCGCTGTTTCTGAGATGCACTCCTCTTTCCTTTTCTTGGCACGGTGATGTTTCAGCACCTGGCAATCAAGCAAATATGTTTGAGGAATGGACAAAAAAATTATATTTACTGATACTTGAAGTAGAACACAAAGATAATGCCTTTTATGCAACTAGATACACAGAAAGGTTAAATATTTTATATAAACAAGACAACAATAAATGAAATAATGTGAAGTTATTGAAAAAATTCTGAAAAAATTATTATGTACTTTAAAAGAGTTGATATTCCGACGTAGTGAAATCTGGAATTTTCTATTTCTTTTTCTATAGTTCACAGTCCTCACCTGGGTTCGATGTTCAAGTTTTTTTTATAGTCAAGCTTTTCAGAGTCAAGCTTTTCATAGTCAAGTTTAGTTCTGGCTCTCTAATTTTAACCCTGGAGAACCCAAGAACCCTTTTCTTCTTTGGAAAATTATGAACTATGCATTAAATTACTACTATAAGTTCACTGAACACCAAAATATCCACTTTTTCAATTTTAACCCTTTATTCCCTAATTAAGGATTTGGGCCAAATTTGACCCATTGGGCTTTAGGCGTATTAGGATTAGGGCCAAATTTGACCCATTGGGCTTTAGGCGTATCATGCCATCCTGGTACAACTCAACCTGTTCACCTTGAAAGTTCATGTCAGGCAACTCAAAGCCTTTGTTTCGCCAACTCTAAGTTTTTGCGGCACGATTTAGCTCCATCTGTGGTCTAGCAGTCTCGGCAAACGGCACATCTTCATCACTGGACGAGTCATTGGACGAGTCACCGTCTTGGCCAGAAGATTCACCACCATCACTTTCATGAGGTTGAAACAATTCATCAATTCATCGCTATCGCTGTCTAATTCAGGGCCAAAGTCACTATCATCAGTTTCAAGTTGCTCCAATACTTGTCTTACAGTGATCTTTCTCTGTTGCTTTCCCTGTCCTGAAATGGGAGCTGCTATACTCCCTGAAAAGATATACTACTTTATTAGTCTCTGGCCCTGTACTACTGAGGTAACTTATTAAAATATATTATACTAATGAAATTATTTCAAGGCTTTAGCCAAATACAGGACTGTCACCATTCTCCATCAAAGTCACTCAAAGAACCAAAGGGTCATTTTTGACCCGACATTTTTTTAACCCATACACCCAGAGGGTCATTTTTGACCCATTGTTTTTTTAACTAGCTCAGAGTCGCTAATTTATCCAAAAAGAATATAAAACGTACTTCTAGGCATTCTGCAAGCTAATACTAAATAGATTAACAAAAAATACACAATTTTACCAACCGCTGGTTTGCTGAGAAGACGATTTTGTTTGGGTAGGTTTCCAGCTCAACAAAACAGCATGTGGTCAGCCATCTTGTAACTACCACTCTGGCACTTGTGAGTTCAATATGTGACCAGTCACGGAAAGTAGGGACACAAGTCGGTTAAGGGGCATTTTGAGTTATTCACATATTCTGAAAGTGTAGTAGTCAAGCTTTCCAACGATGTATAACACATGGAAATCTGATAATATTTGGAGAAGTTGTGGCCATTTGAAGGTAGGCACTCAAAAAAACTGAAATGGTAGAAATCTGCTTCTAAAGATTGGCAAGTTCTCACGCTTCTGGGAATGACAATAGGGCTCATTTACATCTCATTTAGATAAGTCATACCCCCTGTAAAGCTCCCCCGTCTCCCCCTCCCCCCTGCATTTACCAATTCTACAAATTCTCTAAATAAAACATCTCCAGTTAACTGGCAGAGCATTCATTTAGTTCGTTTTTTAAATAAGATACTAGCGCTGAAATGTGTTGTTTTTTTTATCAAGTGATCAAAGTGCTCGTTGCTGCTGCGATCAGTGGCGCAGATACAGTGTTTACTCGTGTGGCTCGCGCGCACACTGCATTGTATTCACTCGACGCGCGCTTCAATCCGTTGCGGATACTCTCTATTTGTTCTGTTGAAATAACAAAATAATTCAAACGTTTGCATGTCCCTGCTTGATATACAACCACTGATGAACATAATCGTTTTGAAGAGAGAAAAAAAAACTATACGAGAAAAAAAAAAAACTTATTCAAGGGCGGATTCGAACTCTCAACCTCTGACACGGCTGGCGAACGCTCTACCACTATACCATTCATATGCATGTTGACTATATTGGCGGATCTATAGGTTCACACTGACAACATGTATTAGGCTACATCTCATTAAACGACAAATTAAACCCCATTTTAACCCCATGTAAGCTACTATTTAAATCGATTGCTGGACATCGTAATGCTATTGGCGTCCATCTTCATTGAATTTTGAAATCAGATAGAGCCGGCCCGAGCGCTGCATAATAAGTAGCCACGCCGGCAATTCAGTATGGAAATACACACCGACAATGACACGCCCCCTACTGCGTGCTAGAATCTCCGAAAAACAAGGCGATTTCAACATCAAAATGTACGCTTTTAAATATACCAATACTGCTATCTCAAACATGGAGAGGCTTCTTTGTGATCTCAACTTACAGATTCTGCAAAAAAAACGAAAATCACCAATTTTGAAAAAAACCCGCTTCTTTCTCATTTTGCTCAAAAGTTGTGCTGCCGACTTGTGTCCTTGGTTTCCGTGACGGGTCACATATTCATCCACTAGGTGTCTCTATGCAGGGGCCAGAAGTGGCATTCTGAGCTTTTGAAGTTAAATTTAAAAAAAAAAATTGTTTGTTCATTTTGGGTAGCAGCAATTAACAGCGGCCAAATTTGACCCCGTGGGTTCTCCAGGGTTAAAGATGCATGCAAGCTTGCATGTGCATTTTTGGATTTGCATTTTTGGGTAAGATTGCGTTTGGGGTGCAGGCAAGCGAAGCAGCAAGCATTGCAAGCAAATACATAAAAGTTTGAGTGAAAATGGATATAATGTCACATGCCTGTCCTGTCTCGTGTAGCACATGTGGTGTTTGTGTTCCTGTCTCTGTTTTGACCCCACCCTCCTTGTTATCTCATTATTGGTTTCATTTGTCCCACCTGTTGTTCCTTCATCACCTGCCTGATTTGTCCCTTTTATAAGTTCCTTTTTTCCTTCTCCTCCGTCTCCGGACCACCGGAACTGGGACCACCGGAACTGGGACCACCGGACCCGGGACCACCGGACTCGGGACCACCGGAACTGGGACCACTGGACTCGGGACCACCGGAACTGGGACCATTGGACTCGGGACCACCGGAACTGAGACCACCGGAACAGTCACGGAGGGAGTCTTCCTTCTCCTCCTCCGTTTCGAGACCACCGGAGTCGGGACCACCGGAACTGCGACCACCGGACTCGGGACCACCGGAACTGGGACCATTGGACTCGGGACCACCGGAACTGAGACCACCGGAACAGTCACGGAGGGAGTCTTCCTTCTCCTCCTCCGTTTCGAGACCACCGGAACTGGAGCCACCGGACTCGGGACCACCGGACTCAGGAACGCTTGAACAGGGACCACCGGAACAGGGACCACCGGAACAGGGACCACCTTCCCGGCCTCTCGCTCCTGAAAGCGAGCGAGACCCTCCACCATAGCCTCAAAGGTACACCCATCATACGCCCTCCTGAGAACCCAGTCCATGGGCTCATTGAGTGCGTAAAAAAAAAGGTCCTTAAGAGGCCCGTCGTTAAGTTTTAAACCCTCCGCCGCTCTAAGGAATTCACTTGCGAACTTCCTCAGGTTAGCCCCTTGTTGGCGGAGGGCACTTAGTGACTGAAAACGAACAATGCGTTCGTAGTAGGGGCACGAGACAGGAGGGTCTGGTGGGTGACGTGAATTCTTCTGCTGAGTCCTAGACATGGTCGGATCGTTCTGTCACGTTAACTAAAGAAAACTAATGGAGAGGACTCAAGTGCAGAAAGAATGATTTATTAAATAAAAGAAACATAAAATGAAACAAAAACCCCCAAGGGGGAAAACATGATATCCAACAAAACAACAACTTCAAAAACAACACATACCGGGGTTTCACAGGAAAGCGGGAGACGTAAACAAGACAACGATCCGACAAAGACTGCAAACACAAAGGAACTTATAAAAGGGACAAATCAGGCAGGTGATGAGGGAACAACAGGTGGGACAAATGAAACCAATAATGAGATAACAAGGAGGGTGGGGTCAAAACAGAGACAGGAACACAAACACCTAAACGAGACAGGACAGGCATGTGACATATAAAGGCATAGATAGGACAGCACAGTAAAGGACAGTAAAGGCCACACACACAGACACACACACACACAAAGAGAGAAGAAAACAAGTTAATTATTATACTCTTTACAGAAAACAGGAATACAAATTTTAACTTAACCCTCTAGGCGCCACGGTCGAGTTTACTCGACAAGATGCGGCACTGAATAAAACGGCTGATTTTGTCAAATAGGGTGTCAAATTTCGTTCAACCTCCCCTCCACTAGTTGGCAGACATGTCATACTTCATCCCCGACTCAAAAAAACATCATGTTTCTATACAAAATCTTCGAGCTAGAGCGCATTGAATCAGTGCGAACAAAAGCGGAGCTAGTGTGCGAGTGAGCCATTTTATCAGAGCAATATTGTCAACGTCAGCGAGTATTTGCATTAGATTATTATTATTATTATTATTATTATTATCTAATGGCATCAATAAAGCTTGCCTGCAATGAAGTGTTGGGTCTTCTATTCGCGGACCCTGATTCTGAAGGGGAATAACGTTATCTGCCTTCAGAAAATGACGGTGATTCTGAAAGTGAAAGTATAGCCCTACACCAAGCACAAACGGTGAATCCTTTGCCCAATATAGATGGTCCTTTGCCCAATGTCAGTGGTGGGAACAATGTTTCCCGGGGTCGGAGTGTTCATCGCGAAGTTAGCAGGCGTGTTAGTGATGTGGGGAACGAGGCGGCCGCGGGAGATTTTTACCGCGCTAGCCATGGTGAACGCGTGCGTCTCCGCAATCGCGGCGAAAGTATTGTGGTGGAGGCTTTGTCTAATGCCACTGGGTATGTTAGACAAGGTCGAAGTATTCATAGGACAGTTAGGGGGCAACATGGAGGCAGGGTGGGGAGTCGCAATGACAATGACAGTAGTCCGAGCTGTGCACACTCAGCGCGCGCGCGAGGCAAATCTGGTCGCGCCCGCGCTGCTCGTAGCAGGAGCAGAGGCGGTGTGACACGGGGCAGAGGGGCTATAATGCATAGTCTATCGCAAGACCACACCATGAAACACTACAAGAAATGTCACCTGGATGGATAGGGAGTCATTATCTCTACAGCAAAAGCCCTGCAACATAAATTCTTTTTTTTTTGTCTGCCATTTATTAGTAATGATTTACACTGTTGATTTACTATCTATTTCCCTGACCATTTAGTAGTGTACAGTATGTGTTCTTTTTTGTGTGTTCATGTCCTTGTGATGTGTGCGTCTTTGTCAGCTAAAACAAAAACAAAAAAAACAACAAAACACAAAAAATATATATACTAACATTGTCTCTCCTCTTGTCTCGTCATCTCACTCATGATATGTGCCTTGCCGTGGCAAGTGAGCTTTTGAACTAAACAGGTCTTGTCTACTTGTGTTTGTGTGTCATATGAATAATATATATGTGCCCCATACATGGAATCAGAGTGCCAACTGTATGTAGTAAATGGAAAATCTCTACAGCAAAAGGCCAACCGCTACATGCATTCGGTTTGTTTCTACCATTTATTAGTAATGATTTACACAGTTTGTTTACTACTTACTATTTACCTGAGCATTCAGTATTGTGCAATATAGCATACAAAAGGTGAGGGACATTTTGGGGGGAAAGAAGTGCTGCATTTTATCATTTAAACGTGAATTTTCATGAAAATTCTATAATCCAAGATGGCCGCCACCATATGACGTCATAATATGCAAATAAGATGGGAAAATGTAATCCCTACATAAACTTTGGGCCATCCTTAATATTTCTCTAATTTACAGAAAGTCTCTATCTTTTGTCACTTTTAAGATATAGCCTTTTGAAATTAAGATTAAAAAAAACCTCTGGCGCCTAAAGGGTTAATTAAAACTTCACTGGTAAGAAAATTGTGATAATATAATAATAATAACAACAACAATAATAATAAAAAACAATTCTATTAAAACAAATTATAAAATGATTACTTACTGTATAGAGGGGAGACAATGTAATAACAAATAAGTACAAAATACAGTAATCAACATATTTTCAACAATAACAATTACGTAGATGTAAAATAAAGATGTCCAATCTAGTGTGGGGGAAAAAAGAGAAACATCTCACACAAATAAAGATGTTCATTTAAGCAACAAAACCTTGTTTTTACTCAACACATTTACACAAACTGCACATGTCCTACAAATAAATTAATTAACCTTCACTCTAATTTCTACCTATGGCTAAATGTGTAAAATATCACAATGTTATACGCATTAAAGACTAAGACAGCAATGTGTATGTGGACCCTACAGGACACGTATAATTGTGCATAAATCAATATAAAGATATGACTAGTAATGAATCTGTTTAACATGTTGTGTGTTACTTGCATTGACAGCCAAAGCAGCCTCAACCCTATGGATAAATTAAAAGTATTTAAAACTATTGATAGTGAATCAAATCTCAAAAACAAAAAGAAAACAAACCATGCAAGAGAGACACTGCTTATTTGTATCAGAGTATTAATGAGGTCAATCTGAATGCAGTGTACGAAGCAGTGGAGGAGATATGAAACCTAATAGGTAAATGAAATAAGTAATCTTGATCCCAAAAATGTTATTCAAATCTTAAGTGCTTAACCAACTAGGGGTAAATGCATAATTAGATAATTGATGATGTTGTCCACTGAACAGAGAGCTTTTGGGCTCTGCTTTCAAGACAGAGCTGATATAAACTTGAGTGATACTGAGCTCTCTATCAGGAAAAAAAGAGGACATAATATGTTCAACAACAAAAAATATGGATGATAAAGCTATGGTGCTGGTCACTCCATCTTGGTCAATAGTTAATTTTTTTTAGGTTTAGAAATAAAAATAGTAATTACACAAATTACAAACCCGTGATATCAAAAATGCTGTCATTACCAGGGATTGCACGATGTTAATATTGTTGGTCATGAATTCGAGATCATGCTAAAATCTCCAGTCGTTTAAAAGAGCATCTCATAAGCAACAGAAGAAAATGTTTTGAAGAGAAATTAAATTAACAGATGAATGACAAATCAGATAAGAGAAATTGATAATGTTTTTTTCAAACAACAGCATGCCCAGACCTACCAGAAATTTTTATCTATTAGATATTGAAAAATTTGGGGTTTATGACAGCAGTGTTTAACACAATCAAATTGCAACTGATATCGGCCAGCTGTGTTATTCTAAACATTTAGACACTGTCACATGGGGAATGACACATTGCCTACATTCAGTAGCTTTTGTCATCAGAGTTGTGTTACCAATTTACAATGCGCACCTTGAAATTTAGAATAAATAATTGAATATAAAATTAAGTCTATATCATAAGTCAAGAAGGCATAAGCAAAACCCTCAACTTCAGACTATTGGACAAATGAGGTATTAAAAGACAAATAATTACACTAGCAACCCTTTTTACTATTTTAATTTCAGATGCGCATGGTTTTGACCATTGCGCAAGGGGGGAGATTATTAGAAAAATAAAATTAGAAAAATAAAAAAGACAAAGATTCACAAAATAATGTCAGAAAAGGAACAGCAACTCCAAAAGGCTCTATCCCAGTTTCAGAAGGACCCTTCAAACATCTAGTGATGGATTATGTGGACATGATAAAATCAGTAAGAGGAAAAAGATACAGATACAGTTTTCATTGATAGATTTAGCAGATGGGTCGAAGCAGAACCCTCAGCAGATCAAGGAGCAGAAACTGATAGAATTCTAACCAAAGAAGTCATCCCAAGATTTGGCATACCATCTCAGATTAGCTCTGACAATCAACAGAACAATTAAGACTAAGATCAAGCAATGGATGCCTTAGGCCATCAGCTAAAATACACCAGCAAAATGACATGGCAAAACAGACAAGCTCTGAATTGGCTACTGGCAGAAAAAGGAGGGGTATGTGTGATGTTTGGAATTTACTGTTGCACTTTTATTCCGAATAATACAGCCTCTGATGGAGTTTTTACTAGGGCCATGAAGAAGCTGAAGGATCTGAGACAAGAAGTTGCTGAAAATGCGGGGAGACACAGAGACGTTGGATACTGGTTTGACTCTATATTTGGGTCTTGGAAAGAATGGTTCATTCAGGTGGGAATAATAATAGCTGTGGCTGTTGTCATTTTTCTTTTGTTCTGCTGTGTTGTGCCTTTTCTCAGATCCACGCTAGCCAACGTGGCCGCCAAACAGATGATTAATGTTGTCAGTCAAGCCACCGGGAGTTGACATCGGGTGCACAAACACAAGAGTGCACCAAATTGGGCCAGGACTGGACGAGCTAGGTGACTTCCTGTAAGGAGTTCTGGTGAAGGAGTAAGGAATGGGGTACCTTGTTATTTCTGACAGTTGGATAGAGAGGGAGGTAGTAACATTGTGTATTTTATTTTTGGGGTAAAATTAGACAGATCATTAGAACATGACAGGGCGTTAGTTAGAGGGGTTTTAATTGTTTCTTTGATTTTTATAAAGGACCCCTTCCTGAGTGTTTTCTTTTTACACTTATAATCCTGCTGAGAATATTTTTTTACTATTTTCATCACTTACTAATCATTTTACTCTTATAACAGAGTACTTTTAAAATTTTAAAGTTTTTTTATGAATCAAAAGTGAAGTACATGCATTATACTACTGGTAGATGTTTCCAAGGGGGAAAAAGAGAAATTAATTACAAGCGCGGTTGCCAATTGCCGGACCAGCAAGGGCAGACTCAACTGGTGGTTTAAAAACCCGCTGTCTGCTCCAACACCAGATAGTGCCCAGGGCACCTCTGGCAACGATGGAGCAACCCAGATAGCACTCCAGGCCACCGGAAGCGCCTGTGCAGTTCCTCTGGCACCGTGGAATAATCCTGACTTTGAGTCTGTACACTGAGATATGTTGATTAAGCTGAAAACAATCTTAATTTTGAGTCTATACACTGAAATATGCTGATTATGTTGAAAAATCAAATGTTTGAAATAATCTATCCCTTCAAGACTGAAGATAGAAAAGGAAAGTGGGATCTTTTACTCCACCCTAGTCAAGTGGGGGCGGAGATGTTTGGTCTCACTATTCCTCCAGGGTGTACCTTCGTGAGTGGGCTTATTGATAAGAGAGATGGATGGTCCATATTGGCCATGATTGAAAGATAATGGAGAGAAGCCTGTTCATGAAGATACATTCTGGGACAGAAAAGAAGGTGGGACTAGGATTAGTCCCAAAGGGGGGATATGTTGGAGAATTTCCTTGATTCATGTCTGAGTATGATGTAATGAAAATGACAAGCATGACAAAATGGGTCTGAGAAAGGATGAGAGAATGGAAAATAACCAGCTTGCATCAGCAATGCAAAGTGTCAAAAATACTGTATGAAACAGCACCATTGTGTGAGGTTTAACCAATAGAGAAGGACATGTCTAACTGTGCCAAGGTCACCAGGCGTGACAGAGGGGAAGAGATAGATTTGAGGGTGCCCATTGGGCACCTAGCGATAAGAAAAAATATAAGACATGAACACTGGCCATTGTAACTTCAGATGTCCGGATGGCCAGCCGGCTTCTCACTTTGTTGCTTGTCAATAAAGTTAATTCTTCTGACCTGGAACCTCGACTCTGAGAAACTTCTTTGAGACCTGAACCAAAAAAAACTATGAATTCGCCACAACACAACATAGTCAAAATGCTCAACCAGCATTTGGGTTTAAAAATAACACAGCATTTTTTAGAGTGTAAACATAAGTTAATTCTCGTAAACTTTACTTGATTCAACTGTTATCTGAGGATTTGCCCTGAAAATGTTATCATATTCAAACATATTGATTAATGTGTAATGTGTATTTTGTGCATAGTTTACCATCTAACATATATAAATATGCCTTTGTTGTCTTGCAGAAGTGCTGTGCTAGAATATGGCATTTTGGACCAGGTCAGGGTGGATCATGGGAAGGAGTTTTTCTTGACACCACAGCCTAATCACAAGTGCTACTCTTCAGCAATGTTTTTAATAATCCCAAATCCCAATTTCTCATTGAAGCAAAATTAATTGATCAGCAAGGAGCAGGTGCACATGTGTCGAATTTGACAAACTGAGGGTTGTTCCATAAAAGACGCTTAGAAAAGCGGGGATTAAACTCCAAAACCGGACTTGAATGAGCCTAACAAATAAGTTGGGGCTAAAGTGGTTCCATAAAAGGTAATTGAAGTTCACGCAATCTCACTAATTTGAGCCAGGTTTATCTAGTCTAGATAATTGCGTGTGCACGCGTTTCTGAAGCAGCCCTGTAGGTCGATCGTGGATCAAATCGATCCACCATTGAACAGCGTATATTTTGTGCTGTTTTATGCATTTGTGACGTTTTTTTTCCCCTCAGTGCAAAACTTACATTTTACAGTTATATTCTCCAACTGTAAATGTTAGAAAGTCATGCAAATATATCCATTTTGCTGCTAATCTTCATATTGAACGAGTGCTGCTGCGTGCATGCGCGCAATATAGGAGCGCAATAATTCTGACTAAAATATACATTTTGCTTGGAAAATTAATATGCTATATTTTATAACACCAGAAATATCTTCTAATTATAATAATTTATCTTTAGGATGTTGGATAAGTTGCAGTGAACTTCTAGCTCATTACACTCATATATTTTATACTTCTAATAAAAAAAAAATGAACAGAAGTAGCCTAATTCAGGGAAGATTTGTTTTAAGAAACTAAATATATAAAGATACAAAATAAAGTTTTGGGTATAGGACCTATGCTACTTAATAAAGATGACATATACTTATTTAGAATGCTGAGAATTACAGCTTTTTTTTTTTTTTTAAACTCTTTATTTATACAATTTTCAAATTATAACAAACATGACAAAACAAAACAAAACAGAACAGCAGGGTGATATGTTACAAAGATTCCCTTTCACACTTGGGACTTATAGATTGTCCATTTCTTCCATCTCAGCTCAAATTTAGCTGACTTCAGCCTAATAAAGTGGGTGATTTTTTCCATTGTGTAGATTTCTTCCATTATCTCTTTCCATTGTGCCAATGTTAAAGTGAGACTTTTCAACCAGTTCCTTGTAATAGTTTTTTTGCTGGCCATCAACATAACTTTGTAGAGATACATATCCTCAGTTCGTATAACTGAATTGGAAAGTAAACCAAAGTACATAGATTGAAAGTCTGTGGGAAACGCGTAGCCCAACACAACCCTTATTACTGTCGCAATGATTTCCCAGAAGGGTCTGACTTTGGGACAAGTCCAAAATACATGAGAATGACTGGCATTCATACTGCCACAGAGTCTCCAGCATTCCTGGGGGGTCTTGAGTTGCATACTTTTGATACGAGGTGTAATGAAAAATCTAATTATGTTCTTCCAACCAAATTCCCTCCATTGTCTTGAACTGGTGGAAGTGTGTTGAAATAGACAGATAGAATGCCAATCATCCTCTGACACCTTGATTTGTAGTTCCGATTCCCACTTTTGTTTTATATACAGTGAATCAGTACCATTACAGTTTTGCAGACAATTATACAGTCTAGATACGATTTTTGAGGGTAATTTCTGGTATGCTCCCGACACCAAATCTACCAATTCACAGCCCTCCTGTGAGAGACGTGGCCTTATCTCTATATCATAAAAGTGCCGTAACTGGAGGTACCTAAACAGATCGGAGTTGTTCAGGCCAAATTCCCTCTTCACTTCCTCAAATGATTTAAATACCGAACCTTTGGTTAGCAAACACACTGCAGTGATACCCTTATCAATCCACTTTCTAAATGTACTGTCCAAATGACCACTTCTAAAATTGGGAGAGAAAGAAGGCCAAATCAAGGATTTACATTCACCTTCAAATTTGAATTTTTTAACAGTGTCCCACCACAGCTTAATGGTTGTTTCGACTATGGGACTCCCCTCTTTTAACTGTGTACTAGTTTTATCACCCAGTCTTGATTGAGGTAAGGACGAAGGGATATAGTTAATTTCAATTTGTTTCCATTTGGAATAATACTTAGGTGAGCACCAATAGACAATGTACCTCAATTGGGCAGCTAAGAAATATTCTTTGAAGTTTGGGAGGGCAAACCCCCCTTTCAATTTCGCCAACTGAAGCGTTTTAAATCTAATCCTTGGTTTTGCCCCTTTCCATACAAATCTACTCACTTGCTTATCCCATTTAGCAAACTGAGAGTCGGGTATTACAACTGGTAGTGATATAAATAAGTACAACAATCGGGGTAGCAGGTTCATCTTTATCACCTCTATCCTGGAATTAAAATCTAAGACTAGGTTTGTCCATTTTGTCAGATCCCTCTGTATTACCTCATTTATTTTACTATAATTGGCCTCGTATAATGTACTGAGTTCTCGCGTCAAATAAATCCCTAAATATTTAATTTGTTCTGAGTTTGTATTTTCCCCTAATTTGATCAGCTGGACTGTAATTAATACAGAGGATTTGAGTCTTGGTGATATTTAATTTGTAGCCTGATTTTTCTCCAAAATCTTTTAAGATGTTTAAAAGTTTGGGGAATGTTTGATCAGGATTTTGTAGATATACTATTACGTCATCTGCAAAGAGACTTATTCTTTGTTCTTCATTGGACACCATTACTCCTTTGAGGTCTGACGTTTGTCGCATATATTGGGCCAAAGGCTCAATAAACAGGGCAAAGAGGGAGGGGCTTAAACAGCAGCCCTGCCTGCTTCCTCTGAAGAGATCAAAGTTGTCAGTCAAGTCGCCGTTTAATTTAATTCTTGCCAACGGTTTATGATATAAGGCTTGTATACACTTAATATTAGAATCATTCAATCCCAGTCTTTTTAAAACAGCAAAAAGATAGTTCCAACTTACTCTATCAAAGGCCTTTTCGGCATCTAGGCTTACTAAGACTGTTGGAATATTTTGTTTTTTAACTTCATTAATTATGTGTAAGGAACGTCGTATGTTGTCTTGGGCTTGGCGCCCCTTGATGAATCCCGTCTGATCCTCATCTATTAAATCAGGAAGAAAAGACTCTAATCTTTTTGCTATAATGGAGGTAAATATTTTATAATCGACATTTAGGATGGAAATTGGACGATATGATTCACAATATTCACAATTTTTTCCCTCTTTTAATATGACTGAGATAATAGCCTCCCTCCATGAAGGGGGGCACTTTGCATATTTTAGAGTATAATTAAATGAGTCCAACAGTAAAGGAGTCAAGTCGTCTTTAAATACCTTATACCATTCATTGGGAAAACCATCACTCCCTGGGCTTTTATTGCTTTTCAATCTACTTATTGCCTTATCAAGTTCTACTTTAGTAATAGGCCTAGATAACATCTCGTTCTGGGAAGTTCCTATGGAGGGGAGATCTAAATTTGACAAAAAATCTTCAATTTCGTTTTTGTCTACTTGGTCCGAATGGTCATACAAGAGTTTATAATAGGATTTAAAGGTATCTTTAATTTTCCCTGGGTCATAATTTAACTCTCCATTTGAATGATCTCTAATTTTATTAATTGAATTTCTCATTTGTTGTGATCTTAGACGTCTAGCCAATATTTTTGTCGCCTTCGGGCCTGATTCATAAAAGGTTTGTTTTATAAATCTCATTTTCTTTTCAATTTCTTCTTTTGCTAGTTCTGACAATTGATTTCTCAAATCTTTTATACTTTCAGCCAGCAGTACACTTTTATCTGAATGCTGCTTTATTTCTTGTTCTCTCAATTGTTCTTCTAATTTGGCCTGAGTTAGTCTTTTCATTTTATGCAAATGTGCCGTTCTTGATATCAATTTGCCTCGCATAACAGCTTTTACAGTATCCCATAAAATTATTGATTCTATTTGATCATCCTTGTTATCAGCAATACAGTCTTGAATTTCTTTTCTCATTTCTTGCACCACCTTTTCATTATTGATGATACTGACATTCATCCTCCATGATGTTTTTCTAATTAGATTACTTAAATGAATGGTTAAATGGATAGCATTGTGATCTGAAATATCTGCTATTCCTACACTACAGTCTCTGACACAGTGTCGATCAATAGTATTCATCAGGAAAAAATCAATTCGCGAGTGGACCTTATGAGCCGCTGAATAGTGAGTATAGTCTCTTTCTAGTGGGTGGAAAGCTCTCCACACATCAAACAAATCCGCCTCCTTTATTAGTTTTTTGAGATCTTTTGATTTGTTACTAATATATCTTTTTTTGCTGGTTGAATCCTTAGTCTGGTTTAAAACAGTGTTCCAATCCCCTCCACAAATCAAAACTCCCTCACTGATGGAAGAAATCTTATCAAATAATAATTTAAAAAACTTCCGATCACCTTCCGGAGGTGCGTATACATTCACTAGAAAAACGATTGAATTGTCAATCCTGCCTTTAACAATCACAAATCTACCGTCCTTATCACAGTCTTCCTCAATCAAATCAAAGTTAACAGAATTAGATACAAGGGTGATAACTCCTCTCCTTCTGCTATTTTTATAAGCACTAGAGAAAGAATTTCTGTAGCCAAACTTTTTAAATTTATCATGTTCTTCTTTTGGCAAGTGAGTTTCTTGGAGGAAAATCACCTGTGCTTTATACCTTTTTAGTTTAGTTAATAACCTGCTTCTTTTAATTGGATTGCCAAGGCCATTTACATTTATTGAAACAATTTTAAGTTCACCCAAGCCACTTATGTTTAATGAACATAATGAAAGTAAACCCCGCAAACAAACATGAACTAAGAACAGTAACTTCAAAAACAATACAAACTGAACGATACCTGTGACTTCCATTCAGTGGGTAAATTGCCTGACCCACCGTGACCCCGTTGGAAGGTCTAGGGCTAGATCTCCAAAAAAGGGAGGACCCTATGCAAGGGTTGAGAGGCGTAGGAATCACCTCCATCCTTAATGTCCAACGTTATAACGCCATCTACAGGTGCCACTCTACCTAGTCAGTGAATGAGCGAAGACTGAGAAGTTGAATTGTGATTATGAAAATGTCCATGTCCTAGAAATCAGATTCCGCCTCTTTGAAACTCCTTCAGCCTCACTTTTGCCCTTTGCGCTGTTGTAGATGCACACTCCTTGGATGATTGGCCCACCTGCTGCCATCCGTTTAACTTTTGGAGCCAGATTTCCGCGTCGTCTTCCGTTGCAGCCGGCAACTCCACCTCGAGTCCTCGCCTCTGTAGCTCTAGCCCAGCTTCGCGTGCGGTGCAGTATACTTTAGCGCCGTCCTCCCAGTGAATACGCATATTTGTGTACGGCGTTTGGAAGCGAATGCCTTTCTCCTTGAGCACCTTTTTAATCTTTTGGTACTCCTTCCTCTTTTGGACAACTTCAGATGCATAGTCGTGGTCAAAAAAGATGTTCCTGCCATTTAATTGAATTACTCCCTTTTTCCACGCTTCCTTTAGTATCATCTCTTTAATTGCGAATTCCTGGAAATTGACTATGATAGGTCTAGGAGAGGCACTGGGTTGCCTGGAAAGGGCTCTGTGGGCTCGCTGTATTTTAAGATCCAAATCAGCTGGTAATGCTAGCTGACGCTGGAGTAGATCTGCAACAAATTTCGCCATAGACGTCGGCTTTTCTCATTCGTCAACTCCAAAGATCCTGATGTTATTCTGCAGGATCTTGATTCCAGATCGGTCAATTTGTCTCGAAGGCCCTTTTGTCGCTTCATACTCTCTGCCAGCGCTACGGCCAAATCCAGCGTAACGTCCTCAACACGCCCCACCCGGGACTCCGCCTCTTCCACTCGGTCTGTCAAACCTCTCAAGTCCTCCGCCATCGTATCAAGTTTGCCGCTAAGTTCCTGCTGTAATGAAGTGATATCCTGTCTCACTCTGGTGTTGTCTTGTTTCAGTTCGGTTTTAAGTGACTCGATAGCTTGTAGCAAGACGGTCGCTGTTGCACCATCTACAGCTGGGTTAGCATGAGCTTGCTGCTCTGCGAGGCTAGCTTTGGACGACGAAGCGTTTTTATCCCGAGTTTTCGACATTTTCGTTTAATTAACTTCTTTTTCCTTTCTCGATCCACCTAATACATGATTAATCACCAAAATGAAAGTACCAGTCTCGAGTTTATGGTGGAAAAGACTATCAAAGTTGGAGAGCGATCACCAAGCACGTCTTATCTCTACGCCATTACACCGGAAGTCAGAATTACAGCTTTTAATGCAATAATTTTTTGGAGAAAGCAAGAATCCCCAGTTTTAAATGAGTAGATTTAGTTTCTAAAGTACACTATGGAGAGGATAACATGAAGTTTATTTCTAGTTATTTGTTATTTTATTTATTGACTTATTTAATATTTAATATTTGATATTTAAATAATATTACTTGAATAACTATTAGGAATTATGTGTCATTATAAGAGTTTCATATAAATATGTGAATGTTAAATTTGTATTAATATTTATTTATTTATTTATTTATTGTTTTTTGTCTTTTTCCCCTTAAATCATATGTAAAAGTGTCTAACTATGTACTTTTTGGTTATTGTTCTAATTATGTGTTTTTTTAGGCTATGTGTTGGTGGGTATTATCACAAAAGAAAAAAAGTAGAAGGAAAAATAAGGAATATTTATTGAGGGAAAATATGATGTCTTTAAAGGAACTGTCCATTTGTATAATTGTGTTAAATGTGTTTGAATTGAAAGACATAATAAAGTACATAATATATATATATATATATATATATATATATATATATATATATATATATATATATATATATATATATATATATATGCTAAAATATTTGTTATTTGGACATTAGATGTGCCTTATTTAGAATAAAAATAAAAATGTATTTTTATGATAGCAATAACTGTAAAGGGACTATTGTAATGGGGTAAATCAAATGTTGGCTAATATACTGTCAATTACTAAGCTAAGATTCATCTTACCAGTTAAAATGTAGTCTGTGATTTTGTAATTATTTATTTTTAATTTTGTGATTTTAACTTCTGCTTTAAAAAGCTTCTTTTTTTAGATTGTGTTCTAATGTTCTTCTAATAATCATAAACATGTACTACAGCTGCCAAACAAAACCAGAGAGAAATGTATTCATAAATCTTTAAAACAATCTAATTAAATCTTGGGCACAAATCATTCAGCCAGTAAAAAAAGAAAACCTGTAGTATATATTATCTATCTATCTATCTATCTATCTATCTATCTATCTATCTATGTGTCTATATTGTCTAATTTACCATTGTAGCCTTAAAGTTGATTTTCTGTATACTGTGTATTTATTTTTGGACTAATAGTGGTTAATAAAGTCCAATAATGGTATGAGAGAGTGTCGGTGGTAATATCATTGAGTTCTTGTCGGTCAGTGTTAGAGGATCTGTGTAACAGCTGAGGCTTAGCCTGACAGTTAGCCTGCCCTGGATCAGGCTGGTTTCCCAGCATAAGTTGCCAGGGTAACTGAGTTTGAACTATTTTAAGTTTGCTTTATGAAACAGAATTCACCGACAATAAGTCTGACTAACCTAAATAAGCCTGGCTTGTATTCTGATCTTGTTTTATGGAACAACCCTCTGATTGAAGTAGGTCACAACAATAACATTAGAAATTGTATGTAGAATCAGGTAGAAATACCTCCTTAAAGCAACCAGATTTAAGAACCACTGCTCTAGAAGTCCAAGATTGTATGTAATAAACTAACTTTTTAAACTGTATGTAGCTGTTGTGCTAGTCTAATATTTTTCCTTATTTTCCTTTTAAATAAACAGAATCACACAATTGAAAGAATATGGCCTGAAGTAAACAACAGGGTGAATTATCCACTGTAAAGGGCACTGATGCAATTAGTGAACCAGGAGGAACTGGACATGGAAGATGACCTGACACGTTATTGCCAGGACCAGGATGCTGTGGAGAGGCAGTTTTCTATGCAGTGTCCTAACATTTCATCTCTTTTTTAACGTGCTGCCAATTTCCACCCAGAAGAGTTCCAAAATGCTTTGAAAATCTTAATTGATCTTGTTCGAGCTCATGCTGAATTGTTTGCCTTGCTGTCCTTTGAATTAACAAATTTAAAGCAGTTATTAGTAAAAATGGGGGAAACTGGATCAAGTTCCTGTGATGGAATCAATAAATGTTCTTGATGGCATGCATTGTTTCTTGTTTTTATTGTTTGATTATACAGCCAGGACTAGACTTCCGTTTGGGTTCCACCCAGTTGGTGATCCTGCCTTACGCCATATATATATATATAATAAAAATAAATAAAAAAATTCATGATATAATTATGTAATCTGCTAATTGTGAGCCTACATGAGTGAATTGGTGATTCAATCATTATCAGGCTGACCAACTACTGGCGTTTTTTATATATTGAAAGTAGTGTTTCATGTTGTCACTTCACATTTAATAGCCTCTTAGAATAAAATTGCTATGTAAATTCACAGAGCCTCCTTTGAGCTGCATTAAACAGGGTGTAATGTACATCTAAATGCCAGGTCAGATGCTGCTTCTGTGCCACCTGTACTGCAAAGCTGGGTGTTTGTTCATACAGAGTTCATCAGACAGCCTAAAACCTCTTACATTGTTGATTTAAAATTCAAAAAACAATTTGACATTTGCTTGCAACATTTTTATTACAAAACCACATCATTTTGCAGGACAATAATTTCTATTACAGTATACAACACAGATAGAAGGGTGCCAATAAATCTGTGGTGATATACAACAGGCTTTAAGAAAAGTTTATTTTCATCACACTGTAAAGTGATCTAGAGGAAAAGCAATTGAAAAGTTCAAATTCCAAATATTTTACATATAAACTGGGTCAGCAAACTGTTAATTACAGTTAGTACCATGGGAAGTAGGGGTGCTGAGTGTGACCCCTGGTGTGGAGCCCAGGAAAAAATATGGTTGGGGATAAAAGTTCACACAAACAAAAAAACTGTCTTGTTTTGCCTATAGACATACATATTACGTGTGTTTGATTTTATTTATGCAGCATATAATTACACTGGGTCACCAACTAAGGACAAATTGAAAACTACAGTAAATTAACACATCCTTCTTGACTCTTCAACCAAGTGTAATGGTATGCTAAGAAGCCTTTAACGTTATGTGCTCAACATTAAATCTGTAATGTGGCCAACATTAAAAATAGGGTTGTACCAGTGAGGACATTTTCCACTGATTAGTTAACTTATTATGACAACACCAGTGTTATTTGTTAATGTCTTCTGTAGATTTTGATCTTTATAAGTTGTTATGATATATTACAATAATAATAATAATAAAAAAAACTTGCGTATACTATTACCAAACTAATAAGACGGGGGACATAAAATGCCAGGGACATAAAATGCCATATATTAACAAATAAATAATTTAAATAATCACTAATTTTTGATTGAAAACAACAAAAACAATAAAACAAAGTCACTTATATTAAACACTTTTTAATTTATTTTTTTGTCAACAGAAGTTATCATGCGCCTTTAATTGCTTCCGCTATTGTTCTGTCAATCATCTCATTCTCGCGGGTCGCGGCTAAGATTATAGTTTCAGTAAAATTTTATTTCACCATCATCGGTACCCACCCTCAGCCGATTAGCATTACAGTATTTGCACTGACCATCCCGTGTCCAAAACGGAGCGTATACTGTCTAAAAGAAAAGTTCTGACTGCTGACTGAACATTGGTCTGTGCCTCACCCGCTCGGCGCTGTCAGCGCAGCTTCACCACACAGATTTAACTCCGCACAGCTAAATAAAACAGGCTGGTGGCAGACTAGTATTTAATATTTCTAATGTAAGTATTTCTGTGAAATGCGTTAAGTTGCACAGAAGAAAGCCCAATCTAGGATCTGCCTTGTACAGTTTAAGAAGCGGTAGCCATAGTAAAGGACTATTATTTTATTATTAAAGTAGTACATTGAAAAGATGTCACTGCTAGACTGCCTTTGGTTTTATTTATTTTTGTTGTGATTGTTTTAGGATTCTATTTTCCCAGTAATCTTTTCTTAGGTGGTTGTATCGGAGTCATGGTGAATAAATTATGCACATTTTAACAGTTGCAATGTAACCCTTAATAGAAAGTGGAACCTTTAATCATCCAGCGAGTTAAATAATCTTTTATTTTTTATTTTTAATAGTGGAATAAAATTGAGATTAATCTCAATACTCTAAACGGAGAGGTTCTGGGAAATGTTTATTCATAATTATGTGATATTACCTATTGTGAATGGTGTGTCCTGTATGCTGATGTAATGTGGTTTCATGCTGTAAATGCCTTGAGCAAGGCACCGAACTCCCAATCGCCCGCGCCAAGAGCAGAAATTGGCTCTGCCCACTGCTCCGGGTGTGTGTGTATGTGTGTTCACTACTCATAATGTGTGTACACTAACTTGGATGGGTTAAATGCAGAGGACAAATTCCAAGTATTGGTCACCATACTTGGCTTTCACATGTCACTAAAACTATAAAATTCCTGAAATATTATCGTTCTGTCTTATAATCTATAAATAAAGCAAAAAGTAATGGTGATAAGGGGCATCCTTGTCTGGTCCTTCGCTGAAGCTGTAATGTTGATGTTATGATGCCATTTGTTATATGAGTTTTTTTAGCGTTGCATAAAGAAAGTACCAATTAACTTTATCAAAGGCTTTTTCTGCCTCCAGTGAAACGATTATTGGTTTGGTTTTGTTTGCATAAATTATGCTGAATAGTCGTCTGGTGTTATTTGATGACTAGCGTCTTTTAACAAAAACCTATTGGATTTTGGATGAGAGATGATATTACTGATTCAAGCCATGAGACCAAAGCTTAATTTTTAAATCAGTGTTAATAAGAGATGATGGGCAATAACTAGTGCATAATGTTTGGAATTTGTTTGGTTTAAGTTGAACTGAAATTAGTGCTGTGTTCATGTGAGATGGGATAGAAGAGATATTTTTCATTTCTGCTGTCATTCGCAAGAATAGTGGTGATATAATTGACCAGAAGTGTTCATTGTATTCTGGTCGATATCCATCTGAACCTGGGGCTATTTCAAAATGAGTCAAGAATATTGTTTATATTCGTTTATATTCAATTTCTGATATAGGTTATTGTTGTGATTCTCTTTGGGTTGTGGTTAAACTAGATAGAATTATATTACTGAGGAATGAATTGGTATCTTTAGGGTTGTCATTACTATACAGATGTTGGTAGAATGTACGAAAGGTGTTGTTGATGTCTTGTAAGGTGTGGAAGTGCCTTCACTTCTAGGTTCTTAATTACTGGAAAAGTTTTTTTTCTCTGTTACTTTTAAAGTCTGACCATTAGGGTTATAGGAGTAGTTGTGTAATATGTATTTTACTCTCCAATTCTTTTAGTAGTTTTTGTTCCTTTTTATGTGCAAGTAAAGTCCACTGAAGGCAAGTTTGAAGAACCCAAGTGCAGTATTTATTCAATACAAGATCAAACATAAAACAAAGGCATAGCGTGACATGAAACTCTGGACATGGACATACCAAACAGAGATTACACAAACAATACTTGACAAAGACACGTGGCAAACATGAGGGCTTAAATACACAAGACTAATGACTAGACAAGGGACACCTGTGAACATAATAAAGACAATCAACCAATGACAACATGACACATTCACACGGGAACGCATGGCAGGATCACATGACTATAACAGGGGATCACATGACAGACATGAAACAAGAACATGAAACAAAACCAAAACATGACATTATGTTTGTATGTGGAATGGGCTATGATCTTTCCTTTGAATACAACTTTAGCTTTCTCCCAAAGTGTTAATGCAGAGATGTCTGGTCGCAATTAGTTTCTATAAAGGATGTCCATTCTTTTTTGATTCTATTATTTTCATTAACCCTCTGGGGTCTGAGGTGTTTTTGGGGTCCTTGAGATGTTTTGACATGCCCTGACATTTGTGATTTCAGTTGCTTAAACATATTAATGGCAAAGGTGTAATTACACTCTTTTTAGCACAAACAGGGCTACCATAATATGTGAGCAACATATGTTTGTTATGTTTGTATTTTTGAGAGAATAATGTTTATGCATGGTTATTTAAAAAAATACAAATTAAAGTTTCTGAAATAAGGCCACAAAACACATAGTGACACGTGTCCACAAGACTTTTGAATAACAGATGTTGTCACCTAGAGTTTTCGCTTCAAAATGATCTGAAAATCATCCTCATAAAACAATACATTGGAATTAAACTTTGTAAGACACGTTTTGTTTGGAAAGGCAATATGTGAATGATCATAAATAATGCTCTGATTCACACCTGAGAAGACAATGACCCGCATAATGAGCTGCATAATGAGCCTTTCAGTCAGGTGTGTCACTGAGAGGGTACCACAAGAAAAAATGTGAGGACTTATTTATATGCATGCAAATTATATAATATCCAAAGTAAACATTTCTAGTATGCAGTTAATTCTCATACTGTATTTTCAGGAAGTTTTGGAATATACCCTCTCCCCAAATGTGTCACTAATAAAAAACAATAATAAATAATTTAATGAGAAGGCTTATATTGACCCATTAAGATGTTGCTTACATCTATATAAAATATATTTTTTGCTATTTTATTAAAAAGTTTTCACATGTAAATCAATTACAATTTTAACAATATTTCAAGTGTAATCTTTCTTTGTAAAAAGTATACATTTTATCATACGTATTTCAAAGTTAAGGATTCATTAGTTTGAATATTGGAACAAGACCTGCGTGAAGTTGGCCCCCCACCCAACGCAAAACGTCGTCAAACTATATTCAATCGTTTGTGCTCCGTTTGTGCTGGTTTGTGCTGTAAAAATTTTCGTTTGTGCTGTTTCGGTTTTTTAGATATTAAAAGAATATTTTTAGGTCATTCTGAGGTCACTTAGCCCCCCCACATGCTCCAAATTCACCCAAAATAGTCTTGTTCGTTTGTGCTTCGTTTGTGCTGGTTTGTGCCGGTAAAATTTTCGTTTGTGCTGCGTTGGGTTTTAAAATATCAGAAATTGAATTATAGACGATGACGTCACCAGCCCCCCCACATGCTCCAAATTCACCCAAAATAGACGCAATCGTTTGTGCTCCGTTTGTGCTGGTTTGTGCTGTAAAAATTTTCGTTTGTGCTGTTTCGGTTTTTTAGATATTAAAAGAATATTTTTAGGTCATTCTGAGGTCACTTAGCCCCCCCACATGCTCCAAATTCACCCAAAATAGTCTCGTTCGTTTGTGCTTCGTTTGTGCTGGTTTGTGCCGGTAAAATTTTCGTTTGTGCTGCATGGGGTTTTAAAATATCAGAAATTGAATTATAGACGACGACGTCACCAGCCCCCCCACATGCTCCAAATTCACCCAAAATAGACGCAATCGTTTGTGCTTCGTTTGTGCTGGTTTGTGCCGGTAAAAGTTTCGTTTGTGCTGCGTCGGGTTTTAAAATATTAGACATTAAATTATTGTAGATGACGTCACCAACCCAAAATAGTCTCGTTCGTTTGTGCTCCGTTTGTGCACAACTAACTGAATGGGAGAGACACTGAATGAGAGAGAATTCTAGACGGTGCACCAGCCTACTTTTTTTAACAGTAGACTAGTTACCATCGGCAAACCAAATCATAATATTCACTTAGGTTATTATACTGTATGTTGTCCTGTGCGTTTTCAACTTTTAACGAACACTGCGGATCACAGGATGTGGATGCAACACAAACTTCAAGGTAAGTGTTTTTACTTACTGTATGTTGTGTTTTGTTAATAACATATGAAAATTGTCACAAATATATGCACCATAATCTGTTTGCTGCGTTTATACTCGTGTGTAAAGGTCTATAGGCTACAGTAGGCTGGGGTGAACAGTTTGGATTCTTCTTCAGTTTGGATTTTTCTCTTAAGCTCACTAAGGCAATTTTTTTTTTTTTTGATGAAACATACACTGATATTGTGAAATATTATTACATTTTAAAGTAGCTATTTTCGGTTTTAATATAATTACAATGTCATTTATTCCTGTGACCTACTTTTTTATTAGACCTACTCCAGTTTTCAATTTCACATGATACTTTAGAAATCATAGTAAAATGTTAATTGTATGCTCAATAATTATTGGTGCTCAGTTAAGAAAGGCTCTTAATTTTGATCAATGTTGATCATCCTTTTTTTTTATGTCCTTGCTAAATAAAAGTATTATTTTTCATATTACTTAACCAAAATCTTTGAATTGCTGTTTATATTGGTTTTCAGAAGAAGAAAAGAACAACAATAAGCAGCACAACTGTTTTCAACATTGATGTTTCTTGAGCATCAAATTCATAACATCAGTAGCTATATTAGAATGTTTTCTGAAAGATCATGTGACACACTGAACTAATGATGCTAAAATTCAGCTTTGATTACAAGAATAAATTACTTTACTATATATTCACATATAAAACTGCAGTATTACATTGGAATAATATTTCACAATATTACTGTATTTTTGATAAAATAAATATAGTGAGCATAATGGAAAATTAAACTTTGAGAAACATTAAAAAATAAACTTTTTAAATCTTTTGACTGGTAGGCTACTGTGTGTGTGTATCTATGTGTCTGTGTGTATATATCATTTACTTACTACTATTACTATTATTATTATTATTATTATTATTATGTATGTGGAAACTCATGACTCAATTAAATCAAAATGATTTAACTTTTGAAATTTAATTATGTACTATCGAACATCCATTAACAAAAAAAAAATACCTTTAAAAACTTAAACTTAAAAACACTTAATACTGACAAGTTACAATATGTCTTCAAACCAAGATACCACACAAAATAATAGACTTGAGTGCAAACTTCCATAAAATAGCACACTACTTCTCCTAACAGGAGTAAGAAAACCAGGGTGTGTGGCATACAAAAAGTTCAACAAAAATAATTTAACTTGTGAAATTAAATATAAATAGTGCAATCAGTCTTTTGTGTATAATACAGCATGTGGGCATATTTTGTTTTTATCTGACGCTCCTGTCACTCCACTTCTCAGGTCGTCATACATCTCCCAGACACATGGAGACCTCCTGCAATAGGCCACATAATGTCCAAGAGCATCCTGGGTTAAGCCTCCTCTAAAAGCAATGACTGCCCGTAAAGTAAATCTCTTTCCCTGCAGCATCAGATCGGAGGGAAATTCACTCAAAGAAAAATTCTGTGGAGTTGCTTCCCAGGTCAGTGTCAATCCACATAAGTTCTCCCAGACTGTAACTGTGAGAAACTTTCCCTTCACAGAGCACTTTTTCTGAGGTATCTGGCTTGATTGCAGAGGGACACTGTGACGGACTTTGGATCGGCCTGAGGCAGGGGGACTCCGGAAGGTCAAGGCCTTCTTCCACCGCGGTCTGAAGATGAGCCATGCCAGAAGCCTGCAGTACAGCAACAGAAGTACAAACAAATGCAATTTCCCTTGTGACTTGTTTGCTGAGACCACAATACTGTGAAGAGCACTGTTTTGATAATGAAACACAAGTGCGTTTTGTCATTGACTTTTCAATGATAGTGGAGATGTGGCATTGTCAATCGATTTGGAGGGCACCAGACTTCAGTCGGACAGCTTGGAGTATTTCGCTCAGCAGTTCTGCCCTCTGTATGTAGGCCTGTGCATTCAGACCCTTTGTGGTGATGGATTTCACTAGCTGGAGGAGGTTGTTGGAATCCTCATTGCAAACAATATTTTCAAAAGTGACACTATCACAGTAAGCACAACATAAGCATTGACAAAAAGCATCAAATGCACATGTGTTCAGCACAGAGATTCTTGATTTCCTGTTTAACAGGCTGTTGATTGTTTCCATTTTTCAACAGGTCCACTTTAAGTCTTTTCCCTCTCACAGATGGATCTGCATGGAGCCATTCAGGACAAGGAGAGAGGTATGAACTCCTCTTCCTCTTTTTGGGTGGAACTGCTAAGCCTCTCCAGTTTTCAACAGCTTCTTCATCTGTTGGATGGATGTTTGTGACAGTGTCAGACTTCCCAGAGCAGGAAGCATCCATTTCTGGCCTTCCATCTACACTGGAGGTTGTGGTTGGTAGTGGATTGACTCTTGTGTCGATCACTGTCGCAACAGCCTTATCTTCTTCACCTTTTTCCTCTTCACCTTTTCCACACTCTTGTTTTGCAGAAAAAATACGCATGTTGCCTTCAATGAAGGACAGATGTCGAGCAATGAATCGATCCACTCGAATAGGCAAGTGTTCATGCTTGAAAAGGCCGTGTTTGATGTTTTTAAACTCGGCTTCGACATTGGCTGAACTTGCGGTGATTTTGGAGCTCCGGAAGTGAGGGATCATTACCCCTGTCCAGAGAGGTAAGTAATTTGCAAGCCAGATTATATGTGGAATAATCTCAGGGAGGAAGTGCATATTGTCATGATCACCATTAGATGTGGCAAGTGACCTGCTCTCCTCACATATATCTGTTACCCACTGCTGCAGGTCTGTCTGTGTTTGGTCACATGGATCCACTTCCTCCAGGTCCGCACCCTCTACATCTGGAATGATGACACACTCTTCTGCAATTCGGGCTTTTAGGTATTTCTTGCACCTTTCTGAAATGAGGGGGGCTCCAGAGCTGTCACTGCCCTCTGTTTCGCTGAAAGCCACAATAGTAATGCATCTTAGTAGCTCTCTTGCATCGTCCATGGATTGTGACATGAGAAGCTGAGCTATTGACCTGACAAAGAAATCTTTAATGCGATGTGGTTTTTTTTTCAAGCAGTCCCACCGGCAGATCATCTTGATGCAGTGTGCAACATCAACCCGCACAAAACAAGGTGGGATTTTTGCTGACTGTCTACCGAGTAAGACACCACAACACTCATTGATGTAGGTCTTAAGATCAGGATGAGAAGTAAAAGCCTTTACCAAAGCTCCGAGCAAAGCCAGAGAAAAGTCACTCACAACCTCTTTTGGAGTAGGTGCACCTGCGCGTATCCATTCTGTCAGCCAATGTGTTATGGCATTAATATCATGTCTCTCTGACAGCATTTGCACCACTGGGACACTTGAGCTCTCACCCCCTGCCACAACACTCTGATATAGGAATATATGGCCAGACTTGCCATTTGGTCTCAATAGTTTCCTCACCACTGAGCCAGTTGCATCAAAACTCACAGTGGGGTTAGTAGATGTCTTTGATAATGTCTTGAACATATACATTTGTGTTTGACTCCAATAGTGACAGAAAAACTTGTCTAGTCCAATGTCTTTAATGCTACCACTGTGAGGTGCACTGTATTTTAACATCTGCAATGACAGAATAGGATCCTTGTCGCCTAATTCTAAATCATTTCTCTCTTGCTTTGCTTTGCGCAGGGTGGCCAAATTTGGCAGATGACTTGGCTCAGGATCTCCAAAATCCATCAGCTTTGTTGCCTCTGATGCCCTCCATACATGGGGTTCCTTTCTTCCCTCACACAGTTCTTTAGATATCTGCACACGCAAGTTACCAGACATGGCACGCTTGGAACAGCCAGTATGCAGGGAGTCATCAGTGTTTTTCAGCGAACACCTGAACATCATTGTGCTGTTTATTTCAGGCTTTTTGTCACATTTTATGTGAATGTGGCCACGACACTCCTTACAGTTGCCTCTGATAACAATATATTTGTCTGTGACTGATGGATATACCTTGGCTCTTTTAAAAGCAAATGTGCAGGGGCATTTCACTTCTTGCCAAATGTGATGATTTATCACATGCGTCCAGATACCAGGCTTCAAAACTGTGTATTCCCTTTTTTTTGTTTTAGAGAACTTGTTTTTGTATGTTACTGTTTCAGGCATAAATTCAATCCATTTCTGAAATGGAACTTCAAAATCAAAAGTCCAGCAATCTTTTGGACTGGAGGAAAGGGACCCTGGCTCAAAACCAGTGTCATCACTACTGCCACTTGTTTCATGATCACTTTCATGAGTAAACCCTAAAGCATTCCAGATGTTGTGTCTGTTTAATTTAACAAAAGTGTATAGTGCCTTTGCAGTGATCTTGTTGTCTAGCTGTTTACTAAGCTCTGTCCAGATGCTCTGATTAGGAGTAGCTATGTTGCCATTTTGGACTATGACCTCTTTCGATGAACACAGGACTGTGAAAATGGAATCCCTATCGACTGCTGGTTTCTTGGGCATCTGGCATAAGCAAAACATAATTACCCTCAATTATCCTAACTCCAAAAAATATCATGTACAGCATAAATTTGTTTTAATATTACTGTATTGGTCTGAATATAAGGATAATATAATATAGTAAGGATAATGTAGATGGATAATATATCTTATATTAGGACCAATATGGTAATGTTGTTGACCCAGATTGTCAGTGTTTATTAAACCGAAAACTCATTGCTAACACTAATATCACTAATTTAGATATGAAATGTTAAATACAGTTGCACATGTGGTCGTTTTTTAATACTAAAGGCAACTTTGTGCAACTGTAATCAGCATTTCATGGCTAAATTAGTAACATAAGTGTTATTAATTAGGTTTCTGTTCAATAACAAGTCTTAGCTCTCTTGAATGTTGTACAATTTTTCTTGAAGCTTCTAATATTGTAACTGACAGTTTTAAAACAATGTATACTTACATTGGCCAGAAATTTGGATTAGTAACGACTTTTGTAGTTTGATTTATATCGACCTTTTCTCCACTAACTCTACACCATTTTATACAAGAGCATTATTGAACAGAAATGTCATTTGGCCCTAGTGGTGGCAGTGAAGTGTAGCAGATGAGACTCGTAAAAATAAAAATAAAATACAACCAGGAGAGACTGAAGTGAAGATAATTGTTTATTGAACACATTATGTGATGACAGAATGTCTTCGTCAATTCTACTTCAAAAGTGTGCTCACCTCGAGGATAGGTTTCCTGTTCTCTTGCCCAAAAATGCTGAAGTTAGATTAAACTACGACTTGATGGCACAAGCGCACAAATTTTGCTCAGAGAGAAAGAGAGTGGCAGAAAAAGCAAGTCTGACATGATGTCTGAACAACATGACGTTTTTAATAAACACTGGGGGCTACAAAAACACTAAGAAGTTGATGTTCTATTTTATTCAGTTAGCCTTGTATAGGCCTAATAAATATCAACATTTAACCCTTTCGCACGTATGTTCTAAAATAGTCAGACTGGCAGGCTGGCGTGAGTTTTTTTCTGCGACCGTTATTTTGCAATCAATCGCGTTCTAATTTCCATGGAGACGCATGAACCTTGTCACGTGACATTTCGCAGTCACAATGGCGCACACGATGGATAACCGTCTGCAGGTGAGTAGTATAATACTTATACTATACATATCTCTCACTAGCAAAGCAGAGAAAAGCTACATGGTATGACATCGTTAAAGGGATAGTTCACTTTAAAATGAAAATTCTGTTATCATATACTCACCCTCAAGTTGTTTCAAACCTGTATGAATTTCTTTCTTCTGCTGAACACAAAAGAAGATAGTTTGAAGAATGTCAGTAACCAAAGAGTTAACTGGAGCCATTGACTTCCATAGTAGGAAAAAATATATACTATGGAAGTCAATGGCTCCAGTTAACTGTCTGGTTATTGACATTCTTCAAAATATCTTCTTTTGTGTTCAGCAGAAGAAATAAATTCATACAGGTTTGAAACAACTTGAGGGTGAGTATATGATAACAGAATTTTCATTTTAAAGTGAACTATCCCTTTAACGATGTCATACCATGTAGCTTTTCTCTGCTTTGCTAGTGAGAGATATGTATAGTATAAGTATTATTCATACAATTCAAACGTATGACATTTGTTAAAAAGAAATCACAAAATGTACACATTTCATGTATGTTTTATTAAATCTATTTTAATGTAAGTTCAATTTTTTTAGTTTAATACAATACGTTTATACTTACTAATATAATTACAAAACCGATAACAAATATATTTACAATGAATAACAATCAAAACAGTCATAAACAAACAAACAAACAAAAAATCTATAAATATACTCTGACTTTTGATAAAAAAAAAACATTTTTAAACAAACTATTATACATACCTTAATTCTTAATATAATTACAATAAATAATAATTAAAATAATATCATCATAAATTAATTAATATACTCTGACTTTTTACATGCTTAATAATTCTTCAGTGTGTGGTACTCCTCAAAACATGGGACAGCACACAAGGGAGTGTTGCATGGCACACACATGTGCTTGGTGAGGCGCCTCTGCTTGGCCTTGCGTGTGCTGGAGAGGCAGACCTTGCAGTGACGCCTGGTCTTGCTGCCCTGGGAAGTGGTCTGAGGGACTTCAGATGGGAAATGCCTAGCTGTAAGGCGCAGAGGAGTGTCCAAGGCAGGACGCCCTCCTTTAGCTGGACACCGCAATGTGCTTTACTCCTCCAGCAGCCCTCTCATCAGGTTCGTTCTGAATTGTAGGGAGGTGATTTCCTTTCCTACTCATAGTAGAGCACATTATTAGGGAGTGAGGAGAATAGAATAGTATGTGACAGTGTGGTCTGTTTATTATTGTGAATTTGCTAACACTTTAGATTACATTAATTAAAAATGTTAACACTTTTTATCTTGTTTATATTTATTATTAGATGATTTGTATCAATTTCTCACCAGTAATTTGCCGATAGACGATGTGACTGTTGAGTAAAACAGTGTCAAGTACATGAAAAAAGATTTTCTTGTACCACTTGGTAGACTTTCTGGCGCATTCATGAAAACCAGTCATCATATCAGCTTTGTCAACTGCCCCCATCTTTTTGTTGTACTCGAGCACACAGACTGGCTTCATCCTTGACTGCCCAGTGATGTGATCCAGCTTCCCTGTGGCTGCCATACCAGTTGGGTGGACTGTGGTAAGGACATGGACATCCCTCTTGTCATGCCATTTTACTGCCAGCTGTGACCCATTCTCTTTGAAATCCACCTCACCTTTTGTCATCTTACAGGTGAACTTTGGCATCCCTTTCCTGTTTGCGCGCACAGTCCCACAAGCTCCGGTGCCAAGTGACAAGAGGTGCTGGAAAAGTGTGGGACTACTGTACCAGTTGTCCACATAAAGAACATGACATTTTCTTAGGTAAGGTGTTAGAAGTGTCATCACAATGGACCCAGAAATCCCAAGTCCTGGGTAATGTTGGATGTCAGTGGTAGATCCGGTGTAAATGATCATGTCCTGCACATAACCAGTGAGCACATCACACAAAAAAAAAAACTTGACCCCAAATCTGTGCCGTTTGGAAGGAATGAACTGACGAAATTCAAGCCTGCCTTTCCACTTCATCAGAGACTCATCCACACACAGATCCCTGTATGGCACAAAAATGCGACGAAAGGAGGAGGTGAGAGCAGTGAAAATGTTTCTGATTTTTTTCAGCGGGTCGTTGGAAACTGCTGTCGCATTGTTTGCAAAGTGAAGACAGCGGAGGAGCAGAAGGAAGCGATCCTGTGAGAATAAAGACCTAAAAAATGGGGTCAAGAGCATGGGGTCTGTGCTCCAGTAATCGCGAAGTGATGGTTTTTTTATCACCCCCATTAGGAGAACTGACACTAAAAATGTGTACATTTCAGGGATATTTGTTGGAACCCATTTAACCAGCTTTCCTTTTATTTCCCTTTCTTGCAAGTCAGAGGCATAGCGGTTTGTTTCCTCCACAATTTCTCCCATGACATCTTCTGTGAGGAACATTTTAAAACAGTTGACCTCACTGGGTGATTCTGGTGGATTTTGCACACCACAGAGCTGGTTGTCAAAATTGCCTGGGCCAGGAGGATTAAAAAGGTTTGTTGCCTTCCATAACAATGAGTTTACCTCTTCTGCCTCATTTGGGACTGGTGTCGTCTCTTCATCTGCAATGTTGTCTAGAGCTTCCAGGTTTGGGGGAAGATCTTCATCACTGTCACTCTCTGCCTCGCTGTCAAAAATCTCCTCATCAGAATTAAAAAATATGTCCTCAATTTCCTCATTTGTCAGTTTTCTTCTTTTATATAAATTTTCTGTCATTTTCTCTGAAGTTGGTGAGCTTGATTAAAGTTGTGTCTTTAAATTAGAACATATGCGAGTGTGAGGTAACGGTGACGTCAGCTCTACATCACTTGTCAGCGGGGAAAAAAAACTCGCAATGCATGACAGTTAAAATCTTTTTTATTTTTTATACAAAATATTAACAAACTTGTAGTTATTAACATCGTTAACAATATGTAAGGGAACTCCTAATGTGGTTTTAATACTTGGAGAAAAAAAAAAATCATGTTGATCGGTAAGTTATCACGGGCTATGGGCGCCGCCATTATTTGTTTACAATACTGATGGAGAGTCGGACTCGGAGTCTGCTGGATTTACAACATGCAAGATCATCAATGTCTCCCGAAATATATGACAGTAACCCCCGCTTCACTGCATCTCACGCGAAGCTCCTGCTTGACGCTCACGTGCTGCTCCTGCTCCTGGTATGAATGCACTCATTGATTAACATGCAGGCACGCCGAAAAAAATACGCGCTGCTCACGAGTCTGACACTTGCTGTGTGAAACGGCCGTTTTATCTACAAGGTGTGTTTGACTCGAATAAATATTAATATTACATAATGTTTAAAAGGTTATTTTGCTGTTATAAATATTAGTGTGCAATAATAAATAGTGTGCAATAATAAACTATATATTTGTTATTGTGTAATGTAATTTAAAGTGAATGAAACCTAAAATAAACATTAAAATACACTGAACAGTTGTGATAATGATGAGAGCTGAGCACGTCTGTGTCTGGCTGAGTGCCAGTCAAAGCAGGAAAGCAGTGAAAGCAAAAGTTTGAAATTTTGAATTTGTCAGTTGATCATGTGATTCACTGAACGTTCTAATCACACCGGTGTGATCGTACGCTCCAGGGACCAGCCTAGACTGATCACACCGGTGTGATCGTACGTGTCAAAGGGTTAATTTGATTTAATTTCTGATATTTTAAAACCCAACGCAGCACAAACAAAAAATTTACGGCACAAACGAACGAGACTATTTTGGGTAAATTTGGAGCATGTGGGGGGGCTGGTGACGTCATCAACAATAATTTAATGCCTAATATTTTAAAACCCGACGCGGCACAAACGAAACTTTTACCGGCACAAACCAGCACAAACGGAGCACAAACGATTGCGTCTATTTTGGGTGAATTTGGAGCATGTGGGGGGGCTGGTGACGTCATCGTCTATAATTCAATTTCTGATATTTTAAAACCCGACGCAGCACAAACGAAAATTTTACCAGCACAAACGAAGCACAAACGAACGAGCCTATTTTGGGTGAATTTGGAGCATGTGGGGGGGCTGGTGACGTCATCGACAATAATTTAATGTCTGATATTTTAAAACCCAACGCGGCACAAACGAAACTTTTACCGGCACAAACCAGCACAAACGAAGCACAACGAACGAGACTATTTTGGGTGAATTTGGAGCATGTGGGGGGGCTGAGTGAACTCAGAATGACCTAAAAATATTATTTTAATATCTAAAAAACCGAAACAGCACAAACGAAACTTTTACCGGCACAAACCAGCACAAACGAAGCACAACGAACGAGCCTATTTTGGGTGAATTTGGAGCATGTGGGGGGGGCTGAGTGAACTCAGAATGACCTAAAAATATTCTTTTAATATCTAAAAAACCGAAGCAGCACAAACGAAACTTTTTACAGCACAAACCAGCACAAACGGAGCACAAACGATTGCGTCTATTTTGGGTGAATTTGGAGCATGTGGGGGGGCTGGTGACGTCATCGTCTATAATTCAATTTCTGATATTTTAAAACCCAACGCAGCACAAACGAAAATTTTACCGGCACAAACCAGCACAAACGAAGCACAAACGAACGAGCCTATTTTGGGTGAATTTGGAGCATGTGGGGGGGCTGGTGACGTCATCGTCTATAATTCAATTTCTGATATTTTAAAACCCAACGCAGCACAAACGAAAATTTTACCGGCACAAACCAGCACAAACGAAGCACAAACGAACGAGCCTATTTTGGGTGAATTTGGAGCATGTGGGGGGGGGCTGAGTGAACTCAGAATGACCTAAAAATATTCTTTTAATATCTAAAAAACCGAAGCAGCACAAACGAAACTTTTTACAGCACAAACCAGCACAAACGGAGCACAAACGATTGCGTCTATTATGGGTGAATTTGGAGCATGTGGGGGGGCTGGTGACGTCATCGTCTATAATTCAATTTCTGATATTTTAAAACCCAACGCAGCACAAACGAAAATTTTACCGGCACAAACCAGCACAAACGAAGCACAAACGAACAAGACTATTTTGGGTGAATTTGGAGCATGTGGGGGGGCTAAGTGACCTCAGAATGACCTAAAAATATTCTTTTAATATCTAAAAAACCGAAACAGCACAAACGAAAATTTTTACAGCACAAACCAGCACAAACGATTGAGCATAGTTTGACGACATTTTGCGTTGGGTGGGGGGCCAACTTCACGCAGGTTGGAACAAGCACTATAATAACATCTTAGTTGATAATTCAATATAACTACTTTATTTTTGACAAAAACATCACATACTATATATTTAACATATGAGCAGAAATTGGCGAACAAAAGCTTATTTGATGTGACAGTAGTCTTTATTACAGTAAAAACTTTATAATTTATCCAAAACTAATCAACGAAATCTTGTCTAAACATTCATAATTTGTCTGTAACATATCGTTTTTATGATATATTAGCATATAAATGTTAATTTGCAGTTTAATACGTTGCTTATACAAAGACATTTTATTGCAACGTATTTCAGTCGATTTTTACTCATCTCAGTATAGCAATTTAGTTTGGTTAGCTGTTCTGTAAAAAACAGCACGCATCTGTGCAGTTCATTCATTCACACACAGACGCAATTCATATTTAAACACTAAGGGCCCTATTTTAACGATCTGAAACGCAAGTGTCAAAGCACAAAGCGCACGTAACTTTGTGGGCGGGTCTTGGGCGCTGTTGCTATTTTCCTGGCGGGATAAATGACTCTTGCGCCCGGCGCCAATCTAAAAGGGTTTGGTCTGAAGTAGCTTCATTATTCATAGGTGTGGTTTGGGCGTAACGTGAAATAAACCAAATCAGAGCATCATCTCACGTTCCCTTTAAGAGCAGGCGCGCTTGTTCTATAGCGGATTCCTATTATAACGGCGGATTTGCCAGGCGCACGCGAAGAGCGGTTCACAGCCGAGGAGACCGGCGTTCTCGTCAGGGACGTTGGGGATGGAGAAACACACCCAAATTAACTTCGGTTAAACACAGAGGTGGGTAGTAACGAAGTACATTTACTTTGTTACATTTACTTGAGTAGTTTTTTGGAAAAATTGTACTTTTAAGAGTAGATTTGAATGTGGGTACTTATTACTTTTACTCGAGTACATTTCTAATGAAAAAACGGTACTTTTACTTCGTTACGTTGGGCGACGTTCCTCTCGTTACTTTATTTTAATGCAATATGTGTTGTTAAATGCGTAAGTGCGATGTATCTTTTTTCTGGGCTTGAGCGATGCTCAATTCACAAATGAATCACTCTTTTGAGTCGATTCTGTTCAAAGACTTCATCAAACAAGTTGGCAGATCTGTCTAAATCGGTTCGCGAATCAGTTTGAATGAACTGTTCAGTTCCTGCATGCACTGAATCGTCTGAAGCGATTTTAATTCACACTCGACTCGGAGTCGTAACAGGAAGATTTAAGGACATCAAGAGCGTTGGATGAAGTGGCCGTGGACCAAGGGTGCAGGGATTTGTATTATTTTGAAGTACCCCCGGACGCCGCCATTGGCTAACGGAACCCCACCTGCAGTTAGCATCCCATTGACTCCCATTCATTTTGGCGTCACTTTGACAGCGAATAACTTCACATCTGAGGCGTTTAAAGACTCCATTTGTCCATTATTTAATTCTAAAGAAACACGAAAATGTATAAAAGGCTCCATTACCTTGTATCTTACGTTATGGCCCTGTAGAAGCAGTTTTTGTAAAAGTAAGCTAACGATTGCGTCACAGCCACGCGACTCTCTGTCGCACAGTAGAGAATTACCGTATGGACAGGAGGAGAAGCTCGCGGGCAATCGGGAGGACGTCGAGGCAAAATGACAAAGTAATTAATCAGAACACCTACAAAAAGTTTCTCCTGCTCCAAGATCATGGACAGCTCCTACTCACGCTCTCCGTCTCTGCGAGTTTCGGAAGGTAATGATTCAGATTGATCTTGGCACAGCTACTAGAAGACAGACGGTTTGCTCACGTCACATCTACGTCGTCGAGCTCAGTTTGAGTCTGCGCAGTACGCTGGACCCCCAGGAAGTAAGATTTTCTAATTGGCTTCACTTTGTCTCCGTTGAATCCAATGGGGTCGCTGTGTCCATTTCTTTTACTGTCTATGCCGTGGACCTACAGTACAGTCAAGTGAGAGCAAATCTGCAAATGCATCATATATTTGCCAGCGATGAAGATCTTTATTAGTTGAACATCTTCGTAAGCTGTCTGTGAATGAATTCCACAGCACAGGACGATATATTAGATTTCATTTCACTCAGGTAATACATTTTACAACCAAACAGATTATTACGCCATGATAGCACTTCTAGAAAGTATGACATTACCCGTTTTTTGGACATATACATTAATTTATACATTAAATAATCTACCATTGCCCACAGTTTATGAACACCCGCCATCCCGCGGTAGTTTGTGTGTATTGTTGCGCAGTGGCGTGCGAACTCGACTTGAAAACGAATGCCTTTAATTGCCTGCCGTAGACACAGTTAACCAGTTTAAACATGCTTGCAGAAATATACATTTGATTATATTTTGGAGAACCGACAGAAGAAGATTCGTCGATGTACTTTTTTTTTGTGTGTTCAGATATTCAGTAGCAGTCATGAGCGCGAGCACATGTGAAGAGTTTAACTCTTTCTTCTCTGTTAATTGCATGCCTCTGAATGCAACACTCTGCAGATTCACTTTATTTCGACATTGTCTAATAATCCAAATGTAGTTGTATAAGTTATATTACTATTATACAAACCAAAGGACAGGTAATGATTTTCTTTTTCAGGCTACAGATGGGAGAAAATGTTTTTTGTTGCAAAGAGAGCCAATCTACTTATGAAAATAATAGTCATTTAAATAAAAATAAAAAATCGAAATAATATAATTTTATATATATGACGACTTCAGATGCAAAAGCCTCTAAGTACCATCTGAAATTTTCTTCTAAAAGAGCATTTTTATCAAGCTTGTACGTTTATGTTCAGTTATTTCACTTAAATGGCAATGAAAAGTACCTATTAATTGTCATTAAAGTGAAATTACTGAACTTAAATATACAAGCTTGATAAAAATGCTTGTTTTAGAAGAAAGTTTCAGATGGCACTCAGAGGCTTTTGCATCTATATATAATGTATATGTATATATATATATATATATATATATACACACACACACACACACACACACATATATAATCCGAAGTAAGTTACTCGCTACTTGAGTAGTTTTTTCATTGGATACTTTTTTACTCTTACTCAAGTAACTATTAAGATTATTACTTTTACTTTTACTTTGAGTAAATATTTCTATAAGTACTTGTACTTTTACTTGAGTACAGTTTTTGGGTACTCTACCCACCTCTGGTTAAACATTAAATAGGTGTATGATAATTTGGGTAAATGTGTAAGCTAGATGTATGCTTTTATAATAAACTATCTATCTATCTATCTATCTATCTATCTATCTATCTATCTATCTATCTATCTATCGTAATATCGTATGATTTGCAAAAATGAGAACTGCTGCTTCTGTGTAGATGAGAGAATCAAAGTGTATGTTGTGCACACGCTACATTGATTATGGCCAAGCATGCGCAATTAAAATAGCATATGAATAACATGCGCAACGCGCCACTGACTTTAAACTGTTTTTCTTTTCGGTCAGTGGCGCAATTGTTTTCTAAACCTGTAAAATAGCATGAGGGAACGTTTGCGCCGGAACACGCCTCCTCTTTGCGCTGAACCGCCCCGGGGAGCACAAGTGTATTTCTTAGTTAACCGACGTGCGCCTGTGGAGGGAAAAGTCTGCTTTGCACGGGTGCAAAATAGGAATGATACATGCGTCGGTGTACAAAGTCAATTGCGCTGGGTGCAAGATAGGGCCCTAAGTCTTTTTGTGGTTTACAGACACTATTGCATATCGCAATTAGAACAAAGCACTTAAGAATAAAGAACTTACTATTCACAATCCTCTGGATCCGTTGCTCCTCGAAACGAAACTAAACCAGCACTTCTGAGGTAAATTTCCCAGGATTATTCCTCACAGCCTCGCAAGACGACAAAGTACATTAATCTGATGATTAAACTTGGTGTGTTTTATCGAGTTGATGTGGGCGTTGACACGTTTACATGTATTGCCTCAGATCATTTGCGTTTGAATAGCTTGCGCTCTCCGTGGGCGTGTTCAGATTAGCAGATACTGACATCTCTCTCTTGTCATTCTTTTTTTTTTTTTTTTTTTTTTTTTTTTAAAGGGACAATGCATATTAATGGACATCTTAGCTTTTCAGCAGTGTAAATATGTCAGAATTAGCCCGTAGGGCTATTTTACATCTGCAGTCCCCCGTCAGGTCATCACAATATCAAATAACAAAACTAAACATTGAAATTAAATATGATACAACATAATTACAAGACGCCACAATATTCAACAACATATTATACGAGATACCACAGTTTTCAGACAGGGCATCTAATACAGGATACACATATATATTTACATAACAATAAAGTGCTATTCTATGTACTTTTAGTAATTTATGATAAAATACTAATAAATATAATAAAGTGCTGGGTTTGGTTTGATAAACATACATATACTTAAACGGTACCACAGTGAACATATCCAAATACCTACATTACAATAATTACCGTTAGTGGGCACAATTTTGATGTGTCTTGAGCCATTGTTTGAGTTGGTTCTTAAAACTGGGGTATGTCGGACATTCTCTAACAACAACCGGTTATTTGTTCCATATCTCTGACCCCTTAATTGACAATACATTTTGTCCAAATGTTGTATGTCGGTAAGGCACCATTCAGTCACCTCTGGTGGAAGCCCTGGTAACAGTTCTTCCCTCTCCCATTATTTTCAATTTAACATATTCACTTAGTGGGGGTGGGGCAAGTCCATGTATGATCTTATATATCGCACAAGCATATTTAAACTTTAAAAAAAATTCAAAACTCAGTAGATTATATTTCTGTAATATTAAGCAATGATGATATGAAAGCGTTTTTTTATCAAATATTTTTAAAGCTCGTTTGAAAAGTGACACCATTGGTTTGAGCGTTGTAACATTTGTGAGTGACCAGTTTGTAAAACAATATTCAATATGGGAAAGGATCATAGAATGAAGAAACATTCTGGCTGCTTTACATGAGAGTGATGGTCTGATATATCTGAAGTCCGCAAGATTAAATTTAACAGTTTTTGAAAGGCTTTTGATATGATTTTTAAAAGACAGTGTGGGATCTAATACAACACCAAGGTATTTGAATTCGTTTACAATCTGTAGTTCTTCTTGTTTTAAAAATATATTTGAACGTGTCAATTCAATCTGCCGTTTAGAAAACATTATACAAACAGTTTTTTTAGGATTCAAAAGTAGACATGATTTTGTGAGCCACTCCTGTACACGATTCAGTGCAGATGTAAGCGACTGAGAGGCGTCTTTAACAGTTTTTGCATGAGTAAAAATTACTCCATCGTCTGCATACATTAGAATATTGATGTTTTGGCATACTGTAGGCAAGTCGTTTATGTATAAGGAAAATAGAATTGGTGCAAGTACGGAGCCTTGGGGGACTCCTACTGGACATTCGAGATAAGGAGATTTAATATTGTCGACAGAGACACAGTGCATTCTGTTTGTTAAGTACGAGTTCATCCAGCTGATGGCCTGTTCGGAAAAATTTTAATTTGTCAATCTAGACAAGAGCATTTGATGATTGACAGTATCAAATGCCCTTTTCAGATCCAGGAAAACAGCACCAACAACAGAATGAGTGTTTAACGAATGTTTGACCTTTTCAATAAAGACATTTACAGCTGTTTCAGTAGAATTATGGGCACGAAAGCCAAATTGCATGGGATGCAGAGGAGAGCTACATATATTTAAATGCTTTATTAATTGTTTTGCTATCCATTTTTCAATAATTTTAGATATAACAGGCAAAATACTGATTGGTCTATAATTATTAATGTCTAATCTACTCCCTGATTTAAAAATTGGTGTAATTTTGGCCATCTTCCAGTCTGGGGGAACAACAGACTGTTTAATTGATAGATTAATCATATGTGTAATAGGGCATACTAAAGACTCTTTGTGCAACTTAATGAAATTTGTGTCCAATCCAAATTCATCTTTAGCTTTGGAATTATTTAATTCATCAATGATGGTGGCCACATCTGGTTCCGTAATTTCTTCTATCATAAATATAGGCTGTGTATAATTAACAGGAGAGGAAACATTTTCAGATGGGATAAATAATTGAGATATTTCTTGAACAGAATTTTAAAAAAACGAGTTTAACTCAGATGCTAGGATGAGTGGATCTTTCACCAGTACATTATTAATTTTAAGTTCAGTTAAATTATCTTGTTTATTCTTTTTACCAGTTAGTTTGTTAATGCTTCGCCACATTTTTTTCCCATTCCCTTTTGCACTATCAATAATAGTCACAAAAAAATGTGCTTTGGCCTTCCTCATTATTTGTATAACTTTATTTCTAGCTGATGTAAATAGTTGTCTATCTGAGTTAAGGCCAGTTTTAATCGCCCTTTTAAGTAGTTGATCTCTTATCTTCATTTACAACCTGCAATCATTATGAAGCCATGGTATGTCATTGTCATTTGATCTTCTATGCCTCACCTTTTTAACAAATGATGCTATAACCATTTTAACCTTACTGTGGAAAGTGACACTATTGTCTATAACATCTTCACATGAGACAAAAGCAGCCCAATCCTGCTCATTTAGGACTATTTCCAGATTTGAATGTTGACTTTTGGGGATTATATCATGATACATAGAATTATTTGAAAATTTGAGGTTACTAGATCGTGTTTTAATAAATTTTCGTGAAAAAAAGATTCCATTATGATCAGACAGACCAGTTAAAAGATTGTAGGTTTTACTAATTCTTTCAGGTTTGTTTGTAAAAATTAGGTCTATTCTTGTTTTGGAACGATTAGTTACTCGAGTTGGCGTTTTAATTAATTGTTACAAATTAAAATAATCAGTTATCTGTTTAAGGTTTTTTCTTTCTTTCTTATTGTCCCAGTTAATATTAAAATCACCTATTAGAATTAACTCTTTTTTCACATTCGTAAGATTAATAAGGGTTTTAAGATTGCAATAAAAATCTATTTTAGCTGATGGTTTACGATACATGCATATGACTGTGAATGTCATTTCTGTAGAAAGTATAATGTCAACTCCCACACACTCAAGGTTAGTATCATCAGACCATTCAATCTTATTGCATTTAAGGGTATCTTTAACATATAATATACCCCCCCCCCTTCCCCTGACCCCTATCCCTTCTAAAAACATTGTAACCAGGTATTGTTATTGCTGCCTCGGATGATGAGGAAGTTAACCACGTTTCTGTTCAACCTAGAAATGAAATATTTGATTGAATTAATAGATGCTCTAACTGTTCACGTTTAGGGATCATATGCTTCTAATATTTAGGTGTCCACCAAGTAGCCCTTTAGGTTTACAGCATGGGTCCCAAATCATCTTAGCCTGATTTATAGTCTGAAAATTTTTTGTCATCCTGTTTCTTAAAAACTTGTTTTTTGGGTTTGGCTGTGGTTATAATTTGTTGATTGAGTTCAGTGTTACAGTTTATCCCTAATGAAGTCGATATCATTTGGCACTCACCACCTAAAGTCTGTGCAGTTTTGCTGGTACCTTGAGCTGGTATTACCATTTCTACATTGGTGTCCGGATGTTTCAAATCGGTGTGTATGGCCAGTTGTTGGGCATCATACTGCAGACTCGCAGGTGGATCCGCTGCCGCGCATCTACCCGGCGCCCCCGGTCCACGCGAGCCAGACCCAGGCCCGCCCACGGAGCCGACTGCTCAAGCAGTGCGCCGCCACTCCTGCGCCTCCGATCAACATGAGCAGGTCTCGCAGACCAAGCGAACTGCGGCAACGACCAAGCACGCCGCGGCGGCAACCAGGTAAACTGTGCCGATGGTAGCCATGTTAGCTGCAGTGGGGGGCAGATTAGCTGCGGTGGTAGCCCGGTGAGCTGCGGTGGTAGCCAGGTAAACTGCGGTGGTATCCTGGAGAGCTGCAACAGTGATATCCAGGTCAGCTGCAGTGGTAGCCAGGAGAGCTGCACCGGTAGTATCCAGGTTAGCTGCTGTGGTAGCCTGGAGAATTGCGATGGTAGCCCGGAGAGCTGCGGTGGTATCCCGGAGTGCTGCAACGGTGATATCCAGGCCAACTGCGGTGGTAGCTCAGATTACATACATATATGTAATTCAGATTACATAAACTGAGAATATTTGTTTTATATATAAATTACTTCTTTTAATAGAAGAGAACTCAAGCTTTATGCCTGTGTGATTTGCTGAGTTACAGTTCATTTCTGGACGCATTTCACAAATATGTCTTCACTGACAGAGAGAAGGCAGAACTCGCATCATGTTTATTTTTCTTTATTTGGCAAAAAGCACAACACTGTTTTTATTGTGAGTATACACAAAAATAGACACTTAACAGCATTGAATGATGTATAACACTTATGTAAGATCAAAATCAACAGAGCATTTTGAGTTTCTTTTGCACTGATAGGAAAAAAAAAAGCGAGCTGATCACGCCGGCGTCATCACCGACGCCAACCCCAGGGGGTTAAGCAAAGAACACAAAATAACTCTGCCTGAGTATATTGGAAACACTTATGAGAACCTCACGTTTGCTTTGTTTCCGCAAGTCTTTCAACAGTGATGGAACATGAAAGTCTTTTTACATTATTTCTTGATTTAGATGAGTTATTACATGAATCCTAAAATGATTCATGTCTGTAAAACTCATTCCACACTGAAGACATTTAAAACCGTTCTCTCATACATGAATACTCCTGTGGTACCCTAGGGTTTCTTTATATCTGAAACTATTTCCACACTGACCACATTATACAGCTTCTCTCCAGTGTGAATGTTCATGTGCCTGTTGAGGCTTCCTTTTTGGTTGAAACTTTTTCCACATTGTTTGCAGGTGAAAGGCTTCTCTCCAGTGTGAATTCTAATGTGGTCTTTAAAGTGTCCTATTTGATTGAAACCCCTTCCACACTGAGGACAAGTGTAGGGTTTCTCTCCAGAGTGACTTCTCAAGTGATATTTAAAGTGTCCTTTCTGATTGAAACTCTTACCACACTGAGAACAAGTGTATGGTTTCTCTTCGGAGTGAATTCGCAAGTGGTTTTTAAATGGTCCTTTCTGAATGAAACTCTTTCCACACTGTTGGCAGGTGTAAGGTTTCACTCCAGTGTGAATTTTCATGTGCCTGTTAAGGCTTCCTTTTAGAGTGAAACTTGTTCCACACTGTTGGCAGATGAAAAGGTTCGGTCCAGTGTGAGTTCTCATGTGGGCATTAAGGTTTCCTTTTCGGTTGAAACCTTTTCCACACTGTTGGCAGGTATAAGGTTGCTCTTCAGTGTGAATTATCATGTGGACTTCAAGGTTTCTGTGTTCAGTGAAACTCTTTCCACACTGAGTACATGTGTAAAGCTTCTCTCTATTGTGAATTCTTATATGCCTGTTAAGGATACCTTTTTGGTTGAAACTTTTTCCACATTGTTTGCAGGTGAAAGGCTTCTCTCCAGTGTGAATTCTTATGTGGTCCTCAAAGTGTCCTATTTGATTGAAACTCCTTCCACACTGAGGACAAGTGTAGGGTTTCTCTCCAGAGTGGATTCTCAAGTGATCTTTAAAGTGTCCTTTCTGATTGAAACTCTTTCCACACTGAGGGCAAGTGTAGGGCTTCTCTCCGGAGTGAATTCTCAAGTGATCTTTAAATTGTCCTTTCTGAATGAAACTCTTTCCACACTCTTGGCAGGTGTAAGGTTTCTCCCCAGTGTGAATTTTCATGTGCCTGTTAAGGCTTCCTTTAAGAGTGAAACTTATTCCACACTGTTGGCAGGTGAAAGGCTTCTCTCCACTGTGAATTCTCATGTGGACTTCAAGATTTCCGTTTTCAGTGAAACTCTTTCCACACTGAGGACATGTGTAAGGCTTCTCTCTGTTGTGAATTCTCATATGCCTGTTAAGGATTCCTTTTTGGTTGAAACTTTTTTCACATTGCTGGCAGGTGAAAGGCTTCTCTCCGGTGTGAATTCTTATGTGGTCTTCAAAGTGTCCTTTCTGTTTGAAACTCTTTCCACACTGAAGACAAATGTATGGCTTCTCAGTGTGAATGTGCCTGTAAAAGCTTTTTTTTTCAGTGAAACTTATTCCACACTGTTGGCAGGTGAAAAGGCTCAGTCCAGTGTGACTTCTCATGTGGACTTTAAGGTCTTCTTTTCGGGTGAAACTTTTGCCACACTGAGGGCATCTGTAAGGCTTCTCTCCATTGTGAACACTCATGTGCCTGTTAAGGATTCCTTTTTGATTGAATCGGTTTCCAAACTGTTTGCAGGTTAAAGGTTTCTCTCCAGTGTGAATTCTCATATGGGCTTTAAGGTTTCCTTTTCTATTGAAACTCTTTCCACACTGTTGGCAGATGAAATTAATTCTAGTCCCGGGTTTTTGAGCCATTTTTTCAGTCTGTGAGCACCTAAAAGTTTTTTCTCCAGTAATGAAATTATGATGATTGTTATATTGATCTTTCCCTTCCATTTCATTCAGTACTTCAGTCTCCTCTTTTATTGCCATCAGGTCTAAGGCAAAAAAAAAAAAAAAAAGTTAACTCCAGTTTAATAGCACAAATCGACAAACATCCAAACATTTATACATGTAAAGTATCAAAACCAACTGCAATAGAGAGAGCACAGCAGAACAAAACAAGAGAAAACAAAATAATGATATAAAAATAACCAACACGTTATAATTCAATGTTGAAATATCAGAAATAAATATTTAATATTTAATTCTAAATTTTTAATGTTTAATAATGTTTATTTTTCAGAGAAACAAAGAATTTCAGTCAGGATATAAGCCCCATCATCGCTGGCTAAGAGGAGGCTCGTCAAAGCTGACTAAAAGTGATCGAGGACGGATAATTTAAATTAACTTGATGAACCCGTGATATCTTCTTCGGGGCATAAAAGGAAAATAAAAGCTGAAACACTTTTTCATGGAACCTTCACGGGTTCGTCTATGTCAGCTGAGATTAACGTTACAAAGATTAACCGAGTGTTGTATTATTTATCATAGCAATTACTTGGTTTGGTTTGACAGAAGATGAAATGTAAAAAAAAAAAAAAAAAAAAAAACATATTAAAGCATACTTTCAATTAACTTTAATTTTGTAATTTACCTGTATTTTTTAAGTTATTATTATTATTATTATTAATCAAAACAACCCAGCTGCAGTTTGATTGGTATTAATCGAATCAAATCGTAATCGTATCGCAGAATTTTTTTAGGTATCGTCAAATATCGTATCGCTGGCTGAGAGAATTCGTCTAGTATCGTGATGAACTGTCCGATTTACACCCCTAATGAATCCATGGACAAAATAATGTTAACCACCTGAAGAAGAGCAGTTTCAGTGCTATGAGATGGGTGAAATCCTGACTGAAAAGGTTCAAAAAGATGATTCATATCTAAATATGATGGCAATTGCAAAACCACAACCTTTTTAAGGATTTTGCTTAAGAATGTTAAATTATATATTGGCCTGTAATTGTCCATGTTTAGATGGTTTAGGCCTATTTTTTAAGAATGGGGTCACCGCAGCCATTTTTAATTCTGCTGGGACAATGGCGGAAGCCAAACAACAGTTTATCATATGTGTTATGAAGGGTGCAGCCTTGAGGACACACATCTTAAGCAAAACAGTAGGTGTAGGATCAAGCAGGCAGGATGTGGAATTAGACTTCACAATTAGATCACTTATGGCAGCAGGAGTAGTCAGAGTAAAAGCAGAGAGTTTGTTGAGTGAGCTGAATCAGATAACATCAAATGAACAATTGAGTCACTTGTATGAGTAGTGTCTTTGGTGATGGATTCATTGATTGATTTCAACTTGTCTGAAAAGAATTGTGAAAAGCTATTCACAAGCACCACAGAGCCCAAAATAACATGTTGTGGTGGATTAGTGAGTTTGTTAAAGGGTTACTTCAGGATTTAGCATTAAGCTTTGTATTAGTAGAAAACCTGTAGTATTTTCGAATTACCATGCTTTCCACCGTCATATCCCCCTGAGACAAGAGATTTATGTATTTTTTGTCTGGAAAAAATCCTCCGATGACGCAAAAATCATCATTTTGCGTCATCGGAGGATTTTCTGGCCAGAGGCTAAAGACTACAGCCAGTAGATGGCGTTGTTCCGCATGTTTTCAGCCAGCCCATAGAGGGTGGGATCTCACTCAGAATGTACACAGTGTCAGCCGTCTTTCTTTGGAAGCTAAGCTAGCAGGCTCTTGTTCTGTGGAGAAAGCTGAATTGTAGGAGAAAGCTGAGTAAGTAACCATCCTCCTTTCCCCGGACTTGTCCGGCGGGCGAGATCGTTCAAAATGTCCGGGATTCAGCTTTTGCTTTCTGCGGTCGCCATTCATTGTTTACATGCACACATTTCAATCTAACTGAATTCATTCCGATCGGTGAATTTGAATGTAGTGTTTACATGAACGCTAAACAAGTGATCGGTTGATGCGCGTTTTACCATTGCTAAGAAAAATTCCCGCTCCTCCGTGAGAGATGCGAGACCCGGCGCGTCTCAGTAATGACGCCACCGGCCTCGCGCTGTTCTCCCGCGGCCGTCAGCCTCGTCCTGCTCGCCACAGTAAACATGATGAACGGCAACTGTAGAACGCAAAAGCCGAATCCCGGACATTTTGGACGATCTCTAAATCCCTCGCAAACTCATCACGTAGGCTAGCTTTGTTGTTTACAACTGCGCACTCTTACCGGTAGGCGTGGCCTCCTAAGGCAGCGAAGCAAGTGCATTCTGGGAGTTGTTGTCTTTCATCCACATAAGCCAAAAATACATTTTCTGGCTTTTCTCAGTCTAGAAAGCTACAAATTAAAAAAATTCTTCACATTTCTTCTACTTAAATGACCTATTTTAAATACACATTCATCTTCCCAGAGGTGAAGTATCCCTTTAACCATAGCAAAGAGTGATTTGGGCCTGCACGTGGAATTCCTAATGGTAGAGGATAGAGGTAAGA